>NC_067492.1:20604928-20904928 GCF_947179515.1 Apodemus sylvaticus | reverse complement strand
GCAGTCTGTGCCTGGACAGGTGCTGTCTACAGGTGCTGTCTGCAGGTGCTGACTGCAGATACAAAGGTTTAGCAGTGTGTCCTCAGGATAGTACTGACTAGCTTGCTGGAGCTGTCAGTGTAGGTTGGGCTAGGTTTTTAAAAGGGTAGGTTGGGCGATAAGAGAAGGCATCATTTAGCTACACAGCCAGCCAAGGCATTGATGAGGGAAGCCAGGAAGTGTGTTGGCGAGATCTCAGTGGCTTGGCGGGCCTACCACTGGAATAGGGGATGGCAATGAGCTCGGAATGTTTTCGGATAATCCTTAAGCAGTCCTTCTCCTTCGGCCAGGGGTATCTTTCCATACCTGCCTCTCTGAGCCCAAAGACAAGACTCCCTCCATCCCCACCCCACCCCACCCGTGCTCTTGTTGCCCAAGTGTACAGGAAACCCCAAATCTGGCTCGGGGTACCAGGCTAATCACTGTCCTCTAGTGTCCCTGTGTCATATGGAAGCTGTATTTGAGGAGGAGGGGTCAGCCAACATTTCGGATCTGTACCTAAACTTGGGTGCCAGGTACCAGGTCCGTTACTAACACAGGACTGGGGGCATTCTGCCTGAGTGATACTCTTCTCACCAAGGCATGAGAGGACAGTCTTATGTAGTTCCTGCAGAGGTTAGAGATTGACTATCAATGGACTTCATGGGGGGGAGAGTTGGTGCTGCTGTTTTGGGCTTTAAAAGAAGGCCATGAGTTAGTCATATGGTATAATCTAAGGAAGATGAGGGCCGGGGGCTGGCTTTGAGGGAGGGCCCACCCGAAGAAACAAGGAAACTGGTCAAGTAGCACACAGTCTTTGCACCTTGGCCAATCACAAGCTATGTTGGCCCAAATCTCACCTTCTCCTTTCAGGGTGCGTGGTTGTGCTTTTACAGTCCAGGAGACTGAGCAAGAACCACCTTTTATGGACCGTGGTTAGTTTTCAAAAACTGTATCACCTTGCCTGAGGCACCAAAAGCATGAATGTTTAAATCCTGTTGAGTCATCTTACTTATCCCACACCTGAAAACCATTCTGTAATACCTCATGTATTTTTGTTAATGCAATATTATTATTATTATTATTATTATTATTGTCAGTTGTTAACATGAAGACTGGGAAAGTGTCAGCTGGGAGAATTGGAAGTGTGGGTTTGGGGGTGTCTCAAGTGAGGTGTCTAGCCTGTGAGTAAATCAGGAGTAAGGCCCTAGTAGGAGAACAGTGTGTGCATGGGAATCATTAGGTAGCCATTGCTGTGCAGCAAGACATTTTCGGTCTGCCTGGCCTTTGGTGGGCTGTCCTGTATAGTGTTGCACCTCCATTTGGCCCCAAGTGGCCTGTACCTGTGTGGTGTGTAAAATCTAGTCCTGGAAAGCTGGTTCCTCTGGAGGTGTTGGGCAATCGGGGCCGGCGGGCAGCCAGCTTCTGATGTGGTTGGGCTGCCTGGCTCACACCTCTCAGGTGCTGGTGAGCTGGTGAGAGCCAATGGCTCCAGGCTACCACTGAGGCGGGCAGGATGCCACCACCTTCCTGAGCCTCCTCCTCTCTTTGTCTTCAGGAGCCCAGTGGGCACGGGCCTGGCTTTCCAGTTCTTCAGACAGCCTGCCGGGCTGGCATCCTGGCCAGGCTATAGGCCAGCCCACCTGTGGGATGTATTTATTGGGCAAGGTTGGTTGGCCTAGTATATGCCCACTTGGGAAGAAAACAATCTTGATTGTTTTATTTTAGCTCAGGGTCTTATATTGGATCAAGTAAAAATGTTCTGTGATTGTTTCTTCGGCTTGCTTTGGATATTTGTCAATCTCATTCAGTAAGCTATCTTTTTTTTTTTTTTTTTCTTTTTTTTTTTTTTTAATAAATACTTGAACTTTACTTAGGGTTTCTGTGACTGTATCTTTTTGGTGATAGGGAAGGAGAAAGATCAGTTAGCTCCCAGGAGCTAGAGATAGGTGTGATTCTTCTGAGGTTGTCAGGGATGACCTTGTTCCTTATATCAAGGAGGACTGTGTTAGATTTTCTTGTTGGTGGTGTAAGGAATGACTTGACTACCAGTTCAGTGTTCTAAACTCAGACAAATTGTCTTACAGCCAGAGCTCCAGAAATCCACAAAATCGGCTTGGCTGGTTTGGAGTCAGGGTGGATCCCTTTGGAGTTCTGTGAAGTGTTCCCATCTCTCTACATTCCTGGGTCACACGCATGCCTTGGCTGATGATGATCTCCCCCACCCCCACCCACGCTTCTCTGCTTCATCGTGGTTTCGCCTGTGCACTGGGTCTTCTCCTTTGTCCCTGATTTAAGGCCCCCTGGGATTACAGCAGGCCCGTCTTGATAATCCAAGATAATGTGTCCTATCTCTAGATCCTTAACTCTATCCCATCTTCAAAGTCTCTTCTCCCAGACTCAGATAAGTCAGATGCGGGCATGTTGGAAGGCTGGTTTTTAACCCACACTTGGGGTGCTTTGGAGGAGCTGCTGTAGTCGGTGGATCTGGAATTTGGGTGGTTGGAGGTAAAGGTAATACCAGTGCCATGCCACGCCGCACCGGACATCTTATGTATCTCTACCTGTCTCACTGAAGACCATCTCTTAGAAATAGGGAGGGAGGCTTAGATGCGAACTTTAGAAGCCTCCCTCCTTCCCAGGTAGCATGGTATTGTTTGGCTAAAACTATGGTATGTTGAACTCCCGAGGGTAGAAGTTGAGAGAAGGGAAGAGAGACTAAATAAAGGGTCTTCTCGTGAGCCTCTCTGGGGGACAGGCAGTGTAGAAGGAAGCAAAGGTTACTGTTAGAGGGATGTGGTGTGTTGGTCACTTTGAGGGGACAGACAGGCATGGTGGCAGCTTCCTCTCCACCTGTACTGGAGATATTCAGGGGACATGGGAAGGGCTGGTCTGTGGCACATGGTTAAAAGTGGAGCCAGATGACAGGTCTCATTGCATCATTGTGACTTTGGCAGTTTCTAGGGGAGCAAGGAATCCTGATTCATTTCTGGAGCCATCGGTGGGTGCGATTTCTACTAACCAGGGTCGTGCAGATGGCACAGTTCTTGGCCAGACTCTAGTGGTATTCTTGCGAACTTAGTGGAACTGATTTTTTTTGGGGAGGTGGGGGTGGGGTTAGAATTACTAACAATATCATGGAGTAGTGTGTTAAGGTCTAAGTAAGCATCTTCCTCCACCACCAGGAGCTGGGACTTGAACCCAGGACCTTACATGTGGCAGGCAGGAGTCCTCCAACTGAGCTAACCACTCACACTCTAGGTAAGACTCTCCAAGACAGAATTTTGGGTAATAATGTTCCCAGATTATAATGTTCTTTCAAAACTGGGAGATAACAAGATTTTCTTTTCAGACTCAGTTACCAAAATTAAGAAGCTTTTGCAGGTGGGGCTGGGGCAATGGTTGCTCCTCCAGAGGTTGGATTGGCAGTACCTACAGATTGTTGACATTCCTCGGTAACTCCACTTCCATACTGTCTTCTAACCTTTGGGACACAGGGCTTGCACACAGTGCCCTTACAACCAGGTAAAACACTCATATATAAAACAACCCCCAATCCCCCAAAAATGAAAAAGATAAACCTTAAAAGAGTAGTTTCAGGCAAGTTCCAAGGAGAACTTAGGGGAATTTAGTCAGAGCCACCAGTGGCCATTAGGCTCGGGACACAGGCTGAGTTGAGACCCAGCACAGACAAGTTCTGGAGATGAAAGGGGTGTGCGGTTTCTGCCTACTGCTGCATGTTCCTGTTCACACTCTGGTGTTGGGGAACTGAGACACCGTCCTGTCAGGCGGGGGTGGCCTCTGACCATGGCAGAGTAGACCTGGTTCAAGCCGCCTCTGCTTTTCAGCCTTTCTGGCATTTGCCTGCAGCAGTTAGCAGGATTTCGTCTTTTTTTGTTTGGTGAGCTAATAGCGTCCCTTCTGGTACAGATACTTGTTTTGGTCGCTGTGGAAAATGCTTCCTCTTTGGGCTTAGGAAACAACAGTCAGTTTTCTCAACCTAGACAGGAACCCAGAATGTCCATGAATACCTCCCTTAGTACCGAAACTAGGATGTTCCCCCAAAATGCATCCACAAAACACATCTTAATTCTACGTGCGCCTTTAAAAATTACTTTCATATATTTATATAAACCACAGCATTGTCTCTTGGGAAAGAGATAGATCTTAAATCTTAAAAAAAAATCTATCCTTAAATTTACAGTATTAACACATGTAGTGCCAGCCTGTGTGTGGGACTTGATCAAGAGGCCTCCAGTAAGCCAGACCTTCTAGGACTCTGCTACTCTGAAGGCGTAGCTTCCAAAGACAGACCCAACATATTGGGCAGATTGGAGATTCCTGGCTACCAGCTCAGTTCTTTTATGAGGTGCCTAGAGTCAGCTCCCCAGAGAGGAGGAGGCTAAGATGAGGTCACCTGGTCCTGCAGGTCAGCAGGGGAGGTTCTGCCCTAGGGCTGTGTGCCCAGTCCTTGGATAATGCGGTATTTTCGCTTTAATGCATCTGAAATGTGGATTATACTATTAATTACTGCAGGACAAAACAGGATTAGTGCAGCTGCTAGACTCTCCCCTCTGCACTTTTACACTTCCCCTTTGCTAGGGACCAGCCAAAAGGGCAGTTGGTTTTCCTGTGGTCTGTCTTTTGTCTTAGCCGCAGGGGGTGCTGAACCTCTGGGGCTCAGACAGAGAATGTGAGAGGCCACTGGGCTTGCAGGGGCCAGGGTGGGGTGGTTTCCTTCCCTATAGCTGGGGCTTTTTCCCCCACTATGTTCTGAGGGTGTCTGCAGGCTGGCTTCAGTAGGAAGAGTTGTCCTAGTCTCTGGGCTGTCAGAGAGCTCTCCGTGTTGGGACCTGCAGGTTTCTTCTGCAGCTGGGGTCATGGTGCCATGGAGTGTTCTACTGTGTGTGGCAGCCCACAGGCATCCTGTGGGCTGAGACTTTCTTATGTAGTGAAAACTTGCAGAGGGGACTGGTGGGAGGGCTCAGGGGGTAAAAGAGCTTCGCGCACAGGTCTGATGATCTGAGCTTGCTTCCCAGAAGCCATGAAAGGTGGGAGAAGAGAATCACTCCACAGAATTGTCCTCTGACCTCCTCGCACACACCCTGGTGCATGTGCTCATTCCTTCTCACTGCACACACACACACACATACACACACACAGACACAGACACAGAATACATAGAGAGACACACAAAGACACACACAGAAACACACAGACATAGATAAACACACAGATATACACACAGACACATACACAGACACAAAGAGAGGCACAGAGACACTCACAGACACACAGACACACACTGAGACACAGAGACACACAGATAGACACACACAGAGACACGGACAGACACAGATAGACACACACACAGTTAGACACACAGACACATAGACACACACAGAGACACAGACATACACAGATAGACACACATAGTTACCCACAGGGACACAGAGACACACATAGAGACACAGTCATACACAGATAGACACACATAGAGACACAGACATACACAGACACACATAGTTACCCACACGGACACAGAGACACAGCAGACATACACAGATAGATACACACAGATACACAGACACATACACAGACACACAGACACAGAGGCACACAGACACATACACATAGATACACACAGAAGTACAGACATTCACAGATAGACACAGACACATACAGAGAGACACAGAAGCAGACAGACATATAGAATACATAGAATACATAGACACGAAATACACACAAATACACACACCGAAACACAGACATACACAGACACGCACCTATACACACAGACACAAAGAGAGACACAGAGAGACACACAGACACACAGACACAAACACAGACATACACAGATAGACACACACAATTATACACACAGACACATAGAGACACAGCCATATACAGACACACAGATAACACACAGACACACACACACAGACACACAGACTTTTTAAAAAGTGCAAAGGGAAGGCCTTGACTTGGGCTGCCTGTCTGTAGCCAGTCTGAGGGTGGAGTCTAGTGGTCTGCAGTGAGGTAATGCCCTTTGTATTTTGAGAAGCTCTAAATCCCCAAGCTTGGCTACTGCTCCCTTATCTTTGCATAAAACCTTATAGATTTTAAGTAATATATGATTACATTTTCTATTTTTCCCATATTCAAGCTAGTGTGCTCATTTTTCATCCATATGGAATGAATTTTTTTTAAGTGGATGAGGCGTTAAATAACCACACCTCACTAACAGTGCTCCCAAGAGTGCATAACTTGGTAGTGTTTGCAATTCCGTACAATGTAATAATCTGTCGTGTGCAGGCGTGTGGATTTCTGTTTACTGGCATCCTTCATTAGAGGGTAACATAATATACAGAATTTCCCAGCTGCAGAAATTAGAAAGTAGGAGGCAGATTCCTTCAACATAAATTGAAAAACTGATTTATGGAGTTCATTTTTTCTATTCTCTCTCTCTCTCTCTCTCAACTTGAACAAGTGACAGAGTCCGAGGAAGGAGAGGCGTTGAGGTGGCGGAAGACTTTTTATCGCAGGTTAATTCAGTTAATTTGGGATTACCATTCACTTGAAGCGATAATGGGGTCTGTAGCCACTGAGATACATTGCAGCATTTGGGAAGATGGGAGAGGGTAGCTGAGGAGGGGTGGGGGAAACTGAGACTCTTGTCTTCTCTGCTCCAGCCTATCAATTGCGAGGTTTCAAAATAGCAGCCTGGTTGAATCCCAAATGAACTCATAAGGTTTATTATTTTTTTCCCTCCAGTTTCCCCCAAGATCTTATTATTTTCAAACTTGGAAATTGTACAAATTACAGAATCAGAGGTTTGTTGTTGTTGTTATTGTTGTTGTTTGCTTTTTGTAAGTCTGCTTTTTCTCTTCTCAAGCCATAGCTATAACATCACAGGGCCGAGCCTTGCTCAGGGAAACTGATCTCCAAAGTGTGGGCACTGATTGGGTAATGTATTTGGGATTTCTGTGGTTTTATTTCCATTGAGGGGCAGACTGCTTATTAGTTAACTAAAAGGGGCTAGGGGTTAGTTCAGTGGATAAGAGTGCTTGCTTAGGCCGGGTGGTGGTGGCGCATGCCTTTAATCCCAGCTCTCTGGGAGGCAGAGGCAGGCAGATTTCTGAGTTTGAGGCCAGCCTGCTCTATAGAGTGAGTTCCAGGACAGCCAGGGCTACACAGAGAAACCCTGTCTCGAAAACAAACAAACAAACAAACAAGCATAAAAAGGTGCTTGCTTAGCATGCCAGAATCTCTGGGCTTCTTCCCAAGTACTCCATAAATTGGAAATGGTGGCCCAGGCCTGTGGCCTCAGCACTTGGGGGTTGGCCAGAGACTCAGAAGTTCAAGGTCATCCTTAGCCACCAAAAGCTTTCAAGGTCAGCCTGCCTACATGAGAGTCTTCAAAAAACCGAACTGACCGGCTCCCTGTTGGTATTTGGGTGGAAGTGTGGTGAGTGAAGCATTCCGTGCTCCAGCTGGAACTCAGGGGTCCGAGGTGGAGCGCTCACCGCCGGCCCGCAGTTAGTAGGGGGCACACTTGTAGTTTGAAGTCCTCTCATTATTAAATGGGAGGAACTGAGAATAAATGGATTTAGCTTTCAGTTTAGAGTTGGGAAGAATAAATAAGAAAGCTATCTTGAGAAAGAATACTAGGAAACAAGTGAAATTAATGAGCCAGGCCAATTGAAACGCTTGAATTGATAAATTTAAAGCTAACTTAGAGGGAAGGAGAAAGAAAAGAAATGGGCCAAGTCATTACGGCGTCTAGGTAAGACAAGAGAGAAGACCAAGTCGGCATCACGGAAAAGGAGTGACATTCTAAATTGTATTTGAAGTGAAATCATTGTTTTGTGAGATGAAATACAGTCATTTAAAATACAAATGTGAAAGATCCCAGGGAGGGGACTATTTTAGGGAAATGACTCAGACATCCAAAAATTTAAACCAAGAATTAGGAGAGAAGTTGAACGAGAGAGAGAGAGAGAGAAGAGGAGAGGAGAGGAGAGGAGAGAAGAGAGAAGAAGAAGAAGAAGGAGGAGGAGGAGGAAGAGGGAGGGAGGAATATATAAATGAGAATAATAAATACCCCTCAGGAAAAAGCCTTGTCAAGAAGGAGGACCTGAGATACAGTGAGTTTAATGGGTGAGGTAAGTTCTTTCAACTTTCATAGACAAAATAATTGCCTGCACAGTAAAAATTTCCAGAGCTTACAGAATTGTCATAGTTCTGGGAACCAGCACTGTCACAGAGTGTCCAAAGATGATGAGAACACAGCGGGTGGTGACAATATCCCGGAGGACAAGGCAGGACACCAGTGGATGGGATACTCAGATTCTGACTCAAGACAAAGAGTAAGAAACAGAAAATCAGTCAGGCTTGAGCACAGATGCAAAATGCCGGACCGCTGGTCACACGTAGGTTTTAGCAGTCTTTAAAGAAGAACCATGATCAGAGGGTTCGCCCTAGGGAGATAAGAAGGGATTCGTGTTCACATGTCTTCTCTTGAAGTCGCCATATAAGCAGAGCAGAGAGAAGCATCTACATTCAAAAGGACATTTGTTGTTATTCTTTTTTCTATTTTGCTACAAGAGATTGCATTCACACAACAGCTTCAGAAGAAACAGAGGAGCAGGAGAGGCAGCATTTTGGGCTGGGGAAGGAAACAAAGACAGCTCATTTCTTTTTCCTGCCTTATTGAATTGGCCAGCAAAACCAGAGTCGAATAATAGTTAAAAAGGAGCAATGGATTAGATGTTATTATTGTCTTCCTAGGACATTCAAATAGGCTGAAATTTGATTAAGGAGTTGAGTTACAAAGTAAAAAATTTAAAACACTACACACACACACACACACACACACACACACACACACAGAGTCAACTAGGGAAAACTGGTTAGAAAATACCAAGACCACACAATGGAGTGGAATCATCTGGAAGTACATCTGACAAAGGCAGCATTTCTAGCAAGTGGAAGGAATTAGATTGATGGCCTGTGCTCTTCATCCTTTTAAGTACCAAGTACTATGTTATCACTTCCCATGGATATAGCTCATTCATTCCTCTTAAGAAACAAACAAACAAAACCCCACAACGTAGGTGCTTCTCCCTTTAGAGACAAGGAAAATGAAGATCAGCGGGTCTAAGAATCTCTCCAGGCCAGTCGACAAACTCCAGTGGACCCTCAGAGCTCAGCCTCTGGCATGCTGTGTGTATCGATCTCAGGGCCTCCGCTCTGTGGCAGGTTCTGGGGTTCTCTAACCACAGGCTTAGGCACTTTAGGCCTTAGAGATTCCTCCTCCCACCCATTGCCAGTTCCCGCTTGAGCTGTTGTGGTAAATCATATCTATTTGAATATGCACATGAGCAGGCATGGTGTGGGTATCAATAACAGAATGTAAAGGTGTCTGCTGGACCGGGGAAGGATGTTTATGGCACGTCAAAGTGACAAGCCGTCACCAGGATCTTTGATATGCGGAGAGCTCTTAATATTGGGGATGGCTAAAGACAGTAGAAAATGGGCCAAAAGCATGAAAGGGTGACATTAAGTTCAGTGCTTTCAAAAGGCTGGTGACCTGACCAGCATTTCGTGGCTTAAGTAGTTTGAGTCTAGGTCAGGTGGGGGCCTTTTTGTGGTTTTCGACCAAGTTTATTTAATTTTATAAAGCAAATGCCCTGGGCTGGTTAATAGGTAGAAAAGTCAGTATAAGCTTTATGGGTAATAGCTTGGCCCTGAATGTCAGAAGCCTTGACTGTAATGTTTATTTAAGTGTGTGTGTAGCTTGTCTTACTCCCGACCAGTCTCCCCTTACTCAGTTTTACTTTTTCTCTTTTGACCTTACTTCCGTATGTCTACATCATTTAGAGAAGGGGTGTGTGTGTGTGTGTGTGTGTATGTGTGTGTGTGTGTGTATGGTGTAACTGGCAGATAATTACAGATACAGGAAAACTGGAGACTCCAGATACTGGAGACACCAGTTAAACAGGAGTCTGAGAACTAGACTAGAACTTCAGTTTAATTAAAACTACATATAAAGGAGAAGCTAAAGGTTATGGTGCATATAAGAATTAACTAATGTGCAGTTATTTTCAGGTATTGGAATGGTAGCCACTTTGTTTTTTGTTTTTTGTTGTTGTTGTTGTTGTTGTTTTGTTTTATTTGTGTGGGTGTCTCACATGCATGTCTGTCTGTGGACCGCATGGGTTGCCTGGTGCCCTGGGAGGCCAAAGAAGCCATCAGATTCCCTAAGACTAGAGTTATAGATGACTGTGAGCTCCTGTTCACATGCTGAGAATTGAACCCCAGTCCTCTGGAAGAGCAGCCAGTTCTGTAACTGTTTTTATTTTTATTTATTTATTTGTTTTTTGAGACAGGGTCTTACTGTGTAACTGGAGCTCACTATGGGGTTCTTTCCAGCTTTCCATTAGGCACCTTGAATATTTTATTCTGAACTTCAAACAAGTTAAGATCTACTTTTATTTTACTCTCTCTCTCTCTCTCTCTCTCTCTGTGTGTGTGTGTGCGTGTCACTGCACACTTGAGAAGGTCAGAGGACAACTCCGTTGAGCCTCTTTCCACCTTTGGGTTCAAAGGATCAAATTCAGGTCATCAGGCCTTGGCAGGAAGTGCTTTTTGCCTAGGAGCTACCTTGTGTGCACTGCTTTTGGTGATTACTGTAGCCCAGGCTGACCTACAACTCAGTAGTCCAGGCTAGCTATCCACAGCAGCCTTCCCAGGACTGCATGACAGGCATGAGGTGTTTTGCCCACCTTCTTACTTGCATAGCATACAAACGAACATGTTTGGAAGTTAGCGAGAAAGTAGAACCATTCGAGCAGTGCTGGGCTGTGGTTGTATCTAGAGGCCGGGTGGCGATGGTTCAGGTTCGTGAATTAGTGACAACCTAAACAGCAAGGACACGGCGCAGAATGTCCTTAGGCCACTTAGCTTTAATTATTTATGATATTTACCGTAAGCTTCTATGGTATATGTTTGTAAAAAATAATGGACGGTGTGATGGTGCCCAGGCTTAGGGAGCCCTCCTAGAGAGCTGTTTAGGTTAGCTCTCTAAGTTGAAATGGTTGCTGTTGTCCTCGTGGATGTGAAACTGAAGTCTCAGCATTAGCTGGATGAGCAGGAGGATGGGTGTCTCTGCAGCAGAGGATCTTCTCCACTCTTAAGTTAACCAGCCTGTGTGTGAACAGCTGGAGATCAGATCTTGGGTGCAGCAAAGGGTGGGTGAAGGTTGCTAGCAGAGTTTTTGTGGTTGTGATTGGCATGTTTTGCCCAGAGCCTCTTAGATTTCTGAGGAGCCACCGGACACAATGGGGTCAAATTCTGTCTCTGACTTCGGGTGTCAGTTTCTTGTCTAGGGAACCAGAAGTTCCCCTAGACCATCACTCCTTCTGTTAGCCTTCACAATTTGAAGCAATCTGGTATCTTCTCATGTTCAGGCGTGAGTTTGAGTTGTTCCTCTGTGAGGACAAGAGTCCCAGGGAGTTTTGTAACTTAGTAACTGCAGGGGATAGGATGTGAATAGAAAAAAGTGTCTTGTGCTATCAAAAATGTTGCACTATCCAGGCAGCTCCATGCTGTGACTTAATTATCTCAAAGTTTATCTTTTCTTTTGTCAACTGGAGGAGTGGTCTGGGTACCATGATTACATGTAATCCCAGGATTTGGGAGGCTGAAACAGGAGGATTGCAGTCATATGGGTTATAGAGTAAGATCATGTGCCTGTGAAAACAGAAGGGATATATCAGTTATCTGTTGCCACTCTGCCAATCAGTCCAATTCTTTGCTTTAAACAATTAGCTATTGTGTGCGCCATCTGTGACTCCGGAATTAGACTGTGGCTTGGCTGGATCTTCCAGGTTAAACTTTGTCTTGAGGTGGGTGAGTCAGAATGTTGTATAGGGCTGTGGTGCTATCAAAAGGCTTGACCAGGAAGGACCCACTACCGAGCACCCTCAGTGTTGAATGGCTAATGGAATTCCTCAAGGGCTTGCAGGCAAAGAAGGCCCCATTGCTTGTTCCCTGGAGGGCCCCCTGCCTTGTCTAGGGTGGCTTCCGACATGGCACTTGGCTTCTGAAGCCTCAGTTCACAAGTGCCAGCCTGTGGCTTCTGTTCCATTCCATTTGCATTCTTCTGGTGAGAAGCTGGTCACTGTACCTACCTAAGCTCGTGCCCAAGGGGAGGAAGGATTACCCAGGAGATGAATGCTAGGAGGTAGGGTGTTGGGTAGTTTCCTGTAGATGCTATTTGCCTGGGGGTTAAGTGAGGTTATGGTTTGTTAAACTGTGAGGAACAGCTTAGATAGATGTTTAATGTTAATTCCTCCTTCTATGCCCACCCTGAATTTATAATAATAATAATAATAATAATAATAATAATAATAATAATAATAATGCCTTCATTGGAACAGTCTATGGCATTTAGTTGAGACTCTGGGAATAGTTCAGAATGTAGAAGAGGAAGTTGTCCCAGTATCTGAAATCTGTCTGTTGTCCTTTCCCAGTTAGGCCTTGAAGTGTCTCTTGGCTGGACAGTTAGACCCATGATTCTGTGCCCTGTGTCTACTGGGTGTGGTACATGCCATGTAATTTGAGAAGGACAGGGGTGTTGGGCCTCTGCAGATGTTCAGTGTGTTTCTGTGGGTTAGGCAGCAGTGTAGGGAAACACCCAGGAGCCTTGGAAGCCATGGGCTGGAGTACATGAGCTTCCTACCGTTGTCCCTTTTAGTGTCTGCATGTGGCCATTAGGCCAGGCAGTCAAGGAGGAGGCTGACCTGGCACGGCTTCTGGTTAAAGGATACTCCAGTGGGTTGAGCAGGGTGCCAGACATTGCCACAAACCCTAGGAAATGAGTAAGAAAAAAAAAAAAAAGCAACGGGAGAGTCCTCCCTTAGAACAAGCTGAGCTTTGTGCGGAGCGGGCTCTAAGTCTGAAAAGCCCATTGTTCCCAGATGGCTTTTAATTAATACTCTGCACTCACACCCATCGGTTCGCCAGCAAGAGCCGCCTCCTTCCTCCCTTCTCCGAATGCTCTTTGTCCCTCACTTTGGTGCCCTGGGGACAGGTCTAGGGACCCTTGTGAATGGGAGACTGGGGAGAGAGAGGTTGCTGAGTGTTGAGGAGAGCACTGACACACAGGAGTCTCACTTTTTGTCCTGTTCCGGATCCTTAGTTGGGGCACATACCTCCACCTGCTCTAAAACATCCCTTTGAGTCTGTAGGTCGGGAGCCAGCTCTGTCCCCTGTGGGGTTCTGGGAAGAGGGCCCAGCCTTGGCCCGCTCCAGAGCTCCGTGCACACCTTTTCTTGCCTACAGCCAGAGCAGGGAGCCAGAAGTGAATGGTGTTCTGGTTTCCGTTTCTCCCTGACTGCCCTGCTCTTAGAGATGCATCTGGATGAAGGAAGCCTTAGCTCGCCAGTGATGCTTTCTAGATCAAATCGTGAGCTCTGTGGGTGGGGCAAGTCCAAATTCAGGATTCGTTGGATGGCGCAAAGAAAACGGCCCCCTCCGAAGTGGCTGTCTACAGCCTCACCCCTCTCTCCTGCAAGGCTGCTCTGGATCCGCTTTGCGTGGTTCTCAGTAGCCCGGGTTCCATCCGTGGAGCAGTAGATAGAACGGTCAAGTCTGAGTCAGTCTTGTGCAGCCCTGGACTGAGCTTACAACTGTGGCATTTTCTCGTGCCTCTCCGTATATAAATGATTACATAAGGCGTCACCTCAGCCAATCATTTGCGTGGGTTTCATCATTGTGTGTGTGTATCCTGGCAAAAACTGAGTTTGACCGGAAGCAGTTTGGCGTGATCGTGTGTTAGGTTGGAAAGTTGCAAAGTATCTCTGACTATGAACAACCCAGTCTCGGCTGGGTGGCCAGCGCAGAGTTAGTTCCATGTGGCTAAAGACACGGGATTACTTCTGAGAGTTTTAAGCCATGAAACCCCAGGCAGGGTTCAGTCTAATGATGGATAAGGCCTTGAGAGAAGGTCTGATGGGCCAGTTGGTCTCAAATGGAATCAATAAGTTGTGCAGGATTCCTTGAAGATTTGGTCCCTCTAGCACCTGCAAGCTTAACTTAGTGACATGCCATGCAAACGCAGTTGTGTGCGCGGTGGCAGAGAATCTCTGGGACTTCTGTAGTGTCAGTGGGTAAGAGCAAATAGGGGCTATTACAGAGAGACCCGGAATAGAGTTGGGGTCTAGCACAGGGGCCTGAGCCTTCTTCGGCCACTGGTCACATGTGGGCACGGAACACAAGCTGGGTTGTTCTGAGAACATAAGGTACACAGCATATTTTATCCATAAAATCTAGGTTGATTACATTTGACACCAGGTGCTAGAGAGTGGGGTAAATAAGCATTTACCTTCCTGTTTACCTGACCTCTTCATCTTTTTAAATATAAAATCGTACTGCTAGCTCCCATATTTGTTGCCTTTTGAGAAAGGTCTTGGTATGTGTAGTTCAGGCTCGTATGTAAACTCGTGGTAATCCTCCTGTCTCAGCCTCCTGAGTATTGGAACTTAACAGGCGTCAGCCATCATGCCTGCCGCTGTGGCTTCTATTTTAGGTGGAAGATTTAGAGCAGTGGTTCTCAAAGTTCCTAATGCTGTGGTCCTTTAATACAGTTCCTCATATTGTGGTGACCCCACAAGTATTTTCGTAGATACTTCGTAACTGTAGTTTTGCTACTCTTAGGTAAATATCTTTTTCTGATGGTCTTAGGTGATCCGTGTGAAAGGGTCATTTGACCCCCCCCCCCCAAGAGGGATTGTGACCCATAGGCTGAGAACTGCTGACTTAGATTAAACACGGCTTGTCATTGTTGGTCAGTGAACTTGGTGCGAAGTCAGTTGTTTTTGTTTTTGTGTTTTTCTTGTAGTGGAGAGTGCTATAGGTAATATCATAATGGGCAGTCTGTATTTGCTTCTTAGATTAAGCTGCTGTACATAGTCTGTCCTCAGATGGCATCCTTTCCAGCTATGGCCACACTGTGGCCAGGAGAATAGCTTCTCCCATGCTTGTGAGGTACGAGTGTCACTTGGTGGGTAGGGATTCTGGGGTTGGACCGTGGGAAGTCCTGGAGGGGGGAGACGATTGCTCAAGAGTTTGAGCAGCCCTCCAGGGTAAAGGACAGCAGTTGCTCAACCTGCGAGACCTTTAAGGAAAGGCAGCAATTGCTCAAACAGGCCCCTGGACCCTCCGAATGCCATCATGCAGGTTATATGGGCTCCGGGTAAGACAGCTCCTTGAATTCTTGAGTGGTCTTGAGAATGCCGTGAGATGGTGCTTAGCGTGTAGGAGGCCCTAGGTCTGATCCCTAGCACCAAACCAACCAACCAACCAACCAACCAACCAACCAACCAACCAACCAACCAAAGAAAGCACAAAATCAGAAATGGTAGGAATGATGAAGCGGCTTCACGTGGAGTCTGTCTGTGTGAGTCAAGAGCTTCCTGGGGGGAGGGGAGGCCCGGGTTCAGTTTCCAGCGGCATGAAGAACAAAAAGGACAAAAACAGTGAGACAGTACCCACCATGCCGTGCCAGGGTCTTTCTAGGAAGAAAAGCCAAGTTTCTGTTGGTGATTTTCTGTCTTAAAGGGGGCTTAGATGGGTCTTTCTCTGTGCAAGAAGTATGGTTCTCTTTCAAGAGTGCCAGCGTCTCTCCTCCCTGCACAGAAGGTAGCAACTTTTTTTCTTTTTTTTAATCAATGGTGGTGAAGTCCTGCCTCATTCTTGGCCTTTCCTGTAGAGGAGTCGACGATTCACAGACTGGCTGGCAGGAACAATAGCTACGGGACCAGAGAAAGGAAAGGGATCTTTGTAGTGACCCTGCGTCCACAGTACTGGTCAGACTAGTTCATACCTGGTTGATTGTTATCAGTAAAGTAAACTTAACTCTATGGCCAGAAACAGCCTGTAGCATCTGGCAGCTGAGAGTCACCAGGTGAAGCTGCAGTCTGCACATTCCAGGGGCTGCAGGTGGGAAAGCCGGGGTGTCTGTGCAGGGAAAGAGATCCTTAGCTCCCCAATCCGGCCCCTCCCTGTAGACTTACAGTGGGGTCATGAGTCTCACCTGGTTACCGAGATTTGCCTCGTCTTGTGGAAAGTCGAGGGCTCCTTGGTCGCTTATTGGTATTCGGTGACTGTCTGGGTGGCCACGGGGTGGTGGGGTCCAGCCCTTCATCAAGGGTCTGCTTGGTGTTCTGGTCACACTGGTTTACAGAAGATGAAAGGCCACTGTCTCTGCCTGTAGGAAGATGATGTCCAGTAGGGCCAGCCATTATCCGGGCAAATAATTACCTGCATTTAAGGGCTTAGAAGAAACATTCTTAGTAGGGAGGAAAGCCACAGTAGGATGGGGCTTCTTGAGAAGAAGGTTGTGAAATCCCGGGGCCTGAGGGCCCTGGGTGGCTCAAACGATACCAGCATTTATTTGCCTTTCAGTCGCTCTGTTCTCATCTGTCCCTCTCACAATCGCAGCCGTCCTTTGGCCAGATCCAAGCCTCCCCAGTGTCACGCAGCTGCTGTCGAGGCCCCTCGGAGCTCCGAGATCTGCCCGAGGTCCTACAGTTGGAGGACCAGACCTCCCTCGTGGGGTTCGTGGGCTGATTCCTGTGCGTTTGCTGCCTGCTGCACCACACCCCTGGCTCCAGGATCTCTTCCGAGGCAGGGATTGCTGTGAGGACTGACAGCCTTTGTGTGTTTCATAGGAGAGGAATTTGGGGGCTGGCCTTGGGAAGAGGCCTATGACAGCTGTAACTGTGGATGTGATCGGAGGGACAAAGAAGTTGTCCATCAGACAGGTTTGTGCCAGCAGTTTAATTTCCTTTATTTCAGGACTGGAAGTTATTTAAATTACTTTATAGACTTCCTGCTTCCTTACAAGAGCTCATTAAGTACAGGCTGAACTGCTTCATTGCTATAATGGAGTGCCTGGACTTGCAGTTCTCTTTCTGCCCTCTAGGGGGTCAGGAGCCGAGGAGGAGCAAGGCAAAAACACAGGCAGCCCAGTTAGATAACGCTTCTTGTTTAACGTTCACGTTTGCGTGTTTGTGTGTGTGGGGGGGGTTTATTTATTTATTTATTGTGGGACATGTGTGTGTGCATGTGCCCGGTGGGTGGAGGTCAGAGGACAGCTTGTGGGAGTTGGTTTTCTCTTTCTACCCTGTCAGTCCTTGGACTCAGGTGGGCAGGCCTGGCAAGCAGGCACCTGTACACGCTGAGCCGCCTCACCGCTGTGGTGACTCTTCATAGGGTGCCCCATGCTGGATCGACATAGGGGAAATCTAACACAAACACTAACAACTCCCCAGTATCCTGGAGTCCGTAGTCTGTTTCCTGCATCTTGTTAACGTCATTGTAATCCACATTCTGGAGAAGTGGTAGGTAGCTCGTCTGGCCTTCAGTTTGGGACGCTAACTACTGTTTCTGTGATTGGAGCAAAAGCCTAGAGCTAAGTACAGTTTTATAGGCAGGAATGTGGACCACGAAGGTTGTGGCGTCTCCTGGTGATGTTGGAGAGTGTGTTGGTATGACGTTTGAATCATTTAACCTCTGCTTTACATGATAGGAAAGCTTTCAAATGAATTCCAAAATTGTATTACAGCTCTTTAGTCTGGGTCTTGAAAAGATGGGTAGTTGGCTAAATAGTTTACCTTTAGACAGTCTGAGAAAATCATATTTAGATGACCAAGAAATATTCCTGGTGCATCTTCAGTTGTCCTATCTGTCCGGGGAACGAGAAAACTGGCCCCAGAACCGAACAGGTTGCAGAATACTGACTGGGGACAGTAGCTATGAAAAACAAGTGTCTTAAGGACAGAGATGGTGCCAGTGTCGAGCTGTGGCTGGCTCCTTGCAGATGTGCAGGCCAGCTGTTTACCCACCTTCCTCCCTCCCTCCCTCCCTCCCTCCCTCCCGGGAAAAGCTGGAAAAGGTTGAAGTTGGACAGGCTGCTATATCCAAGTGGACCTTCCTGGACCCAGTGACTTTTGACCTATTACTGTTCAAAGTCACCCAGTGAGTGCCACCGGTATTCAGTGTGTGCTAAGTTTTTTGCTGACCTGGAAGGTTCTGAGCACTCCCAGGAGTCGCTGTCCTTTAGGGTCAGGATAGGAGAGTCACTCTTTGCTTGCAGGCAGACAAGAATATTTCTAAAGCCGGAGACATTACAGCGACTTAAATATAACCTGGGTCAGACTTGCGTGTCTAAGCGAATGCCGAGTTTTAAATATTCATTTACAACATTAAGCTCTGTAATTTCTTCATAAAGAATTCTAAAATAATAAAGATGACCTGGTAGGCAGAATTCCCTTGTATTTTCTAAAAGCTTTTCATAAGGTCCCTCATAAAAGATTAAGAGAGAAGAAAACCACAGCGTGGCGCAGAGTCCTTGTTGTGGATTAAAAAGTGATTAAGTGATGGGGGACATAGGAAAGCTGGGGAGACCCACTGCTCATGGCGGGGAGAGGTTAATCGAGGGGCGTCTGAGGACTCCGTCGCAGGGGCCAGAGTTATTAAGTATATTAATTGTTTGGAGATACAAATGGAGGGTGAACTCGGTGTAATCTAAGGCCTCTACCCTGGATTTTGTAACTGGGTTCGATACAGAGGTGTCCTGAATGCAACAGGGAAACCAGACGGTACTCTGGTGGGGAAAGGAAGCTTAAGTCTATGACGTGCTTCGATGGGTAGTTGCGGGGACTTCGCGGAGCCTGTTGCATCTTTCAAGGAAAGACTTCAGGCATTCTCAGCAGCTCCAGGAACCTCTAAAGCAACAAGCAGGTCTTTCGAAGGATGGCGCAGGTGCTCATGGGAAGGGAGGTAGGAACTCTCAACCGTCTTGTGGGAGTGTGAGGATGCTTAGGTTGGAGTCCCAGCAAGGGAGGGCTTGCTGCTGTGGGTGAAGATGCTCCCCTCTTCAATTCTCAGAGGGGGCTTCGTGTGTCACCCTGCGCCATCCTCCAGAAGGGTAGATGGAGGAGAGCCGGTAGGTGGCCTGTTGAACTCTGGTAGGATACTCAAAGCTTAAACAGGGCTCCAGGTCCTTGGAGGCCGACCCTGAAGCATTTCTAGGGTGAACAGTACTGTGTGTTTAGTTGAAATGGTGATAGATTCTAGACATGACTGAAGGGTGTCGCTGGGCCGAGCAGTCCTGTGTGACATGTGCTGCCCCTTGCATCTCCCGATGCCTCCCTGAGGCTAATTCCCACATTCCTTCTAAGGCTGAGATGGGACTCCACTGTGCTTGTCTGTCTAGCTTGAGAGTGAGCATTTCCTGAGTAGGCTCCTCCAGGCCAGCCTCAGACATCTTCCTTGGCCACTTACCTTTGTTTACCCATTTTCTCTTGTAGCTCCCCAACTCTCTTACCTACATTCCACTTTAATTAATCCTTGGAAAGCGCTGGCCTCCCTCAGCAACGTTGCTGACTCTTCCCTTTTTGCCTGCGAGCAGATAGATGCATGTGTGTGGGTTGGGGGGCGGTTTCTGACAGGGCCCCTCCAGGGGATTTTTGCATCCTTGGTCCAGCACAGTTAGAAGCTGCAATTAACTGCGTGGTGGCTAATTACCCTGCCTGACATTAGATCAGTGGACAGAGGGGGCTCTGAGCCTGTCAGCAGAGGTCAACCAGAGGTCTTCTCACTCAACAACCCTCCCGTGATAGCTGGACCCAGAGAAAGCTTTCATGGGAAGAGACTGAGAGCTGGCTCTGCTGCGGGCCTTCGCTGGGGGATGGGAAAGGCACAAGGCTCTTGATGACTGAAGAGGTCACAGAGGCTGATAACCCTTCACACGACCCTTGTCAGAGAGCCTGAAGGAAGGCGGAGAAGGCTTCCCATTAGAGATGATGCTTAGCACAGAGCCGAATAGATACAGAGAGGAAACTGGGGACATGAGGCTTGGATGGTTGGTGACTCTGTCTGTGGCTATTAGGAAAGTCAGTTTTGCCTGGCCTGAGAGAATGGGACACCTTGGGGCATTGTTTTTGTTATGTCTTGGAGTCTGCTCATTCTCTGCTATTCGGTTTACGTTTTTTTTTTTTTTTTTGCGTGGGCCCTCTCGGGGGAAACGGTACATTCTGCGTTTGCCTGGCCCCGACCAGTGATATCTAAGGAAGTAAATGTGGATGTTAGCTATGTTGCCCAAGCAAACATGGGGCATGTTATATATGCTCGCCTGAGTGTCATGGAGCCCATGCTAGGCCATGGCCTTGGGTGGGTGCTTGGTACGCCAGAGAATAAATAGGAAAAAGATGCTAGGCTGAAATCTGTGAACCCCTCATCTTCCCCTTCACCCTCCACAGTTTGGTTACCATAGCTCACCCATGGCCTAAAACTGCTAAATGGAAACTTCCAGAAGGGAGGAATTCATAAGGTTTTTTTTTTTGTTTTTTGTTTTGGTTTTGTTTTGTTTTGGTTTTTTTTGTGTTTTGTTTTTTTGAGACAGGGTTTCTCTGTGTAGTCCTGGCTGTCCTGGAACTCACTTTGTAGACCAGGCTGGCCTCGAACTCAGAAATCTGCCTGCCTCTGCCTCCTAAGTGTTGGGATTACAGGTGTGCGCCACCACTGCCCGGCAGGAATTCATAAGTTTTAAGTAACATTTATTATAGCATCTTGATAAGGTTATGCCCCTGGCTATTCGTTATTGTCATTAACCTGCTTACAAACTGATAAACTTGCGAACTGAGCATTTCCGCAAAGAGGAATAGGATATTTAGAATTCAGTCGTACCTACAGTTTCAGTCATCCAGTGAACACCTAAGGATGTGTTCTCCCTAGATTGTGGGGGGACTCCTGCACTTGCGTTCAAGCCCAGCACTCTGTCACCTGAGATGTGTTGACGGCAGGCAGGACTCGACTTCCCAAGGCCTCTAGAATGAGAACAGAGCCTTCGTTGGGTTGTGCACGGACTGAAGTGTTCTTTCTCTGTGCATTTGTGTTAACCACAGAGCATCTGACTGTGCTAAGTCCTAGCCGTCACCGACAGCCTCGCGGGCAGATGAGGCTGCCGCCGTGACCCCCAACTTATATCTGATAAACTCAAGGCCAAAAGTAGGCTAAAGATTCACAGCATTTATTTAGGTGTTACTTCTTCCTGTTCTCACTGTGCCGGGGACGGAAACCAGGGTTCCTGAAGTCTCCCAGTGAGTTGAAACCCACAGTCACTTGCGGGTTCTATCTAGATGATCCACCTGCTAGGATGTCAGCCCAGAGCAGATGTGATTTAACCCTGCTCTTCTACTGTATGCGCACCAGCGCCATACCACCCACACTGCGCCTAATATTTTGATATTATACTAATACTGTACCACATTGTAAACTATTCCGTACTATATACTGTGTCACACTAGATACTATACCAATACTACGAAGTATATACTCTACTATATTATATCTATTAAGTACTGCTGTATATACTTTGCTGTGTGTAGGATTTCTTTGTTGACTGTCTTTCCCATATCTGCCTGAATGCATTATTAGTGGGGCGGTGTGTGTATGAAAAAGAGAAAGGCCAGAGGTAAAGAGCATACATTTTCTCATGGTGGGTCGCTTCTGAGGTTCCTGCATAGCTGTGACTAGGCCCTGTGTTGTGTGTCTCCACTCTGGCTGGGACAGGGCAGGCCTGGACTTCCCCAGTGTTCCTCATCGACTTCAGGGACAGAGCGGCACGCTCTGGCTGAACTCCTCTGCTGCTTAATGTTCCTGTCCTTGCTGTGCGGCCTGGAAGCAATCCCTGCAAAACCCCCGCCTCCTGTGTGTTTCTTCAAGTACCATGGGTTTCTCTGGCTTCTGAGGTCAGGACGAGGCAGGATGAAGTGCTATTCTGGGCCTTAGGCTTTGCCAGAGCCGGGAGGGGTAGTCTGTTCCCCTCGATCACTTTAAGGGGAAACTTTGCTTAACTGAGCCCGAGCTGGGTTAGGGTATGGCACAGATGTATAGACAGGGAGAGCCTGGGTCCCGAGTTGGGGGAGTTCAGCTAGAGGGGCTCAGAGCCATGGCTGTGGAGTCTGGAGTCCCAGGAAGGGAAGAGGTAAGGAGATAACTTGAGGGTCTGCTGTTCTGAGTTTCTTGTCTGGAGACAGGGACGCCTCAGGCCTGAGCATGAAACACACTTCACAGAACTCAAGGCTTCCCGAGCATCCGCCCCTGGGTGCTGACTACCGCCACTTCCCCCCATATAACTTCACACTGGTGTAATTAACATATAATTTGATACCTGGAACTTCTCATTGGGTGGAGCTGGGAAGGATTACTCAGCTTTTAGCAATTCCAGACTCGGGTTATAGAACTGCGTGTGCTACGCCCCTGCTCTCTCTCTGGTTACGGTCTTGTTTTCCCTTCACCCTCGCTGGTTATTTCTTCTCTCCTGAGATGATTCTGCAGTGTGTTTTTATCACTTAAAACACACAACGGGCTGTTGACTTGCACACGCCGACTGCTTGTTTGTCTAGTATAGTTGGCCTTAGCTCTCTTCTCTCATCTGTCGATTAGAGCCGATGGCCCTGGAGTCCGTCATTTCATTTCCTGTTTCTTAATCCAGGAAGTGCCACTGGCATTTAAAAAAAAATGCAGTAATTATTGGAGGAGACTATGGATGGAGAACGCTGATGATTTTTATGCTGTAAACTTACAGAGAATGCTGATGGTTATGTTTTGTTAGAGAAATTATTTGTTATGTTGGTTCGTGTACTGACTTATGTACTCTTACCTGTGCATGCAAAGATACAAAGGCCAGCGCTATGAGCACTGACCCATTTCTGAGGATGAGTTAGCAGCACCTTTGGGCGCCCACAGGGTATCTTGAAAATAAACCCAGAAAGCCACATGTTTTGTACTTAGGCGGCCAGAGCTGTTTGGGTAACAAACATTCATGGGGTCAGTGTGGAGAGGAATGGAGTGGGTTCTGTGGCTTCCTCCCAGCATGCACTGCCGTCCAGTGAGTGTGCACACGTCTGTGGGCTATGGGGAAGGTGGGAACCGAGGCAGCTCGGGGTCTGGCTGCTTGTCCCTGCCTTGCATGGCGCTTGTAAGCCATTCGGGGTTTCAGAACTTGACTTTGGAAAGCTTCTAAATTTGTTCTTAGCAGGTTGATTTATTTCGTTGAGGTCAGATTAGAGCTAATGGCCCTAATGGTTTACAGTGTTCCTAAATGGTTCTTAGCACTTAGGCAGGCTTGGATGGCCATTGTGGGCGGGTTTCCAAGTGTGGGTTCATATACATATACATATACATATACATATACATATACATATACATATACATATACATATACACACATATACATGTTATTTGTTTTATGTATTATCATTTATTGCTGAAGTTATTGTTAAGAGTCCAAAGTGCTATGTGGAAGTAAGGTTGAAAGGTAACACTAGAATTACTTTAAATATTAATCTTGTTTTGGTATCAAACCCAAGGAAGCATTTGTCAATATGGATCTCATGGTCATATGCAGTCACTGAGACTCCTGCCTGGAGTTCGGTGGGTCGCAGCTGCCCTTTGCCCTTTCCCTGGGAGTGTGCTGTTTGTGAAATGGAGTCACAGAGAAGCCTTCCCATTTCCCACAGCCATCCTTTCCTGGGTGCCAAACAGCTCCTGTAAGAGCAGGCGCCCAAGTTAAGACGATCCCTGGTACATCCCTTCCAGCCACGCTGTGGTACCTGTGAGTTCACGGTCAGGTCTTTGGCAAAGAGATTACACCCTGCTCCATGTACAACTGGCTCCATGTTTCTGATTTCTGTGTGATTGGGAGTAGGTGAGGCAGAGCCAGGCGTCTACAGAGGAGTACGTGCCTCTGCTTGTCCCCAGAATTAAACTGTGCATGTGAATGCACAGGCTCGCTCTGTGGGTTATAGCCTTCCGGGGCTGCTGGCAGCAGCTAGAAGGCCGTGGCTGCTCTACCTCAGGAAGAGGGGGTTGGCACCCAGGTAGGAGGAGTACTTGGTGATTTCCTCTCTGAACTTTAATGGGGGAAGGATGCCGAAAAGATGCTGCCTCTCCAGATCCTTCAGCTTTAGCTACCCTGAGTCATTTTCCTCAATTGCAAAAGTGATGTCACAGCCCTCATTCAGGCGAAGTGCCTTATGGGTCAAATGCTTTGGCTGCTGTAGATCAAGCCAAGAGTTAGGTATTGAATGTTGAATGAGGGCAGATGGGGCCGGTCTTCCAAAGGCTAGTGGAATGGCTCCTGGGCTCTCCCAAAATATTTGAGTTCCCCTTTCCTTATGTTTGTGCTTTGAAGGAAACGCCATGTTTTTGCCGAGGTTTGTGGGGCTGAGGCTATCATACTTCATCTCAGGATTCCTCAGTGTTCCACCAAGCACTCTTTGCTACATGGTCCAGGTCACCATGATGGCGCGGGCTCTCTTCTTCATCCCAACACAGAGGGCTGTGGAAGGAGTCAGTTACCACTCAGCTTATGCCCTGGGTGGTAATAGAATTTAGACCCGAGTCCCGCTCAGCAACCCAGGCCACCGTGGGCACAAGCCAGAGTCTGTGTTGGATGGTATTCAGCAAGTTCCTTAGCCACCAAGTTCTCCAGAGAAGTTTTAATTACCAACCAAGGTGATGTGGTTTCTTTCTTTCTTTTTTTTTTTTTTCAATGTGTTATAACAAATGGATGTGAGGCCGAGGAGCCCAGAACAGCCCCTCTATCAATCAAAGCCACCAGTTATCACACGGTGGGCTCCGAGAAGGAACTGTGCACGCCTCGAGTGTCTGATGGCTGGCTGTACTTCTCTTCCGCAGGGCGAGGGGTTAGGCTAGTTCCTTAGGCTTCTTAGTGAAGCTCTCCACCTAGGACCCTGATGCAGTGACTTTTCCTAATAGCCTCAGGGGTGAGGCCTGCATTTGGGTAGAGAGCAGGAGTTTGAGGGATTGGCTCACATGAAAGACCTTGAAATGGCAAATCTTTATTAGTTTTGTAAACAGCTTTAGGAAGCGCTAGGAGCATCTTGCAGGGACCCTGCAATTATCATAATAAACAGTTTTATCATCTTCTTGGCAATCAATATTGTGGCTTATGCTGCTTTAGTATCTCAGTGGTATTGATTACCTTAACAACTGTGCTGCGGTCAGCTCCCATTAACCCTTGCTCTGCCGGCCCAGCCTGTGCCTTCCACTGTTGGAGAGACTGCTCTGGTCGCAGCCCAAGCAAGTGCCGGAATTTGACAGCTGGCCAGCAAGGCCAGTACAGCTTTTATCTCAAAGTGCCTGGGAGAAGGAAGGGTTTTAAACAGCAGATCTGGAAGCCAGTGTAACTTTGTAAAGGCCTTGTGTGTGCATGTCTGTGGACGAGTGCATAGGTATGCGTGTGCCATAGACACACTTTCACCTTTCCTGGGGGACGGATTTACTGTGTGTGGAATTCAGTTGAGGCCTGAGGCAGTGTGCCACAGGCTTCCCCAGCTGTCCTCAGCAGCTCATTTCTGATGCATCTTTTACTTCTAGAGAGAAACCACTTATCTGAGAACATTGCTTGTACGTAGCATTCAGGTTCCCCTGGACCAATGAACATCTGAGGTGAGACGGTCTATCAGTAGATGACAGAATGCTGGGGGTGGATTTTGGTGCCACAGGAGATTTTATCACCCTCATTGGCTGTCCTGTCTCTGGTCTGGTTAATGTTTACTGTTTCCGTCCCTCCTGCTGGAATGAAGGTGACCAGGGCAGTTAGAACAGCTAGAGTTCACCCCTACACCACCCCTCCAATCGTAACGACTTAGTAACGACTAAGCCAGGTCCTGTCATGGAGGGGCTCAATAATATTAAACAGCAGTGATTTGGAACAAGATCTTGTTAGTGGGATCCTGTTGGTTGTGGGGTGTGGGTGTTGGCTTTTCTAGGATGCTTTTGTTTTTCAATTGCTCTGTTTCTTTTAAGTGGGGGAGATGCATATGTGTGTGTATGTACCTTTATCTGTATAGAACTAGGACTAGGGCTCTGCTATGACCACAGAGGGTCCCCTGAGGAAACTACCCATAGATGAGTGATGTTTGCAATGAAAACGAACCATTTGTTTCTGTTTGGTTTCATGTATATATGTGCACATATACCGTGTTTATGTGTTTATATAGGTACATATTATATATGTATATTCATCGATATTAATATCGGTATGTATATACATTTACTGATGGGCATATAGACATACACTAACATAGTGTGTATAACTATAGAAAAGGTTTTATGGAGTCTTGGGGATGAGCTTTTAAGTACTGCAGCAAGCCATAACCCCTTTGGCCCACTGAAGACTGTGACAGGGGTCCTTAGCATTGCACATCCCGTAACACAGGTGCTGTTCCACTGGAGTGGCACTGGCCTATCATGTCTCAGGAGTGAATTTTTACAGTTTCAAGAGCACAAGTTTCATAAAGGATCCAAAAGGAGGCAGGGCAGGATTGGATCAGGAAAAAGGTGAGGTGGGTGACTGTCTCCATGCTGTCTGTGGCTCTCTTTTCCCAGAGAGGGTGCTGCAGAGTCGAGGGATGGAGCTTGGGGAAGCACAAGCAAGTGTAGGTAGAGGTGTCGCCATGAGGGCTCAGGCCCTAGGCAGCCAAAAGTCTATGCTTTAAGCGTCAGGAAGTCAGGCCTCAGTCTGGACAGCAAGACGGAAGATTGTAGGCTGAGACTGGCCTGGTCAGGGTCATAGCGGTGGGACTCTGTTGTGGCATCAGGACACAGGCTTGCTGGCCAGGGTCTTCAGGAATCCTGCTCACACTCCACAGCAGTGAGGAGAGAAGGGTCTGGAAGCAAGTGTGTTCAGGGAACGGAGAGTTTGCATGAGCTGTGGCATAAGCAGGCCTTCCCTTTGGATCGCACCCTATGAGGTCATCCTCCTCTAAGTGGGGGTACTTAGGGTTCTGGGTCACTATTTTGGACCCTCTTCTGCCCCTCATCTTTCTGCCCAGAATGCCTTGGTCCGACAAATGACAAAGCTTTATTTCTAATGCCAGTGCTCTTCCTGCAGATGTCACGTGGGCTTTGATGGCTGTTACTGGTTATTGGGTGATTGGGCGATTGGGCTTCGATGGCTGTCATTGGTTATTGGGTGATTGAGTGATTGGTTGATAGGAACTGGGGCTCTCAGGGGTCCACCCCAACAGCAGACTGTCACATATTGAAGTCACACATGCACGTAGACTGGGTCATATTGCTGAAGGGAACAAGGCAGCTTTTGTTTGGTTCATATAGATTCATGTACTTTGGGTTGTGGTTACACCAGGACGCTTTAAGCTACCTGTGGCCTTTGACCTTAGACCCTCAACCAGAGCAGATCCCATGGGTTTGGCCTCCTTCACACGCAGCTTTGAGGTGTCCATAACTTATTCCCGCCTTCTGCAGACAGAGTGAGCAAAGCGGTCAGACTGCTTCTGGCAGTGCGGCTGCCTGTTGATGCGGGTGTCCAGGAAGAGACTGTTAGTGCTTCCCTAAACTGTACTGCAGGTTCTGTTCATTCTCCAGCCTGCCTGCCTTCCTCTGGAGACAAAGTCTCACTATAGACCTCTGGCTGGCCTTGAACTCAAAGATACCCACCCACCTCAAGTTGTACACTTTCACAACCAGTATTTATTTACAATATTTTGTTATTATTACTTATTTTCTGTCTGTCTGTCTTTTCTAGATTTGTTTTTATGTATATGAGTGTTTTACATGCATTCATGCATGTGTGTACCATATGCATACTACTTCATGCCTGCCAAGGCCAGAGGTAGGCATCAGATTCCCTGGAACTGGGATTAGGGACAACTGGGCTACAGGAACTAAACCCTGGTTCTCTACAAAAGCAGCCAGTGAGTGCTCTTAACTACTGAGTCATCTCTCTAGTCCCGCCTCCCTTTGCCCATGCTTTTTCTTTCTGTGGGGGAGGGGGTAGAATCTCATGTATTCCTAGCTGGCCTTGAACTCATTGTATCACTGAGGATGGCTTGGAGCCTCTGATCCTCTTTGGTAGTCTATAGAGATTGTAGGCATGCACCCCTAAACTTGGCTTGTGCGGTGCTGGGAATCAAAAAAAATTCAGGGGTTCATCTCTGCAAGGTGAGTGCTTTAGCAACCGAGTTACAGTCTCAGCTTCCCTCCCAGGCTCCTTCACACTCTGATCTCTGTAGAAATGTACAACTTAGTATCTTCCCATCAGGGTTCTTGTGTTCTCCGGAAGACTCGGTGTTTAGTGTCAGAGGTTATGCATCTTTATTCAAAATGCCGGAGACCAGAGCTGTTTTGGATCTTGTGACATTTACATAAACATCTTGAGATGCCTTGGAGATAGGACCCAAATTAAAAAAAAAATCAAAATTTATTTGTTTTCCACACACTCCTCACATATCTTAAAGGTGATTATAAATAGCTTAAATTAATTTTGTATCCTGGTGTAGAATTTTCCATCTGTGGCATATCATGGCTACACTCAAGAAGTCTCAGGTTTGGGATTGTTTTTTAAGTTGGAGGGGCTCGCTCTGTTTCCAGCTGTGCCTGTTAGTTGTAATCTGTGGAATATCTGTTTTGAGTCTTGGATGCACTCGTGGTTTTGTGAGTCACGATTGTTTAGGTTGCATTGTTAAAGCCTGCTGCAGTGATGCTTCCCGGAGCCCCAGAGCATGATGGGAACTTGGATGCTGAGCTTGGAGGGAAGGGCTGCTGCTGTGATTGGGAGGTGGTCTGGGATATGTACGGCAAGAAACACACTTACCATTGGGCCATCTCACTGCAGATGAATGTGACAGAAGGTGACCAGTGGGAAACAGCTCAATTGGTGTACAGTGAAATCAGCTGATTATGGAGACATTAGTGCTGAGGAGAAATAGTGGGCACTAACACACACACACACACACACACACACACACACACACACACACAGTAGCCCCTCTCACAGTCTTGAGGATAGAACCCATGTACACCAGGCCATGCATGGCAGACAATCAACTCTGCTAGGGAGCTGCTGTCCTGGTTTGCTCTAGATTGCTATTAGAAACATCGTGACCAAAAGCATCTTGGCTTGTAATTCAGAGTCCCTCACTGGACTGCTGCTTATTGGCTTGCTCTCCCTAGTGTTCTCAAGTCTGCTTGCTTTTTGTGCACAGGAGTGGCTCCACCCACAGAAGGCTGGGTCTTCCTGCATCAGTCATTACGCAAGTGACCCACAGACTTGCTTACAGGTCAGGTCAGTCTGATGGAGGCAATTCCATAGTTGAAGTTTCTTCCCAGGTCACACTAGTTTCTGTTAAGCTGACAAAAGTTAACTAGCACAACTATAGTCTCAGCCAAATATAAATTTAATTTTAAAATTAGTTTTATTAAATAGGCATGGGTGAGTCTTTTTCCTGCATGTATGTGTGTATGCCCACATGCATGCTTGGTGTTGGCAGAGGTCAGAAAAGGGCACTTGGGTGACAGACAGGTGGTTATGAACTACCATGTGGGTGCTGGAAATTGAGCCTGGGTCCTATGCAAGCATATCAAGTATTGAACCATCTCTTTAGCCTCTTCCTCCCCCAAGTTTTTTTGTTTGTTTTTTGTTTTTTGGATTTGGGATTTTTTTTTTCGAGACAGGGTTTCTCTGTGTAGCCCTGGCTTTCCTGGAACTCACTCTGTAGACCAGGCTGGCCTCAAACTCAGAAATTCGCCTGCCTCTGCCTCCCAGAGTGCTGGGATTATAGGCGTGCACCACCACTACCCAGCTCCAATATATATTTTTTTAAATCTTTAAATCATGGATACTTTCCCCCCCCCTTCTTCCCTCCCTCCCTCCCTCTCTGTCTCTCTGTCTCTGTCTCTCTCTGTCCTGTCCGTCTCTCCCTCCCTCCCTCCCTCCCTCCCTCCCTCTCTCTCTCTCTCTCTCTCTCTCTTCTTTTCTTTTCTTTTCTTTTCTTTTCTTTTCTTTTCTTTTCTTTTCTTTTCTTTTCTTTTCTTTTCTTTTCTTTCTTTTCTTTCTTTTCTTTCTTTTCTTTTCTTTTCTTAATTTTTGGTTTTAATCAGCCTTGGACTCCAAGTTGTAAATCAAGGCTTGTGTGAGCTGGGGTGGCTAACATTTTTGTACAAGGCTCCTTTTTGCTCCCTAAGGATAGTGACAGGTACAGAGCCTGAGATGAGATAAATCATCCTTTCTTTTATTCTTCTGACAATGGCCATGTGGTGGTGTTCCAGTAACTTCTAATGGGAGATGTCCGTAGATGGTAGCTTAAGGGATAGTGGAAGCTGAAGGGAGTTTCTTAGACACAAAGCTTTTAAAGCAAGGAGAACCAGCAAGAAGAACCTTCATTGCTTTGGAAACAGCTTTGGCTTACCTTGAACTTATCAGCTGGAGACCATAGCTAGGTTCTGATGGTGCTGCTATTGCAGGAGATGTGTCTGATAATATAGATAAGGGAAACATATTAAATAAAAATAGAATAAGCGAGTGAACTTTTCTGTAACTATCACCTAGACTTGGAAATTAACTCTTCTCTGGATTCATTTAATTTCCTTTTGTTCTTTCCAGAAATATTTTGAAGCCAATCCAAAGGTATCACAATACTTTATCGCTTTTAATTTAAATTACACCCCAGCCCTGAGACATTCTTAGCCACCCCACCCTCCTTTCCTTCTTCACTGCGGAGGACTGGACACAGGGCCTCAAACATGCTAGGTGAATGCTTGGCCACTTAGCTGTAGCCCGGCTCCCTTGACCTTATCTAAAACCAGACTGTGATGTAGACTTGTCTGGTAGCCTTCAACGTGGCCTTTTATAAGGAGCTGGTTGGTTGGGGCTGCTGTGTGTATGGAGATTACATGGTGTATTTAGTTTGTTTCTTAGGTCTCTCCTAAGCCGGAGATCGGTTTTCTCCCTTGCTTTTTTTTACCCACAACCTCCATTTGAGTATCTTCTTATCCCTCAACCTGGGGATTTGGAAGCTGAATAGATTAGGAGTGTGTGTGTGTGTGTGTGTGTGTGTGTGTGTGTGAGAGAGAGAGAGAGAGAGAGAGAGAGAGAGAGAGAGAGAGAGAGAGAGAGAACACACTGTTAGCGTGGTATTGAAAAGCCCAGGCCTGCATCCTTTTCTCTTTGCCATTGACCAGCTGTCTGACCTCCGACAAACCACCAACACCCTCTGGGGTCATTATTCTTGTCTATCAAAGGCAGAGGAGAAACTAGATGGCCTCACACTCAAGCATTCTCATTATTACCTCCCCAAAGAGATTCAAGAGGCGCATCTCAGACACTCCCGGCTCACATGTTCATCCTACGTTTGGTGTTTGTGAGACAGACCAATTGCTTCTCTCCGAGATTGTGAACGGTGAATCCTCACCTCAGTGTGAGCTGAGCACGCTTACTGCGTTGACCTACAGATGCGCTCAGGGAGCCAGATCCATTTAGGTCACTGACATGCATTTTAACTTCCAATTTCACCCAAATTTATTTACTTTTTGTTTGTTTGTTTGTTTGTTTCACTTTGGCTTTGATTTTGTGTATAGTGACCTACTTGTTTATTTTCATGAGCAACACCAGTAATGATTTGTGTGCTGAAATTCTTATTCACAATGTAGCCTGTACGCTCACTGAGGTCCAGCCTATGACTTAGGGAGTCTCAGCTTTCTTGAGCCACAGATGCACTGGGGATGTAGCTCAGTGGAAGAGGTGCTTGTCTAGTGAATGCAGAGCCATGGGTTTGACACCAAGGAAGGCAAGGGAAAACCAACAGGAACTTCAGCTGTGCGTTGGGTGATCAGTCAGAGCCCATCACAGTGCCTCACTTTGTCACTGTAGTTTTCTGTCTGGTGGTTGTTTTGATGCGGTCAGTATTCCTTTTGTAACTATGGTCCAGCACTTCGCTGGTCCATCTTGATGAGGCACCGTGTGGCCCGTGGTGGTCTGAGGAGCCACCTGCGTGGCGTGGCTTTTGTGGAACTTGTCTTTTCCAATGGCTCTCACTGTGTTTTCTCCAGGCCTTGGGTGAGTGAAATGATATTTGCTGGGCAAACAGTTGGAGGGGATTTTAACTGCTAAAACAGTAGCCATTCCATACATTCCGTAGAGAAGGTCACCTGTGGTTCCAGTCTGGGACACGGGAGTGCCAGTGTTGAGGATCGTGGAGGTGGACAAATCAGAACCTATTAGCTTCCACCTCTGTACAAGAAGAGGGTGGTCCATCAGATGTGCTCCACCCTCCTCCAGGCCTCCAGGGTTGGCTCTTGGGCACACTCAGCCCTCTTTGCTGCCTGGACGAGCTGACGTGGTGCTCTGGAAGGCCCTGCTATCAGCCTGCTCTCTCCCATCCTATCCTGGACCTCCGCTGCCTCCTTTCTCCGGAGACCAAGACAGCATTCACCACAGAGGGCTGGGGGAGGACCCGGAGCTTGTGTGTGTGGAGGATCTAGAACAGTGCCTGGCACTCAGTAGGCACTCAATAAATGGTAGGTACCGAGAGGATCATCTCTGTGAGTGTTTATAACCAGTCTTGTCATGGCTTTCTTTTTCTGCTTGTTGACACTTGGAAAAGGGTCCCTAAATGGTGGGGTTTGTGAAGCTGTGGACTCGGCATAAAGGGTCCCATTCTGAGTTTCCAGAAGTGCTCTGTGTAACCAGGAGAAGTTTTAAGTGTCTGAAGAAGTCCCATTGATGTGCCCACCCCAGTTGCAGCAGCATGGCATTGCTACTTGTCCTTCCGGGGACAATCTGAGGAGTGTTTCCGATCCGCCTCTTTTGGGTAGGCTTGGTCCAGTGGAAAGTAAGACCTCAGGGTTGGGGTGGGGGTGGGGGGGCTGGGCTGGGTGTGGCTAGAAACTCGAGGCTCATGGCTCCTGAGTTTTCTTCTAATGGAATTTCCCATCACTTACTGCCCTGCTGATTTCTGATCAATGAAAATGAAATTGCATCACCTCCTCAGAGGCCCCACGTATGCCTGCTGCTTCCAGCTGTGTCAGTTCCGGTAAAGTAATCTCATCAGGCGTGCGAGAGGGTAATAGGAAATAAAAATAAAAACCCACAATTAGCAAGAGGCCTTGCAGCTGAGTAACACTTACCGTCCCAGAGGCAGAAGGGGCTGGGAAGTGGAAGGCTCAGGAAAGGGTCCCTTGTGGGGAGGGAGAGGGGACGGAAGAAAAAGGAAAAGAAAATCCCCAATGCTTTTCTCCCCACCCCACCCCCCAACCCCTGATTCACCCAACGCGTGGATAGTTGGACTTTTTGTCTGAGCTTCCATTGCTTAGCTTCTAAGGTCTGCAAAGTTACCACACGATGAGCCTTTCTCTCTTTTTAAATAAGTCTCTCACAAAGAGATACCAGTTAAATCCCAGGACCCCAGAAATCCTGACTGCTCCCTGTCTGTGCTACGGAATCAGGCAGACAGGGTGGGACAGCCTGAAACCGTGACTGATGAGTGGGCTTCTCAGAGGTGTCTCATTTCCCTTCTCTGTGTCTCCCTATAACTCCCAGTGCATGTGTGTTAAGAACATGAGGTGACTTGAAAGGACACTCGGTGACATCACAGCTGGGCCGGGGCTACCTCTTGATAGAGTGCAGTGTGTCCGCTGCATCTAGAATATTCTGCTGCTCATGTCTGTGGAGGGCCATCCAGTCACAAGGCCCAGTCTGAGGACGACCAGCCAAAGTGAGAGGAACCAGGGTAGGGATCCAAAGAGCAAATGAGAATGTGGAAAACCTGTTGGGTCACCTCGGGGGAGCCAGCAGAAATGTAACTGTATCCTCTTGTCAGAGTGACTTAGCGAGGACAGAAGAAGTGCTTGTGTGTGGCCGTCCCACCAGGTCTGGTGGTTTCATGTAGGCATATGTAGGGCAGCACATCCTACGCTCTGTCTGGGTGAGGGGCGGGTCCTGTCAAGAAATGGTCTCAAGCCTTTTTGCGGTTCCTTTCTTGGATGACCCACATATATACTGAGGGTGAGAACTTCCGAGGGCCTGTCTGGGGGCGGGGAAGATGAACTAAAGTCTCAGGCCTCAGGGTTTTTGGAGCCACAGGGATGCGGGCAGCTGGTCAGCCATATGCTGTAAATAACTCCGATTTTTAAGTCCAGTGGACATCAGGTCAGTGTTACCACATCTGGGTTCAAATGTAGGACAGTTCTGACATCAGAGCAGGAAGGCGCTGGGAGGGATGGGCAAGTGGTAAGGGTGTTTGTTGTACAGTCAATCCTTGCAGCTGCAGCCCTGTGATGACCAGGCCACGTCTAGTAGCCCATGCTCACACCTTAGTGAGAGCCAGCCGGTGGGAGCCTGCATCAGTAGGAAGGAGGCTGTGGGTATGTTGTAGGCCCTCAATAAATATTTCTTACATGAATGAATGAAGATCTTTACAGTGGCCAGTGGTGTCTTGGATCAGCATTGTGCTCTGTGGCTTCAAACTAAAGGCCGAGGGGTTCCAGAACCCCAGTTTTCTCTGTGTGGTTGAAGCCCAAGAAGTTAGGCCCATCAGCCAAGGCAGGTTTAACTTCATCCAGCTTTGGTGATGGCCTAATGTCTGAAATTTTACCTCCTAGCCCTTTCCAAGGTTAGAACGGCTGATGGAACATTCTGGCGCAATGTTCATAGCTCCAGAGGTGACAGGGTGGCAGAGGGAGGCAGTTCCTGAAGGAAGCGATGTCTTTTAGCATCCAGCACGTGGGCTTCCCGTGTGCACGGTCGCAGAAGTGTGTTTCTCCTCTGCCATTCTAGATGGCACTTAGCGTGGGTGGCATCCTGGTCTCCATTGGTCACCCTGGATGACTCCATTGGTCATCCTGGATGACGCCAACTGGCAGTTTCCCCCATGGGACCAGGCCTAACCAGGGTGTTCAGGAAGCCATTAAAGAAAAATATGCAACCACACACATTCCCAAACTCAATTGTTCGTTCTTCACAGTGCTCACATAGGAGACTTGCAAGCATAATTAACCCAAGTACTACTTAGCCTGGCTTGGGCGATTCTTCTTAGGAGCTTGTTGGCCCAGAGTCAGCGCCAGGATCAGCAGGAGGGGAAAGACCTCTGGATCGCCTCTGCTAGCTTTGTGAGGGTGCTATCGTAGCTGCAGTTGCTTGCTTCCGAGAGGGCGGGGGAAGTTCCCAGTGGGGTAAGGAGAAATTAATATTCCTGTGTTGGTTTCCCACTTATCAAGTTTGCCATTTGAAGGAGCCAATGGGGAAGACATCTTTTCAGAACAGTGTAAGCAATAGATTTTGGAACTGATCTGAGGAATGGGGAAGAGGCAGAGAACTGTTACCAGTTGATTATATAAGCCACCCCCCACCCCCCAATTCCTTGATGTTGGGTTTTGTTTTTGGAATTTGGAAACCTCGCACTCATGCTCAGGAAAAAAAGAAAAAAACAACAAAACCCAGCCCAGCCCACTTCCACCTGTCTTGTAGGCCTCAGGGCCTAGCCACAGTACCTGCAGTGTTCCCACTATGCAGTAAGGAAGAAACTTGAAAATAGAAGTAACTCCCCAGCCCTGTGTGGATCTGAGGTGTCTCGAATCACATCCGTGGGCAAAATGAGTCTTAAGCAGAGAATTCTGTGGCAAGACCGTTGTCCATATTGTGCTCTTTGAATAGGAAGGGTCTGTGTAGGTGCCCAGTGGAGTCATCTGAAGAGCTGGCTACGAAGTGAGAGGCTGTGCATGTGTGTGTGTGTGTGTGTGTGTGCATGCGTGCAAGTTCGTGTGTGTTGCCCTGGTAATGAGTCTTCGAAGGGGAGCGCTTGTTTGTTTTATCTGGGTGCCATTTTCCGAGCCTCCTGCCTGAGCTACTAATGGTGATCGAGCACTGTGTGGCCTTCTCATGGAAAGGGGAAAGGAGCTTCTATGTCAGAGTCATTTGGAGGTGGTTACTGGTGGGGGGAAGGGGAAACTTTCCTTTCCTCAGAAAAGGATGACAACTGGCTGGCTGAGTTGTTGGTGTGGACATATTCTCCCTCCCAGGAGAGTTGGGTGGTACTCTTAGGTACTGGACTTGGCTGCCCTCAGACCAGAGGACAGCCTCTCTGGTGGTGTGTAGTTTGTATCTCACAAATCTGACATACATGAAAGAAAGCTGAAGGGCCCGCCTCTTGCTGCAGCCCTGAGCCGCTGATGTAAACAGGGCCTCTGCTTAGGTTTGCGTTCTCTGAAGTCCGCACAGCCTTGAACTTCAGCAGTCCGCCTGTTGTCCAGAGGACTGTTCAGACGAGGAAGAGGAACACCCAGCCGTTCAGGGACACTTGTGAGCTCCTCTTTGTGTCTTGCTAGTGAACTTAGCTTTGATAACCTGTTCTACCAGACCGAAACCACAGTCCACTCTCATATTGGCTGGACCTGAGAGGCTTCTCCCTCTGAGCAGCCGCACTCAGGGATTTGCTTGGCTTCTTAGATTTCTGTTCTGCATCAGACCTTCAGCAACTTTAGAATGAGAAATAACCAATCTAACACCAAAAAGTACAAAATACTGAGATAAACAGAAAAGTCTTTTGTGGATTATTATTATTATTGTTGTTGTTATTATTATTACTATTATACAGTATTGTATCTTTTCTGAATATGTGTGTACATGTATCTGTGCATATACACACAGATGCACACACGTACACACGCGTGTGAATCTCATAGGCGGAGGTAGGCAGACCTCTGTGAGTTTGAGGCCCAGTCTCATCCACACAGTGAGCTCCTCACCAGCCAAGACTACATAGTAGGGCACTGTCTCAAAAGACAAAAAACTCTAAAGAAAGAAATGAAGGCAGAGATTCACATATTCCCACTTTTTAAGATTACTCGAGAAAAGTGGTTCTCAGCCTTCCTAACGCTGCAGCCCTTTTATAGTTCCTCATGTTGTGGTAAAATTATTTCATCATGATTTTATAACTGTAATGTTGCTAGTTATGAATCGTACTATAAATATCTGATATGCAGCATATTTGATATGTGACCCTCGTGGGGTTGTGACCCACAGTTTGAGAACCACTGCACGAAATAGAGAAAACATAATATTTATCCATCGCATGCTACATGTGTGCCATGCTAGGGGATTCGCAATGACGCAGCCAATCTTTGCGACTTATGGTCCAGTTGTAGAGACGCAGCCAATCTTTGCGACTTATGGTCCAGTTGTAGAGCTAGAAGCATCCAAGGTGAGGCAGCGGAGATAATTTTATCGAAGAACGGAATGGTGGAGATGACTTCAGGGATCTGGAGAGGAGAGAACTCTCTGTGGGTTCCATCACTACTAGTCCAGGGGTTTATCACCCAAGGGAAACTTTGATCATGTGTCTCTTAAAGGCCCAGATAAATTCCGAGGCAAGCTTGGCGCTGCAGGCCCAGAGATGAGAAATCCTAAGGGTAGAGTGTTGAGGCAAGAAGACCCTCCTGGGCAGGAAGCGCAGCAGGTGATTCATTGACATTTGGGGTCCTCCCTAGCCAGGCTGGCTTTCTGCGATTTCAGCTCCCTGAGGTGCCATGGGTAGTAAGTTTCCCCCAACCAGTATGGCGGACTCTCCTGCCATCTAGGTCTATTTGATCCGAGTCATGAGCCATCCCTCTGCCTAGTAGGTCTGTGCTGTTCACCACACCCATCTCCATCCCTTGCTGTTTTCTCAGTCCCTTGGTTATCACAGCGTGGAGGTGCCTTGTTCAAGTGGCCCTTATTTCACGTAAACAGTGGCCGTAAGGTGTTCAGAATAGCCTGCAGCTCAGATACGCACCAGGGAGGCAGTGGGTTTGTGCTACCCTAAGTGAAGGAAGACTCAAGTTCTTAGGGAAAGAAAAGAAAGTCTGTGTGCTGAGGTTGCTCAGAGCTAGGCTGCAAACAAACTTCCTCTCGGGGAATTTAGGAAGAAGGAAAAAGAAACTCACACATGTCTGCTGTTCCACCACCGCTAACTGCAAGAGTTGTCACCGTCATGGACTGTGTTGCATTAAGACGGAAATGTTATTAGGCCAAATTTGGTCCCACTCTCGGTTTGGGATGTCCTGTTGCAGAAGCTTGGAACTGAAGTGGAAGTGGGCATTGCTGTAATGAGAGGGTAGGACCCTAGAGGACGGAAAGTCAGGGTGGAGAGTTTTAAGACTCGACTAAGTAGTTTGGCCGTGGGTTCTTGGGCAGGGGAGAGAAAGCATAAACTGGTTTTCTTGTTTTCTACAATCAAAGGTGGTACCAAAGGTTCCTTCCAGAGAGACGGGGTCAGACAGTGAGGGGCAGCTAGCTCCCTTCAGGCATGCTTTGCCAGGGCGGGTTGTGAGTGGTGGCAAGCTAGCCACTTAGAGACAGCTTGTGGTCTGCTGAAAGCAGGAGGGCGGGCGTTCATGCCGTAAGTCCGGAATGGACTTTTTGGGAGTCAATTCGTAATTTCAGTAATTGAAACCACAGAAGTAGTTAAGGTAGTTGATATACAGAGATAAGAGCAGAGAGCCAAGGGGAAGAAGCACCACAACGCTTAAATACAGTAGGAGAGTCACGGGGAGGGATTTCTGCGGGTTGCAACCATAGTGAATTTTTATTGGAAAGTATATAACCCAGAGAGCTTAGGAATGGGAAGAGGGCAGGTGATGTGGAGATCAGCGAGGGAGGACGCCAAGAGAGTATGTCAGAGAAGCAAAGGGAGATGATTTAAGGACACAGTGGGGAGCAGTTCTCAGTGCAGGGGAGATGGCAGGAGATAATGTAAAAGAGTGGGAGCCGTTGACCCAAGCCATTGGCCCAAGGTGGGGCTGGCATGGATGACCTAGGATGGAGAGGTGGAATCCTGGAGATGGAGGTGTCCCCTCGCTCACTTGAAGGGATGCTTGGCCCTTACCAGCAGACTTGTGTGTGTGTGTGTGTGTGTGTGTGTGTGTGTGTGTGTGTGGAGTAGGGCCTGACATCTTTGCAATTTCCTTGAGTTCCACGGGTGTTTCTGGTACATCGTGGTCTGGTGTCCTCTGTCATCACTTAAGGGAGGAGGAACTCACCAGAGACCAGGCAGACAGCTTTTGAGGAAGTGGAGCAGGGGCAGCATCCACTGTCCGGAAGTGTTGTGATCCAAAGGAGGAGGGACTAGAAGAGCGTTGTCCGAGCCGCGGTGTGAGTAGGTGGGACTCTAGTCCAGCCGTGTGTGGGACACTGGACTCTGGTGTAGTCCAGTGGGAGGGACCACCGGCAGTAGAGTCCTGTGAAACCTTTGTATTAATCACTAGGGCAAAGGATAAAACAGCTCCTGTCATAGAAATAGCATGTACCCCACAAACAGCTGCAGATGTAGTCAGTCTTACCAGAAAAGGAGGAGGTAGGTTGAAATGTAGTTTCTTACCTGCTGGAGCAACATTTTTCTTTGTAGCAAGTAAGTATATCACTATTGGTGGTGCAGGAAAATTGATGGCCAGGGACTGTTGCTAATGGGACTTGGAAGAACTTTGTTGGAAGACAGGTTGGCACACATGCCAGAGTCTTGAATATTCCTCTCTTTAGGGGCAGCCATCTTCCTCCTTAGAAGAGTATGCTAGGGAAACAGAGCCAGAATATTAGGGGCAAGTGCTAGGTTTGTGGTTTCAGAAGCTGACTTAGACCCCTACAGCTTGTATTCAGCCTTACAGGCCTCTCTCTTCTCGTCTGTAGAATGGGTTCTTGCAAGGATCTAATGAATCGGCGTAGTCACTAAGGTGCTTAGAGCCACTTAGTGCTATTGGGTGGACTCACAGCATGGCGGCTGCTCACATGTATGGTTTTTCTTATGCATACAAGAATTCATGGGCATTTATTGCAGATGCAATGGTGAAATACTGGGGACTATTTAACTGTCTATTTAAATGTAGTAGCATCTGGTAAATTACCTTGTGTCTGTAGGTGCGGCATCTCTGGGGCTGTTAGTGCTAACTTAGGAAGAACATTTGATGTCATGGGAAAATGGCATGCTAAATTAAGTTAGGAGAAATCCTTCCCCTTATAAGGAGCAGGGCATCTGAGGTTGATAGAGAAAACTCGTAACTATAGATACACACAGAGAAGAGGCATGGGAAACTGCCTGTTTCTCTGTGTTCTCAAGTTCTCTGGCTGGTGGGATTGCAAGCGATTTTCCTTTAGCTCGAAGGCCTCTATGTGGCTATTGACTTCTTTACATACATAATACCTATACGTATACACACTGACCTCTCACTACTCTAATCAGGAGAAGCTATTTAAAATAGATGTAACATCCTGAGGTGCCAGATGGCCTGTTTACACACCATCTCCCTGCTTGCGCTCAGCAGGCCCAAGCAGCAAGGAGGAAGGATCCAGAAAAGGGGTCCTTTGAGGAGGACTTGGGAAGAGGTAGAAAAGCTCTGGATGCCACCAAAGGCAGCAGTTAAGTGTTGGTTTTAGCCTGCCTGGGAGGGGGGGAATAGAGCTGAGAAGACACCCAGGGATAGGCAAAGATGGGGCCATGCAGCTGTGTACCTGCTGGGTGGGAGGGGTGGTGACGGATGCAGCCAGGAAATAAGCACCTCCTCTGGTTGAGTGGCCTCTCATCTCTGAGGCAGAGTGTGTGTGCTCATTGCTCTTTGGGGATCAAATCACATTTAGGCCCGCAGTGTCAAAGGCTGGGTCTCCACAAGACTTAGGGTGGATGGGTAAGGACGATCCCCTTTGATTTGAGACAAGTATCAAATGGGTGACTAAATCCCAAACCCATATTTAGAATGCTAGCTACAAATATAGTATGTGTTAAATGTTTTTGTCATAGAAACATCTCCCCTCCTCTTTGTCATTTCCTATCAATGAAGTTCTCTGGAGAATCAGCACAGACTGGGTTCTGACACCAGGCTTTCCCTGTCTTGGATCTCATGACTCCCCTGCCCGCTGCCCGCCCCCCGCCCCCACGGTACTCGGAATATCTCGGTGGCCCTGTGTTCCTTGCTGAACGGACTGAGCCAGCACTTGTCACTTCCCGGTCGATTTATGTTCAGGCCGCAAGTAGCAAGGGCGCGCTCATTAGCCAACACGAAGCTCGGGGGTGAGATTATATTTTTGGGGCCTTCTGGACAGTGGGCTTCCTGTTTTGCGAAGGATCTGTGCAAGCATGTGTCCCCTGGTCGCACTCGCAGAATCCTCCTTAAGGCTGCTGGGAAATCATCCCTAAGCCCATGAAATCTCACTTGTTTATGGTTTATCGCTTCCCGACTCGCAAGCCTCAGATGCATAGACAGATGCTGTTAGCGTGTAAAGCACGGGACGACTCTTCACCAGGCTCCAAGCAAAAGCACATCTGGGCATTATTTCTTCACCCCCTTGGACGAGATTTCTAGTGTTTCCTTATGGATTTATTTTTATTTTTAATTATGTGTAAGTGTCTATGTGTGGATATGTGCCATGTGTAGGTGTCTGAAGAGGCCACAGGTATCAAATCCCCCTCTGGAGTTGGACTTATAGGCAGCTATGTGCTGCCCAGTGTTGGGGCTGGGAGTTCAAACTTAGGTTCTCTGTAAGAGCAGCAAGTGCCCTTAATACTTCCTTTGATTGTGCGCTCTCTCTCTCTCTCTCTCTCTCTCTCTCTCTCTCTCTCTCTGTGTGTGTGTGTGTTTGTATTAGAGTGTTAGTAATGTTTATTTAGTAGTTTTATTTTTATTTATTTATTGTTTTAGTGTAGACTTACTATTTACCTGGTGGGCCACTAGAATTCCTTGATGGGACTCAACTGTGTGTGGGTTTGTTTTTTCAATAAGGTAAGAAATGTAGTCAAAAGTTGTGATCTATCTTGTTTTTGCTGTTGTTGTTTTTGAGTGTTATGTGAAAGTCTACCCTAGTTAAAATGGTCTATGGATTTGTCTTCTTCAACCGGAGGACTCTACCCATAAGCCTCAGCGGCAGGAAAGGAAGACTAGTGTTTTCTGTTCTGTTCTTCTCTTCTCATACTTCCTTGTCCAGCTTTGCAGCCTCTGCCCTTTCACAAGGCTGTGGCAAGAGGGAACTTTCCGTAAGGATGAGGACCTATACATCTAGGTGGCCTTTTATAGTACACACACACATGTGGAGAGTTTTGTTCTAGACAGTTCGGTTTTCTTTTGACATTATTGCAGGTATAAAAGGAAGTTTCCAAAGCAGAACAGAGAATTCCTGTTCTTGGTCTGGAGAAGCTGCTCAGTGGTTAAGAGCATTGATTGCCCTTCCAGAGGACCTGGGTGCGAGCCTTTCGTGGCAGCTCATAGCAATATGTCATGTCAGCTACAGGGGATCTGACACCCTCACATACACATATGTGCAGGCAAAACTCCAGTGCACATAAAATCAAAATAAATTATTAAAAAATTCCTGTCTTCATCTGTAGTCATCTTACTACATACATGTGTGTTAAGCATACATGTGCATATACATACTACATATTTGCACATGTTTCTCATTAAGACTTTTGTTTTTTAAATAGCGAGGCACGGTTTTACTGTGTAGCCCATGATGGCCTCAAACTTACCTTGCATAGCTTTCTTGCCTCTGCCTTCTCAGTGCTGGGATTGGAGGGGGCTCCTTATACTATTTGACAATCGAGGCACCATGCCTCCCTCCTCGTGCGTCCAAGCACATCTTCTAACAGACTATCCAGTGTAAGCATGCCAGACATAGGCTCCCATTAACCCACCCACATCCATATTTTGCCGGTTGTCTCTCTTATGCTCCTTATAGGAAAAGAAAGCCCCAGAGGATTGCTGCATTCGTGTGTCTCTCCTCCCCAGTCACCTTTAATATGAAACACTTTTCGATGCGTCCTTCCGTTATGACATTGATGTCTCTGAAGAGTGTAGGATGACCTGTAGACCTCCCTCACTCTGGGTTCATCTGATGTTCCTTGTTGATTAGATTCAGATGTGATGCTTCGGGCAGGGAGTCGGTGTCGTGTTCCTCTCAAAGTATCCCACCAGGAATTGTACAGTGTATGTCTGTCTGTCCCATTGCTGGTCACTTGATTAAGCTGGTATCTGCCCGGCCTCTCTGCTGTGAGGAAAACTCAGATTTTAAAAGCGCTCTTCCTTTCATGAGTGTCCACTATCTATCCTCTGGATGGATTATTGTTAGATGGTCACGGAAGGATGGGTGATTTCTGGACTCCCCAGTCTTGTTTTGTTTGTTTTTAGTTTTGGTGTATTTATTCCTTAGGTTTCTACCCTGAGGGAGAACATTGCTGTCACATGTGTTTGTTTGTTTGTTTGTTTGTTTGCTTGCTTGCATGGAGTTGTGAATTCTTATTTGATGCATCATGTGTCAGCCCTCTGCTCTTTCTTTCTTTTTTTTTTAAATTTATTTATTTATTTATTTATTTATTTATTTATTTATTATATGTAAATATACTGTAGCTGTCTTCAGACACACCAGAAGAGGGCATCAGATCTCATTACAGATGGTTGTGAGCCACCATGTGGTTGCTGGGACTTGAACTCAGGACCTCTGGAAGAGCAGATAGTGCTCTTAACCGCTGAGCCATCTCTCCAGCCCCCCCTCTGCTCTTTCTTATTTTCTTGCTCCAGACATGCCAGGTGTGGCTGACAGGAGCTCACTGTCCACCTGAGACGTCAGCTCACGCTGCTCTGAGTGCGTCTTACCCTCTTCCTGCTTTAGCCTAAGTGTTGGCTATGTCTCCAAAGACCCGTTCCAGTTCTGTTGGCCAGGCATCTCTCAGCGTGAAGAGGGATGAGGGGGAGATGTGTTCATGGGTTATCCTTCATTCTCTCCATGTGTTATAATTTCTCTCATGACCTTCTTTGTTTGTTTGTTTGTTTGTTTTTTCCCATCCATCATTTTATTAATCAGCTATCACATCCTGGTTGTCGTGGATACAGAGGTGAGCCACGTGGAGCCTGACCTCGTATGTTCCCAGCTGAGACACCTGAGTCAACAAGAGAGTCAGTCACGACAACCGGGTGACCTGAATTCCTGCCTTTGACCATGTGTGGACTCAGCAACTTCAAGCTTAACCTTGTAGCAGTTCCATCTTGTTAGTTTGGGTCTCATGTTCCAACTGGTCAAAGTCACCCCCACCCCAATTCTACCTTTAGTTTTTCCTGTTGAATTTCCTTGCCCTGCATGGTGATCGTGTCGTCTTGCTGTCGTTCTCCAAGTTGTTGATTTAGATGAGTGTAACAGAGACAGAACAGCGTCAGGGAGCCGGCCAGTGGGTGCCTCAGACTGCTTGTGGACCTGAAGCCACGGCACCCACCCGCTGTGGGATCATGCAGACCTTATCATTTGAGAGATCTTGTCCTTGAGATGGAAAACTTTCTGGGAACCTCATCGAACGCTCTTAGCTGCATTTCTCTGGCCACTGAGTCTATGCTTGGTTTATTCTATGTGTGTTCTCACTGGCCGTTTGCTGAGGCTCTCCCCCTCTGCTGAGAGGTCTTCCTCGCTCAGCGGAAGCTGTTTAAACCTAGGGAGAATTTGCAACGTCTAATCACATAGAGTTTCTCTGTGTAAGATTCCTGGCTGTCATAGACTCACTTTGTAGACCAGACTGCCCTGGAACTCACAGAGATCTGCCTGCCTCTGCCTCCCAAATGCCAAGGCACACACTGCCATACCTAGACCATTCTTTTAACTTTAATATCTTTACTTCATGATTTCCCTTGTTTGGCTTTGGAAGGCAGTGTCCCACACACACCATGCTTACTCATGGTCCCCTTCTCAAGAGAACATCAGCCTTCCCTAGCATCTGACATATAGTAGCTTCACATTAAATACTGGGCGAGCGGATGCATTTCCAGGCCTATGGGTCTTAGATTATGCCCCTTTCTGATTCCATTATTTATTATCATTCAGCGCGTTTCTGAAGTGTGTGCAGGCATGCCTGTGATCGTGGATTGGCACTGTGTGTGAGTTCAGAGGATAACTTTTCAGAGTTGGTTTTGTCCTCCTACCATTGGGGAACTCTGGGGACTGAAGAGCAAGGGCTTTTAGCCACTGAGCCATCTCTCTGGACCCTGCACTCCACTCCACTCCTCTCCTCCCTTCCCCTCCACTCCCCTTCCCTCCCATCCCATCCCTTCCCCTCTGCTCTCCTCCCCTCTCTTCTCACATGTACACACGTATAGGTGCCCAAGGAAGCCAGAGGTGCCAGAACCCTAGCAGCTGGACTCAAAGGCAGCCATGAGCTGTCCGTCGAGGGTATTGTGAGCCCAGCTTGGGACTTAGGTCTTTACAAGAGTTGCGAGCTTTCCTAACCCCCGGGCCATCTCTTTGGCCCCACTTTGCCCCTTCCAAAAAAGAAACCAGGACATTGGACCTGTCCGTGGCTTTCTGTGGCTTCCCTGCTCACGTGTTCTCTTCTAGCCTTCTGATGCTATGCAGATAAACAGAGAGGGCCACTTTGAGTTCTCCTGTTTGGACTGGTAGGAATGAGCAGTCCCCGATCTTGAGTCTCTGGGTACATGAAGATCTAAAGCAAATATTGGCTGTCAGCAATATTTGTTGCCTTTTTGACCACAGACATCAAAGGAATAATATCCACAGGGTGGCTAAGAACTCAGATCCTACAGCAACTATCTGGCTTTGTCATTTAGGCTACCTCGGTTTTACATCTCTGAAATGGGTATAAGAATAGCACCCACCCTAGAGCGGTTATGATTAAGCCTGATGGTATTGCTTCCATGCCTAACTCCTTAAGTGACGGTTCCATTATAAAGGCTTAAAAAAAGCTTTGGGGAAAAACAAAGGCACAAGGGAGAAATCAAGTCACCTATAACCCCACCTTCTCAAATTTACTGTCTTAAAATTTTTAATAGACATCTATGAGGATGGCTTTGTGTTTAGCAACGCATACGTTACTCAGTTTGAAGCCCATCAGCTTCCAGCTCTTGAAGATGGTTTCTTTAGCGTCATCAGCCTTATAACATGTTGAATTCCACGAACTGTAATTTATTTAGTCTGTTTTTGCCCGATTATTTCCATCTCCCCTTTTTTTCCTGTCACAAATCTTATTATGAACAATTTCATATGTCCACACATCTCCTGGGTTCTTTCCTTAGAATAAATTCCTAGAATGAAGAAATTGCTGAGTCAAAACATGTTGGCAGCGTGTGCTGTGCACCGCCTGGGTCCCAGGAGAAGGCTGATCCCTGTGTTTCTCCCTGGGGCAGGGCGAAGAGTCCCCAGAGGACCCGGTGTCTTTGCCTGCTGGCTGACCTCTCTGGCGAAGCCCTGCAGGTTATCCACGGAGGCAACAGTTTCTCTTGCTGTCTCTATCCTCTTTGTTTTTCTTGCTTTCCCCTTTGTTTCCCTTCTTGGTTTTCTGCCAAACAGCCCCTTGTGAAAGGACCGCCTAATTAACCCTGTGCTAATTAACAATTTAAAATTACACAGTGTGACTGTTCACGTTTAATTCGCTGGGAGCTGAAGCAGCAGCAGGAGCCCCCTCCCCTTCCTCGGAGCCACACACCCCTCCCCAGCCTCCCAGACGTGGCATTTCATTCATCTCTCCCTCCTGCCTCTGATTCCTTCATGGACTAAGACAGAACTTTCCTTATAGCAAACACCCTTCAGTTGAAAGAGGGGGGGGGATAGTTGCCAAGATGAGTGTGGTGGGCCTGGTAGCATTTTACCCTTCTAAAGCAATCTTTTAAAGAGATTGATATTCCCAAAACTGCAATGGGCTTTAAAACAGGGAATTGTGATATTCACACACACACACACACACACACCCCTCTTTGTATTGGGGGATTCTTGAGGTGTTGGAATTCTGTGCACTGAGTACTTTTCAATGCTAAGCAGAGCAAAGGATTGAGCAACAGCGTGTGCGTGTGTGTGTGTATGTACAAATGCTTGCTGAATCACTTCCTCGTCTACCCTCGAATTTTGTCATTGGAAAGATGCGCCTTATAAAATGTGAACTGAATTCCTAAGCAAATAGCCTTGGAGTGTAGTATTGAGGCCGTTTAAAGGGAACCTGTGGGAGTGGCCAGGGGAAGAAGAACTGGCCTGCAGGAAGGGTTGAGAGTTCCGGGTGAGCCAGACTGGAACGTCTGTGGGATGGGGTCAGGGCTTGAGGGGCGGGCTAGGGGGCTGAGGAGAGGTCTGTGAATGCTGAGTGGCAGGGCTTCCCGTGAAAGTGTGGGGACCCACTTGGTTCCCAGGCCGCCCTCTGTAACTGAAGAGCATTGATTTTACGGGAAACCATGTTTACAGACAGAGTGCTGATCGACCTGCCGAGTTGACTTCTGCCTCCTTAAGTAAGAACTACCTTTTTCTTATTGACTGGCTGATAAACAGTGCAAGCACACTGGGTGGGAGAGTAGTGGATGCCCCGAGGCCCATGAGCTGCCAGACTGGGCAGGATGAAGAGATTGCTTCACATCAGCCCACCCCACCCCCTTCCCCTGTCTATTCCTTCTTCCCTGCATCTGCTAGGGACCGAGGCAGAGGGTGCACTGCAGCCTTCCTGCCCCTGCTTACTCGGCAGCGTGGAAACCAGCACAGACAGGCTGGTCGTCTGGAGATGAGGCAGTGAAACAGCAGCTCAGACTTTAATTCAGGTTCCCAGGGATGATGTGGGCCTGATGGTTCTGTTTGGGGTGGTGTGCGAACCTGCAGTTTTCAGGACAGTGCTATTGACGAGGCTCCTCAAAAAGTTTCGCTTGCAGTCAGTGGTCAGTGTGTATGGAGGAAAGGAAGCTCTAAAACAGGCAGCCTGGGTCTGGAAACTGGGTTCTTTCCACCTGTTTCTTATGAACTATCACCTTTCTGGGATCGACTCCCCAGAACCAGTGCCCCCCAGTTCCCCGTCTTTCAGAGTTAGTCACCCACTTGGGAGTAGGGAACAAATTAAGGGAGATTTTCCTTCCTTCCTTCCTTCCTTCCTTCCTTCCTTCCTTCCTTCCTTCCTTCCTTCCTTCCTTCCTTCCTTCCTTCCTTCCTTCCTTCCATTCTCTTTTTAAAGCCCCAGCCCCTTAGCTGGCCAGTTCATGGATGGGGAAGAAGAGAGCCCAGCAAGCAAAGCCCACCAATTAATTGGTAAATGCTAGCAGGTTTCTCTGGCCCAGCCCAGGCTGAAGAGGAGATTGGCTTCGCTGTCAATAAACAAGTCCCTGGTGCAGCATCAAAGCCCTTCTCCTTTATCAATCGCGGCCTCCCCTTCCCGCATGTTCCTGTAACTTACCAAGCATTTATGACATTGATTTTACAATCGGGCTGTTAACCCTCCCGCCCCTTCAGACCTGCCATCCTTTTGGGCTTGAACTGTCAATCAGGTGTCATCTAGCCAATCAGGGGCATCCGTAAGAAGAGCCTCCCCAGATTCTCACCTAGATGCCAGCTAAGCCTTATGGGAAGTTCTGTTTTGTTTGCCACAGTGTGTGTGTGTGTGTGTGTGGGGTGGTGGTGGTTTAGTGCGGAGATTTGTTTCAAGTGAACAGGTCTTTTCTAAGGCACACACAGAACTTCACCACCACAGAGACCAAGGTTATCAGTTGATTGGACAAGTGCATACGTGCGAGTCTTAAAACAGTCGTGGCACATCTTTTTCGGAAAAGTGCTTTCTTTGGAGGCTTCTGCAAGCCTGCCTTCTCCTTCTTTTCCCGAGGGGGAGCTGTTGGCTCACTGTGCAGTCAAGCCTGGAGAAACACACAAAGGGGAAGACAAGGTTGGCAGGCGATGGGGGGAGATGAAACCTAGCCAAACGCATTGTCTGCTGCTCATGAATGAGCTAGATGGCAGAGCAGGGGACAGATGGCCCGGGGTCTGTGGGTAAAAGACTGTACCCCGTGAGGTACTGAGCCACCTGTAGGAGGACGGCAGCAAGGCGATAACCGCCCCTGCCGTGATGGTGCGGGAGCCAGGCAGCCTGTGATCTGTTGCTACCTTCCCCAGGGACATGAGCTCTCAGAGGGCAAGTTCAGCTCAGTAGCACTCTGGAGTAGGAAACGGAAAAGCCCCAGGGCCGAAGGACAGCTGCTGGGGTAGCAACTAATAACTAAGAGGCAGCTGTGGAAGCGAGCTTTGCTAAGCCCAGCTGCTGTCTCTGCCTTTGCTAGGGGAAAACCACCCCATGCGTGGCGCATGGCGAACAGGCTCCCTGCAGATGGGCTGAGGTATTGCTCCCCAAGGAGACATTGACCCATTGAAAGTCTGGCCAGTCTCATCCTTGGTGCCTTCCTAGTTTTCACTGTTAAAGTCTTCTGAGCTCCAGACAAGGACACTTTTCTGGTTTGGGATGAAGGAGATGAGAATTTTGGGGTATCTTCAGTTTGTTGGTCAGAGTGTGGCACCCGCCTCTGTTGATTTACCTTGTAAGGGTTACTGCTTGGGGAAATGTGACTTCTGATGTTTTGGAGACACGAAGGGGAGGGATGTGGCCATTGTCCCCCTTGGGCCCTTTTCAGGGTGTACTTAAGCTTTTACCTTTACCCTCTGAACCCTGAAGACCTTTGAACTTAACAAATCTGACACCCAGGCATTGAAAAGTACCTCTGATTTCTCTCTATCACTGGACACGCCTCAGTTTGCTAGTCTCTTTCTGAAGGTGGCCACAGCTTCTTCCTCTCATCCTCCCTGGTGTCCCCCCACCCCATGCGATCAGTCAGCTACAGATGACTTCATGTAGGTCATCTGTATGCAGGAGGGCCCTTTCTGTGACCTCACTGGGTACTGGAAAGATGATAAACCTCTTCCACTGTGGCTTCCTGCCCAGCCTGTCTCTAAGCCCCGATGGCATAGAGTGAAAATTCCAATGGATCCAACTGGAGGCTGACAGACAGTGTGAAGTCTAAGAGGCGTGCCTCTGACCACATCCCCATTTCCCACTCACTGCATGGACCCGGCTGTATCGTCCATGGTGCCTCTTACCCTCTCTGTACTGCACTGTGCAGGGCCATGTCCCCCAGTCTGCCCTCTGCCCTGCAAGCTTTGTGTTGTGGGTGTGGACAGAAGCTTCTTAGAGCCCCCCATGCGGGGACTTTAGCCTCGGCCCTCCTAACCTCTTTCCTTTCTCTCTTTCTTTCCCCTCTCTCCCTCCTCCCCACCCCCCCTTGCCTCCGCCCTTCAGGTCCGATCCGTACTGGGTGCAATGAAAGCTTCACGCAGGCCTTACCATGGAAGGCTGTGACTCGCCCGTCGTCTCGGGGAAGGACAATGGGTGCGGGATCCCTCAGCACCGGCAATGGACTGAACTCAACAGCACCCACCTCCCCGACAAACCCAGTAGCATGGAGCAGCCCACAGGCGAGAGCCATGGGCCCCTGGACAGCCTGAGGGCCCCCTTCAATGAGCGCCTAGCGGACAGCAGCACCTCCGCTGGGCCGCCAGCCGAGCCCGCCAGCAAGGAGGTCAGCTGCAACGAGTGCTCCGCCTCCTTTTCCAGCCTCCAGACCTACATGGAGCACCACTGCCCTGGCACGCACCCCCCTCCGGCCCTGCGAGAGGAGAGTGCCAGCGACACCAGCGAGGAGGGCGAGGAGGAGAGCGATGTGGAGAACCTGGCGGGGGAAATCCTCTACCAGCCAGATGGCTCCGCATACATTGTTGAGAGCCTGAGCCAGCTGGCCCAGAGCGGGGCCGCGTGTGGCGGCAGCAGCAGTGGCAGCGGGGCCGTCCCCTCGCTCTTCCTGAACTCTCTCCCCGGGGTGGGGGGGAAACAAGGGGACCCTTCGTGTGCTGCACCCGTGTACCCGCAGATCATCAACACTTTCCACATAGCCTCATCCTTCGGGAAGTGGTTTGAGGGCTCAGACCAGGCCTTCCCGAATACCTCAGCCCTGGCGGGGCTCAGCCCTGTCCTGCACAGCTTCCGCGTTTTTGACGTGCGACACAAAAGCAACAAGGATTACCTGAACAGTGATGGTTCTGCCAAAAGCTCCTGCGTATCCAAAGATGTTCCCAACAATGTGGACCTGTCCAAATTCGATGGCTTTGTGCTCTACGGCAAGAGGAAACCCATTCTGATGTGTTTCTTGTGCAAACTCTCCTTTGGGTATGTCCGTTCGTTTGTGACCCACGCGGTGCACGACCATCGAATGACCCTGAGTGAAGAGGAGCGGAAACTTCTTAGCAATAAGAACATCTCCGCTATCATCCAAGGGATCGGCAAAGACAAGGAACCCCTTGTAAGTTTTCTGGAACCAAAAAACAAAAACTTTCAACACCCTTTAGTTTCCACAGCTAACCTCATAGGCCCCGGACACAGTTTTTATGGTAAATTTAGTGGCATTCGCATGGAAGGGGAGGAGGCCCTCCCAGCCGTAGCTGCTGGCCCTGAGCAGCCCCAGGCTGGTCTCTTGACCCCTAGCACCCTTTTGAACCTTGGCGGGCTCACCAGCTCGGTCCTGAAGACCCCCATTACCTCAGTCCCCCTGGGGCCTCTGGCTTCTAGTCCTACCAAATCCTCAGAGGGCAAGGACTCTGGGGCAGTTGAAGGAGATAAGCAGGAAGTGGGGGATCAGGATTGCTTCTCCGAGAAAGTAGAGCCTGCCGAGGAAGAGGAGGCAGAGGAGGAGGAAGAGGAGGAGGAAGAGGCGGAGGAGGAGGAGGAAGAGGAGGAGGAAGAAGAGGAAGAGGAAGAGGAGGGCTGTAAAGGACTCTTTCCAAATGAGCTCGAGGTGGGACTGGAGGACCGGCCTCCCGAGGAGTCTGGGGCCCCGGCAGGTAGTAGCAGCAAAAAGGACCTTGCTCTCTCAAACCAAAGCATTTCTAACTCCCCCTTAATGCCTAATGTGCTCCAGACCCTGTCGAGGGGCACAGCTTCTACCACTTCTAACTCTGCTTCTAACTTTGTTGTCTTTGATGGTGCGAACCGGAGGAGTCGTTTAAGCTTTAACAGTGAGGGCGTCAGGGCCAACGTGGCAGAGGGCAGGAGGCTGGACTTCGCTGACGAAAGTGCCAATAAAGACAGTGCCACAGCTCCAGAACCAAATGAAAGCACAGAGGGCGACGATGGGGGCTTCGCCCCTCATCACCAGCACGCTGGCTCCCTCTGCGAGCTTGGGGTCGGGGAGTGCCCTTCAGGTAGCGGTGTGGAGTGCCCCAAATGTGACACGGTCCTGGGCTCCTCACGCTCGCTGGGCGGCCACATGACCATGATGCATTCTCGTAACTCGTGTAAGACGCTCAAGTGCCCCAAGTGCAACTGGCACTATAAGTACCAGCAGACACTGGAGGCCCACATGAAGGAGAAGCACCCGGAGCCGGGGGGCTCCTGCGTCTACTGCAAAAGCGGGCAGCCCCACCCGCGGTTGGCACGAGGCGAGAGCTACACGTGTGGTTACAAGCCTTTCCGCTGTGAGGTGTGTAACTACTCCACAACTACCAAAGGCAACCTCAGTATTCATATGCAGTCTGACAAACATCTCAACAACATGCAGAACCTGCAGAACGGAGGGGGCGAGCAGGTCTTCAGCCACAGCGCCGGAGCCGCGGCTGCTGCAGCGGCTGCAGCAGCGGCCGCCGCCAACATCGGTAGCTCCTGCGGTGCCCCCTCCCCCACCAAACCAAAAACCAAACCCACGTGGCGGTGTGAGGTGTGCGATTACGAGACCAACGTGGCCAGGAACCTCCGCATCCACATGACCAGTGAGAAACACATGCACAACATGATGCTGCTTCAACAGAACATGACACAGATCCAGCACAACCGCCACCTGGGCCTCGGCAGCCTCCCCTCGCCCGCCGAGGCTGAGCTCTACCAGTACTACCTGGCCCAGAACATGAACCTGCCCAACCTGAAGATGGACAATACCGCTTCGGATGCCCAGTTCATGATGAGTGGATTCCAGCTGGATCCTACAGGGCCCATGGCCGCCATGACGCCTGCTCTAGGTGAGGCTAACCCCTTCCGGCTTGTGTGTTTTAACCATAGGGGTTTCCCAGGGGTGGAAGCAAGCTAGACTAGGTTGGGGCAGGCCAGTGTGTGGATTGGTTTTGATATTTTTTTTTATCTCCTCATTTTTTTTTTTAAAACGGAAATGTCTCACAATCTAGTGTTTGCCCTCCAGGGTTTTTCCTCACACCCCATGTGTACATATGGAAGATTTTTATGCAAAGAACAGAGCTGCATGTGTACTCTGGCTACGTAGGGCCAGGATTAAAACTTGAGTGTTGCTTCTAGTAATTTTGCCTTACGGTCACCCTCCCTTTTCTGTTCCCAGTCTTTCTCTCTTCTCTTCTTCAACTTGAAAAATTGCCATAATCACTCAAAACTCTTGGGTTTTTATTAAATATTCATCGAAACGTACAGGAAACTGTAGCTGGGACCATCCTCAATAATTCAAACAGGACAATCATCGTTTCAATACAAGCAATTGGAAGCTGCAACAAACCCTATTGGAAAACCCAAAGGCTGGTTCTGTGCGGAGCTGGGAGCCACCCTGGGAGATTCCCTGGGAGATTCCCCGAGTTCTCTTGTGTATTTTCAAGGTTCTTGATTGAAGAGATACATTCTTACTCTTTCTTACTTCGGCTGAGTTGTTGATTAGTGTAGTTGGGAATTAATTAAGAATTAAATTGCCCAGGGGACACTGGTGAGTAGTGTGATAAATGAAGAACTGAACAAATTGTAAAATTGTCCATCAAAGAAAGCCCAAGTTTCCATAGCAGTTAGATATTAGTTATTGGGGGGGGGGTGTTCTTTGTTGCCAGGAGAAACAGTATCTTCCAGAGATGTTGGGTGGGCTGCATCTAGCCCTTCAAAGGTCAGCTTTCTGTCACTGACAAATGCTTGAGGTGATGGGTATGTAAGAGAAATAGTTTTGGCTTACAGTTTGGGGGGGTTTCGGTTTGTGGTCAGTTGGCCCTATTGCTCTGGGCCCTGTGGCAAGGTCTTGCATCATGGTGGAGGAGAGAGAGAGAGAGAGAGAGAGAGAGAGAGAGAGAGACAGACAGACAGACACAGACAGAGAAACTGAAAAGGAGAGGACGGGGCCAGGGTCCCACATGACTGGTAGATTTGCAGCTGGGTCCCACCTCTGGTTCATCACTTACCCATAGTGCCACAGGCTAGAGACCAAGTCTTTAACCCATAGGCCCTGGGGGACATTTTTTTTTTTTTCAAACCATAGTGCCAAGTCTTCCTGATTAGCTTGACACATGTATAGTAGAGCCAGGAATGTGTGGGATTTGGGTGTTGAGGGCTGTTAGTTGTGAGTCATGATCAATGTTTTAAGCAGGGGAATACGAATTCTGACTTTTTGAAGGTTAGTGTGATGGTCAGGTCCCTTATGACCTCCTTAAGTGGGGCCCAACCTAACTTCCATCCGCTGAGTCTACCATCTAGGCCTTCCGGGATCTGTAGAGAGAACTTTCCTATGATTGACGTGGGGATAAGTACTGTTCCTAGCAGCAAAGCGAGCACATACCTTGATTTGGGCGTGGGTTAAACAATCGCCAGGAGGCCAGATTTCACCAGTACACGGGTCTCTCTGTCATGTTGCAGAGCTAACTGTTGCGGGTGGCTGTGCTTCCAAGCATCCAGCTTCCTGCTTCTCTTTGAATTCAGCATATTTGACCCTTGTTTTCTAATTCAAAACATTAACCTGTTGATCTTTTATGACCAAATGATCTGAAGACACTTCACCAACTAGACTGGTTAACCACGAAGGCACAATAATCTATTGTTCTGTTTTGTCCCCAGGGTGAACTGTGCACCCTGGGAAGGGTGGGTGTTGTTTCCTAGTGCCTTGAAGACCTTATCTCCTCCTCCTCCTCCTCCTCTTCCTCCTTCTGGTCCTCCTTAAGTGGGGCCCAACCTAACCTCCATCCCCTGAGAGTCTACCATCTAGGCCTTCCGGGATCTGTAGAGAGAACTTTCCTATGATTGACGTGGGGATAAGTACTGTTCCTAGCAGCAAAGCGAGTACATACCTTGATTTGGGCATGGGTTAAGCAATCGCCCAGAGGCCAGATTTCATCAGTACACATGTCTCTCTCTCTCCTCCTCCTCTTCTTCCTTCTCCTCCTCCTCTCTTCTCTTCCTCTCCTTCTTCCTCTCCCTCTCCCTCTCTAACAGGAATTAGCCCCCCTCCCCACCAGTTAGTTTCCCATCTTAGAGACAATAAAGTTCTGGTAGACAGATCTTCAGAATGAACTGGGTATAGCCCTCATACCACAGAGGCATAGTAACAGGATGAGCTCATATTGACAAATCAAGGTCTTTCTACTTCCCTTGAAAGTGAGTGACTTCTCCTTGAACTCCTCAGTTGGAGACATATGTTGTGGTTTTGTTCCTTTTCTACCTAGCATCTGTAAGTCCCAGGGGATCACCACAGTTCTTAGCATTGCCAAAGACAAAGCTGAAGGACAGTTCTTGTGTTCAGACCCACAAAGAAGACCCACTTCACATCTTAAGAGTTGAGCTGTCCTTTCCAGGGACTTTGCCCAGCTCGGTCAGGAAGGGCTCTTAAGTTCTGAGCTCCATGGTTGGATGAGGTAGGTCTTCAGAGGCGTCCTGTCCTTTCGGTGGCCATGAGGTCTTTCTGGGTGAGGAGAGTCACAGTTATTTCATGTTGCTAGGCTGACTGGGTATGGGGACAAGAGAACATGTTCAGAGGGTTTACAAAGGAAGTTGTGTGGCCTCAGCAGGAGAAAGAACGTAGGCAGGTAGAAAAGGTTCAGTGGCCCCTGGCGCGGCGCTGGGGTCAGGCTGTCGGCCAGGTGGCTCTAGGGTATTAGATAGGATTCGGTTCAGCAGTGGGGCAGAAGGGGCTTCTGTGGAATGCACTCTCGCCTCCAGGTTACCATTCCCACGCTTTCTTTGGAAGAACCTTCTCTTTAGTGGTCAGATACTTTGGAGCTGTTTCTAATTCTTGAGGACGTAGATCTTGGTCTCGTCTGGCTTAATGGGTTTGCCATCATTTGCAGACAGGATCTGAAGACCTACAGCCATATGAACATACCTCCCTAGCATCCCTGTAGACTCTCAAGTCTAGCACAGAATCAAGGAGTGGGCCACCGGGGCCTTTTCCCAGTTCCCAAGTATCCAGGCATCTGCGGAGCACTTGCTTGGGGGTCAGGAGGCTGCCGCTTCCGTCCTTTGCTTTTCGGATGTGTTATTTCATTCACAGCCTCTTGAGGCTGTGCTTCTGAGTGGGCTCCCGCACCAGGCCGTGAAGGCCAAGCTAGCTGAGTCTCTGTCACGGGTACGTGGTCTTTCCCAAGGCCCACACAGGGCTCAAGAGGACGGGCCTGCCTCCGACTTCCTCAGACAGGCTCCCAGATGCCTTCGGATCAAGCGAGGGTCATCTAATTCGCTGGAGTTGAATTAACTGCGTGGACTCTAACGCCTTGGCATTTCTCCAAGGTGGAGTCTTGGCAGGAGTTCCACTGTGCTCTTTGTCATCCCGACGCTCCCGGCGCTCCTCCATTGGGCCTGTGAACCGGGAATGGGAACAGGGGCTTAAATCTGTGCTCCTTCTGAGGGCTTCTAATGTCCATCCAGACATCCAGCAAGCCACAGCAGATTTTCTCTGTACAGCGGTGTTATTGATATGCTGCCGCTGCGTGCGAAGAGTTGGGGGAAGATTTGATGCTTCAGGTGGTTCACATCAGAAACGACACGCGTCTGCTCCTTTTCCCGCCCCTCTGGGCAGTTTTTGCTTTGGCCAAGCACTGAATATGTTTTGTGGATGTTTCCTGGGTTTGTCCCTATTAAGGATGGAACTGAATTTTCTTTTTCTTTTCTTTTTTCTCTTCTCTTTTCTCTTTTTTCCTTATTTTTTCTTATTCTTATTTTTCGTTCTTACCCTAAAAAAGAAAGTCATAATTATGTCTCCTCTCACTAGGGGGCATGGTGAGAACCCAGAGGTGGAAAGCCTCCAGAACCTTCTGGAATGCACGTGTGGAAAGATTTCTCTGTCTTCCTACATTGTCTGAAGACTTCGAATGTAGCTTAGTGGAGTCCGTACTGAACTCTTCTTTTGTACTTGATACCAACTCCTCGCCCCGCCCCTCCCTCTGTCTCTCCTGTCATCGTCATCATCTTTTCTTTGACGAGCCACTCACTAACTTGGATTCTAATCAGTTATTAAAAAAAAAAAAACAAAAGCTCAGTCAAACCACATATAAAAAGGTCAACTTTAAATATCAGGGGGAGGGCGGAGGGTGGGGGCGGACCTCGTTGTCGTCGCTTGAGTATCTGTGTTCTAAGGAGAGGTGGGAGCTGGATGGTGACACTCAGCCTTCTGAGGACTGTGCACATCTAGGGGATGGAGGGGAGTCCTCCCAAGGCTTTCTCATAGTATATGTAAGAGCTTGCCGTGTTAGTTCTCCGTGTTAGTTCAGGTGAGCCTTCCCCTGGGATTCTGCAGGGCAGTTATGGACTGACAGTGGGTTGGGGTGCAGAGGGGGGGGATTGGTGGTCTTTTATCAGACCTTTCTTAGTGCGGCTGACCTCTTGACTGCAGCTGCCTGTCTGGATTCACCTCCTGAGCATGTATCATTTCGCTGCTTTCGACCCTTGTCTGTGGCATAAACTATCTGCTCATGTGTGCTCTCAGATGACAGGGCCGTTCAGAACAAGGCTGGACTCCAGCCCTGGAGTAGCCCCCACTCTGGGAGGACGCATGCGGTCTTGTGTATGGCTAGCTGTGACCCCAGTATTCCATGTGGTACAGGAGCTAGGGCAAGGAAGAACATTCTAGAAAGGGTGAGAGGTGGGTTAGGTAGCTCTGATAGACCAGATACTGACAGGAGGAGCCTGGGAGGGGCGGAGGGCTTCTTACTGAAATCCGTGCAGTTCAGTTCAGTTAGCTGGCCTAGCAGTGTGGCCATCTACATTGATTTTAATGGCAGTGAAAAATTCAGTTCCTCGCTTTGTGGACAGCAAGGTACCCTCACCCCCCACCCCACTTCTACCATGACAGGAAGTTTTGATCCTTGGTGATGCTATAGGTGAATACTGGGCCCACTTTAGATTCCTGCTTGAGGCCTAGTATTATGGGCTGTTCTGCTCATTTCTGATTCTGACGGTAGGGGGCTGGTAGGGTAGGGTCTGGACTTCCGGATCCTGTTGCATACAAAGGTTGATGCAGAATTAGCACTTTTCTTGGGTCCTGAGAGAGGGGGCGGTTTGAAATCACGCAGGGGACCATGGTCCATAAATTCTCCTAGGTATTCTTTTTCAGAATATAGAAGGCACAGGGCCTTCCACAAACCACAGGTTATCTGAACACAGCAAGAGGATTTTGTTTTTCCAGCCACTAGCCCCTTACAGGGTTTGTTCTCTGCACCATGGCTTTGAGGCCGACTTCTGACTGTCTTCCTCTACCTTTCCCACAGTGGGCGGTGAGATCCCCTTAGACATGCGGCTCGGGGGCGGGCAGCTGGTGTCGGAGGAGCTGATGAACCTGGGCGAGAGCTTCATCCAGACCAACGACCCATCGCTGAAGCTCTTCCAGTGCGCGGTCTGCAACAAGTTCACGACGGACAACCTGGACATGCTAGGGCTGCACATGAACGTGGAGCGCAGCCTCTCGGAGGACGAGTGGAAGGCCGTGGTGGGGGACTCCTACCAGTGTAAGCTCTGCCGCTACAACACACAGCTCAAGGCCAACTTCCAGCTGCACTGCAAGACGGACAAGCACGTGCAGAAGTACCAGCTGGTGGCCCACATCAAGGAGGGCGGCAAGGCCAACGAGTGGAGGCTCAAGTGTGTGGCCATCGGCAACCCTGTGCACCTGAAGTGCAACGCCTGCGATTACTACACCAACAGCTTGGAGAAGCTGCGGCTGCACACGGTCAACTCCAGGCATGAGGCCAGCCTCAAGTTGTATAAGGTGAGATCGACCTCTTGAGATCCAGGGACGGTCTCTCCACAGAGCGGATTGGGCACCTGGAAGTGGGCGGGGGTGGGGGGGTGGGGAGACTTGGGAACAGGGCAGACTCACTCTAAAGGTTTTGCATCCAATGCCCGGTGAAGCCTGAGATGGTGTTGATGGCTTCCTCTGGTGGCTGAAGGTTCGGGGTGTCTCATTTCGGGGGCGGGGTTAATTTCCAGCAGCCCAGCACTGTGTCACCGGTCCCTGCTGTAGTCTATCCAGTCTCCCTCAGCTGCCGCAGACCTGCCTCGCTTTCTACCCTTTAGTTTACCTTTTATTTCTTCTCTCCTTTGTGCTCTCAGAGTGCATTGTTCACGCGTCCATTCTCTTTATCCATCTTGCTGAACACTACACACCTTCTGTATGTTGGCCATTCATTGTTCTGGAAGTATGTGTATGTCAGTGCACATAAACACAATCGCGTGCACACACGCACGCACACACGCACACATATTTATACATATGTATGTGTGTATATGCACACATAAATGCATGCACACATGTTTATACAGATATATACACATGTATGTACTCACACCCAGGTGCCTGCCCTTACAGTGTTTCCATTCTTTAGGGACAAGATGAGTTGCAGATCCCATGGATAGATTTCCTGGTGGAAGGCAGTAAGTGCTCTGGAGGAAAATGGCTCACGGGAAGGAACTCCTTGTTGATTCTTTCCCCAAGTTTCTGTATTTGGCATCCATGTTCTCAGCTTCCTCTCCTTTTAGCCTCTTTCATTCTTTTTTCCCTCCTCTCCCCTCCCCTCCCTTCCCTTTGCTTCCCTTCCCCTCTTCTCCCCCAACCCCCCAGCCTCTCTCTGAACGGTGTAGACCGTTGAGAAAGAGGAGGGGCTGCAGATACTGTAAATAGTCCTTTTACGTGCGCGGCAGGATCGCTCCAGACGTTCCTATTGATTTTCACTGGACTTAAAACCTCACCTTTCCCTCTAATCATCCCATAATGGCTTTAGTATGAACAATCAGGTACGAATCGCCATAAATCTCCCCAGCCTCAGCCCACACACCCTCCATTCCCTCATTTCTCTCCATCCTCTCCAGTTTCACCCTCAGCTTCTTTTTTTCTTCGAGCGGCCTCTCACCTCTGGCCTAGCTGGTGGCCAGTCCCTGCCGGCCCTGGACTCTGAGCTGGCAGAGTCTTCCTCCCGTGTCCCTCCCGTGATTGTCAGCCGAGACCCCATGTGAGGGAGACTCCGTGGCTCTCACTGGTCTCAGCTGGGTTGATGGTTACGATTTGTCTTGCCTTTGCGCATCCTCAGGGAGTACTGTGTATAAGGAAAAATTTTAGAGAAAGGCAGTAGGCATAGAATGTTCTAGAAGTGATCGCTGACACCAGGTGTAGTGGACTAGGATTGGTTTGGATATTGCGTATAAGCCAGATAGATCCTCTATTCTGTGCATACAAATTCCTCAGTGCACCGGCTTGATTTCGTGCCATGCTAGAAAGAATGCTCTTGGCAGTCAGTCAGGTTCAGTTGCAGGTACGAGTGGCCATAGGGTAGTGCTGACATGGCCAAGACAACCAAGTGGAAAAACCAGAGGGAACTAGCAGTTCTGAAGCATCCAGCAGTTAAGTTTGCACAAGGGAATTCTCCTGGCCACTGAAGGTCATGCCACCTTGATAAAGGGTTGCGTAGACCTGGACTGAAGCTGGCCTCTTGTATCTCAAGAAATGGACTGCCCCTTAGATTCTAAAATATACACAGCAACCACTAAGACCGCAATACACATCTTGCATGTGGTCCAGGGCTTGACTAAAGCTAAACACTTGGCTTTGCTTCTGGAGGGTCCACAGACAGGGGGTTTACTGAGAACTCCTCACCCCCAGTCCCCCAGCCCCAAGTCATGGCCGTGGATCACACCCAGAAAGTCAGAGTGAGGCATTTTCTAGGGACAGGAGCGAAGGAAAATATTTTCTTCCCTATCTGCGCTGGTCACTTACGTAACTGGGCCTTATTCTAAGATCTTATGTATTTTGTCACTTTTGTTTGTTTGCTTGCTTGCTTGCTTGCTTGCTCAAGACAGTGTGATCATGCTCTCGTTCAAAGCCTATGCCACAGGTAGAAAAGCCCTAAATGCTGTGAGGCAGAGACTGGCCAGTTGGGTACAGCCTCTGTTTGGCTGGTGGATCCCTGGAGTGACCAGCCTTGGTGTTTCAGAATAGCTGCCCCCAGGGTCAGGAAGCAAAGGTCTTTATTGTCTGGCCTTGTTAGTCCTCAGAGAGCGAATGCCCTTTATGCTCGCTGCAGAGGCTCTTGTGAGAGGCAGGGAGCTCTCTCACCCACCTTTGGATGACACAGATTATGAGTTCAGAGCTTACTCCCAGCCCTTGTGTTCCCTCCATGTGACGAAGATAAACTTCTGGCCGCGGAGGGGGGCTCCCTCTTCCTGGGTTTCTTCAGTGCCTGGATTCGGGTGGGGTTCGGAGGTGGTTGGGCCCTGGCGTGGCCCGTAGTAATGGAGATTGACTGCATGTTATTTTTCCTCTTGCTAATGTAATCCATTAGCCCGGCACATGCATAATCAGTTTAGAGCACAGTTAACTGAATGTAATCGAGTTCTTTACTGTCTGCTAGAGAAACTGCTCCAGAAGCAGCTGACCTAGAGAGAGCACTCAGCCTGTCCTGCCTCCCTGCCCAGCCCCCTGCCCCACTTCCTGGCAAATTGTTCATGACCAGCCAGGGCAAACTTGAAGGCTGTTTTGTTTTTTTTTTTTCTTTTAAACTTTGTGTTTTGCTCTTTGAGACAAGGTGTCATGTATCTCAGAACAGTCCTCACCAAGTAGTTAAGGATGATCTTAAACTTCTGGTCTTCCTTTCTTGCTTCCTCCTCCCAAGTTGCACACGTTACAAGTGTGCACCTTCACACAGAGTTTCACGAGGGACTGAACAGTGGACATCAGGGTTGGCTCCAGCCAAGCCGCATTCCTAGCCACTAGAGTTAGCCGTCCTTTGCCGTATCCTGGTGTGCCTGCAGTTTCCCTCACAGTGGATCGCCTGTGCGTCTCCTTCTGGCCAAGCCTTTTCTTCTTCCCATCTATCCTGTATGTTGGAGGAGACAGACCACAGGGTCAGGAGATGCGGGCAGGCTTTGTCCTGTGGTCAGCGGCACTTCTCTGGATGTCATGGGGGTTGATGTAGATGGACGAACCCTAGTTTGATAATCCCCAATTGGAAAGTTGAACCAAAACATTCGGGTACTGCCAAAATGGCACCCAGTTCCCCTGGGCAGTGTATCTAATTTGATGAATTTGTGTTTGGATCTCAGTCTCAATCTAAAGATAGGTCCTAAGTACGGATATTACAGAATCGGGGGTAAAAAATCCCCAAGTCCAATCCATCCAGGTCTCAAGATTTCAGAGTAGACAGCCAGCCTGTAGCTGTGCTGCTGTGTTAGGACTAGCCTTTCTATAATGTGGGACGACTCAGAGGTCCAGCTAATCTGAAAAAAAAAAAAGCCGTATTTTCCCCTAGAATTGTCTATTCTGCTTAATTTTTTTTTTTATTTTAAAACTAAAGCACTTATTGGTGTGTGTGTGTGTGTGTGTGTGTGTGTATGTACACGTATAGTTTGACTGTATTCTTTCTCTTCTTCCACCATATGGGTCCCAGAAATCAAGTTTAGGTTGGCAGGCTTGGTGGCAGTCACCTCTACCCACTGAGTCACCTCAGCTTCCCAGTGGTGACATTTTAAAATGAGTTTTGTGTGTATGCATAGTGGGGCAGGGAATCTGGAGAGCCCAAGGTATCAGATGGAGGCTCCTTTTCCCTTCCTCTGGACTCCTAGGTGGCTCCCACAAAATGCTCATGGTGGAGTCCCTGGCTTCCGTTTTAACCAGTGTTATGCACCTGACTGACTAGTGTCCTGACTGACTGGCGGGCCACCCCAACCACCTGGTCTCTGCCTTCGGTGTCGGGCTAGTTTCCTAAGCTGTCATGGAAGTGCACGGTGGAACAGGCTGCGCTCCAACACCCACTGGTGTCTTTTCCTGGGTAAACACACCCCACCTCCTCCCACCTTCCCCTGTCCCCCACTCATGAGATGTGTGGTGCCAGTGACTTGTCCTAACACCAGGAGCAGCTCATACTGACAGTACTTGTCCCTGCTCTGTCTTCTCAGGAGAAAGTAGATTCCGAGCCTGTGGGTGAGCCTAGGTGAGCCTGGGTGAGCCCATGGGTTAACCTGGGCTTACCTTGCCTTCATGATTGTAGGGTGTCAGTGATGAGCTCTGGGAAGTACTTGGTCTTTTCTGCCTGGGGAAGAGGGAAGGGTTTGGGAAGGCAGTTAGAGTCCAAACACACCTGCCCACTCTGTGAGTCCGCTGTGCCGTGAAAGCGTATTGATTCTAACAGACGGATTAAGCCCCCACCAGAATCTGTGACTCAAACCGTTCTCAGCTGAGGTGCCTTTGATTGGGGCTAAGACCCCAGGTTTCACGATGATCTTAATTACAGTAAGGACGGTCGCCTACCTAGCTCCGTGTCAGGGTTGAGCGTCAGCTGCCTGAGGCTCATGAGGTCAGATACCAGCATCCAAGCCCCCTTGCACTTGGCTTAAAATAGGAGGGAAGGCTAGGCCCTGATTTATGATACCAGGTGAGCCCACATTGCACATGGCAGATCTACAGTCAGCCCTCCTGCCTCTTCTAAGTGTTAGACAGTGCAGAAGGACAGAAGGACAGCCTCTCTTCCGCCTTAGTTGCTCCTTGGGTCTCAGCAGAGCAGAGTCATAAGGCCATTGCATGGTGGACAGACAAATCAGAAGATATAAAAACACTTAGAAAGGATTTCATGCGAAGTCCAAATCCTTGGGTTCCTTAACACCACACACTGGGCAGGGTGTGTGCTGTGTGTGGGCAGGGCAGGGCAGGTGCTTCAAAAGGCAGCTGCACCCTTAATGCCCATGGGGGCTGCCTGGTGGCCTTTGCCTTATTTGACAGCAAGGGGCCTAAGTGCCCTGGGGCAGCTCCTGTCCTCCACCCAGAAGCCCAAGTGACATGCGGTGTATGCGTAATTTGACTCAGGAGCCAGTTTCCGTCAGTGTCCTGCTAGGATGTAGACTAAGTATCTGCTGGCTCCTGCCTCCCTGAGGTGGCTTCAGAGAAGATCTTGCTCATTCAGGAGGTTCAGGAGGCGTGCATGAGAGGCTGCCAGATGCTTGGAGGGCATTTGTTCTCTCTGGCCTCTTTCTCTGGAGCAACTGGGGCTTGGAGGTTCATTTCCCTCAGTGGATAACAGAGCTTGTCGGACACGGGAGATAGCATAGTGTCCCATGAGTCCACGCTGGAGGGATCCCAGGCTAGCTGTGGTTGACAGGCTGTGGTAGCCTCCAGACTCCAATCACTTGTCAGCTTCAGGGACCCCAAAGGTCAGCCCTCTGTGGGGGCAGAGATCACATGGGCCTGGATTAAATCATCTATGCCCTGGGAGCATGTGGCCAGTGTGTCACCAGCCGTGTGGAGTATGGGTGGTTGATACTCCTTGGGAATGTCCCTTGCCTTCTGGAAACATCTCAGCCACCTTCGTTTGAATCCCCTAGGAAGTATTCCGGTGTCCAGTGGATGGCCTCCCACTTAGGCTCTTCCCAGGTCATTCTGGTGATGGTCTTGGGCACACCCTTGGGCCAGGAAGCCCAGGTTAGTGATATCTTTCGACTCTGCCCTCCAGGCCTCACATAATGGAACTGAAATTGTGTTAGACGCACGACTCTGGCTCTCTCTTTAAACTCACTGTGCCATTCATTGAGGAAACAGGTACTGTAACCGTTAGCCGAAAACCACTGGCCATTGGTTCTGCGCTGCACTCCCCCGCCACCCCCAGCCCTCTGGAGAGCACTCATGGAGTCCTCCCTCCTCTCCCACCCCGTCTTTGTTTGTAGATAGTCATGAACAGTGCAAACTCTGATAGAACATCACCATTATTTTGCTACAGTCTACATTATTTCTTACATGGCTAGTAGTGCACATTTACAAGCCGGTAATAATGTGGTTTACTTTTTTTTTTTTATTGTAATATGAATTGGATATAGCCATCGTGAAGATGCTCTAAGGAAAAAAAAATACATCAGGAAAAGAGAAAATTACTGCCAGGCCAGTCTAGTGACATCTCACAGCGACACATTTGTGTTTCCTGTGGGACGGGATCTTGCTCTGAAGCCCAGGGTGGGCCCTGAATTAGTACTTTCTCACACCCCCTCCTGCAGTGGCGGTGTGACGGGTTTGAGGTCTCGTGCAACCTCGATTTCTCATGTGTGCACACGATGAGGGTCGATTGAAAGAGGTGGAATGACATCCAGTCCCTTTTACGGAATATCCGTGGGGGCTGTGACATGGCTGAGCCTGTGGTAACGGCACTTGCTGCCAAGCTTCTCGGCCTGAGTTTGATCCCTGTGAAGGAGAGCACACGGGAGGGGGAGAGACTAGACCCGTGAGAGCTGTGCTCGAGTTCTGCGTGGGAGACGTGGCAAGGATGTGCTTGTGCGCACATATACCTCAACACACACATACATGCGCGCTCTCCCTCTCTCTCTTTTCCGTACATGCACACACAACACACACACACACACACACACACACACACACATCCATGAAAAGTACTGAAGACAAACTACAATAAACAAAATAAGATACTGAAATACCTTTCTACTTTAGAATTATGTAAGTCATTTTCCAACTCCCTCCTCTTGCCATTCTAGACTAGGCTCTGCTCTCCTAGACAGGCACATGTATGCCTTTGTCCTGTGAGCAGACACACTCAAAGCTGGGCCGCTCACTCAAACACTGCCTGCAAGAGGGACAGAGAGGCCGTGAGTCAGAAGCTGGCGATTGAAGCTCAGGACATCTGGTCACACTTCCTGGGGTTTCTTTAACCCGTTGCTCCTGTTTATACCTGTTAAACCCAAGTGATAGGGTTTTTTTTGTTTTTGTTTTTGTTTTTAATATGAGACATTGGAAGTTTCTGTTTTCTTTCAAGTAGACTGGTTAGTTGGCCAACCACCACTTCAAGTGAAACTGTAGTGTGTGTGTGTATGTGTATGTGTGTGTCTGTGTCTCTGTGTGTGTGTGTGTAGGCCAGAGGTTGACACTTGATACTCAATAGTTTCTTTACCCTAGCTTTTGAGACAGGGTCTCCGAGTGAACCCAGACTGAGTTCAGCTGGGCCAGAGGCGCTGATCACTTTGGTAGCTACACTCTGTCCACACCCCAGCCTCCAGCCCCCAGCCCCCAGCTCCAGCTCCCTGGAATTACAGATCACCCCTAGCTTTTACGTGGGTGCTGCTCAGAATCCTGCTTGTACATGGTTTTGCCCAGTGAGACAGCTCCTCAGCACGCCCCCCCCCACCCCACAGTTTCGTTTCTTAGACAATCTCCTCCTTGTAAGTGATGTAGAAGGTACATCTAACGGTCCTCCTCCTCCATGCTTCGCAGAGCACCTTGTCACCATCACACAGACCTAGACGGTGTAGAGCAGCCCTTCTCAACCTTCCTGGCACTGCGACCCCGACCCTGAGCTAACACAGTTCCTCATGTTGTGGTGGCCCCCAGCCATTTTTTCCGTTGCTACCTCATAACTGTAATTTTACTACCAAGCGGCGTCTCAGTCTCTAAGACTACTGAAAATGTGCTTTCTGATGGCCGTGGCCCACGGGTCGAGAACCACTGGTTTGGAATGCAATCTGGAGACAGGGTGGTAAGACGTGGCACAAAGGTCCCTGTCTGTTCAAAGCATCCAGAGTCCTGTGCGCGCAGCATGAGGTCGCTCCGCTCTCCTCCTCCTTCCCCTCCCCCTGGCTCGCTCAAGGGGAAGTGTGTTGGATTTGTGCTTTCCTTAACCTCTCCATTTTGAGCTGTTTTCTGAAGTACGTGTGGGCTCAGAGGCGAGCTGACCCATGGTATGTCAATGGTGCCTGAGCATTTCATCATTTATCTCTAATACTAAATGTTCTGAGAACAATCCCTAGATATTATAGAAGTTCCCTTTGAGCTTTTTATTTATTTGTTTATAGAAGCGCTGGGGGTCGGGGGTTGTCTCTCTAAGTAGCCCAGGCTGGACCCTTGCAGAACCTGCCTCTAAGGATTACAGGTGTGAAGCTTCACTCCATGGCCTCATTTTTGAAGTTGGTGTCCAGGTGGTATGGACGCCACTTCCGGATAAACCGTTTTTTTTTTTTTTGTTTGTTTGTTTGTTTTGTTTTGTTTTTTCCCCCTCAGTATAGGCTACAAGTTTCCTGTCAGGTTCTGTCAGCGAGCCATGATCCCTGGCTGGAGCCAAGAAGGAAAGGAGCTATCGTTTTGTCAGAATGTTGGAAAACCCTGGCTTGGCTTGCCTGTCAGCATGCTTGGTCCACCCGTTCCCATCTAGAAAAGTCCTTCCTGCCAATGGCACCCGCTGTTTTAGGCGTGAGGTTAAATGGTGAGGGGAATGCTCGCGCAGCGGTTACGTTTCTCTGGCTTCTAGAACAATCATGCGTATCCCAGTTAGGCAGATCAATCAGGCAGGCAGGAGAAACCCCCATTGCAGGTGCCTGGAACAGGGTAAAAGCGTGAACCCCCTTTTGAATCTGTCAAGTTGCTGGGGATCTGGACTCAAAGGGCACATTTGAATACATACAGATCCAACAGGTGCTTCTGGTTTTTTGTTTTGAAAGGGAAATTGTAAGGGAACAATTAAAGCATTGTCAGCAAGACTGTCAGGAAAAGGCAAGAGTTTTTAAATAATTACATAATACGCCCGAGCCATATTCTTGGTTCTGTTTTAAACAGAACTGAGAGCTCTAAATCGGCGTGGGCTGGGAGAGGGTGTTCCTAGGAAAACCATGTTGGTAGTACCAAAGCAGGCTTATACTTTGATAAAATTACATTCCCGGTCCCTCCCACCCCCTCGGTTCTTTGAGAAGCAACTGCAACGTTAGATGGAAATCTAAAGATTTGAAACAAAACTAGTGGAGAGGGCTGGGAACTGTGGCTGTGGTCCAGCTGGGAGGGTGCTTGCCCAGAGGCTGGAGATTCTGGGTTCCTTCTCCTGCAGCTCAAGGTTTTCCTCAGCCACATAGGGTATTTGAGGCCAGCCAGGGATACAGGAGACAGCGGAGGGTGGAGGGATAATAAAGCTATTGGCGCGAGCAAGTTCTGCTGCAGAGGTCTTCATGTACAGGTGCCGGGCACGGCCAGTGACAGTGTGGAGTGCCTGGGAAAATGTGGGGTTCAGCTGACAGGTAATAGTATGTCACATAAAATATATATGCCACAGCTGCCTCATAACCTTCTGTATGTTGACTTTTAGGGGCTCCAACAACACATGCGCACACACGCACGCACGCACACGCACGCATGCATGCACCCCTTCCTTCAACTCACATTTCAAGAGGCCATCTTGTATTTACTTTGGCATATCTACCTTTGGGTGGCGACCTGCCAGCAGGCTCTACAGGAGACTAAAAAAGACAAGCAGCTACCTTGTTCCGTCACCCCCCACCCCCAGTGTTTCTTTTCCTAGTGTTTCTCAACCAGTTTTTGTTTCTCATAACAAGCTCTCATATCAGATGGTCATTTGGTTTCGGTGTTAAGTAAAATGTCTTTTCTGTTGTGTAAGGTACAAAACGCCCCTTTTGGTAAATTTTTGCTTGTTGATAATCTCTCCCATTATTTCCTTTTTTAAAAAGAAGATTCATTTATTCATGTAACTATATAATATATATTACACAAATAAAAATATCTCATATTGGTTTATATATTCATATGATATATAATGGGATGAGGTAAAGATAACTGGTCGGGTCTGCTGCTCATTTGCCAGCTATGACGCCACCTTGCTCACCCCAGGCTCCTGGCCTGCCTCTTCCAGTTGCTAATAAGATGCAGAAAGGCATGGGGGTTCATGTGGGAGTCTGGGTTATTGCCCATGGAGGACCCCTGTGTCTGTGGCTATATAGGTTGTCAAGAAGGAAGATTTGAGTTGGGATTCATTAGGAGTGATGAGGAAACCTTCTCTAGGGTCCTTTCCGGGCCCATAGAAGGTTAGAACTATTTACCTATGGCTGGTGTTTGATCTGTAATTGTTAATGAGCAGGGCAGGTTCCCAGGCTCAGGACAGAGCCTCTTAGGTCAACAACTGTAGCAACGTTTTCTTTGCCGACATGGCCCGCACACTGGAATTACTAAAGGAAATGCCCACACCTGGCTGTCTGGCTCCTTCTTCCTCTCTCTGGTGATGATCTCCATTTGGGGGACTGTTAGGTCTTTGCAGACATTTGTGAGCCAACCTCTGTGGTCTGCCATGGGTGACACGCGTCCTTACCACTGAGCAGGCACCTCCTTGTTCCTTGGAGGGTTGAGCCCAGGGACTGGTAGGTTGTGAAGGAGGTGTCCTGGTGTCGTGGGCTCCGCCCTTTTCTTCCACCTGCTTCTGAACCCAGTGGTGGCAGCCCAAGGGGATCAGACCCCAAGTGTCCCCAGGGAGACAAATAGAAAAGCAGACTTCCTACCTGGGCCTGCTTCCCTTCCTGTCAGTCAGTCAGCCCTAGTCACCCAGACTGTGACCTAGGGCATTGTGCACACTAGGGCTCATGGCTTTCTAAGCTGGTACTTAAATCTCTGCTGTGTCTGAGTGCTTTGTCTCCAGTGCCCATACCCTGGAAGATGGGTTCCCCAGGCTCCAGAATGCCTGTTTCCTGTGTGTGTATTCAGAACGCCTCACATCTCCTCACTCTGGGCTGCACCTCCGCCCCCATTGGTATAGGTTTCACCTGACAGAGGTGGGTATTGGGCTTTGGCACCCAAGTGTGGCTGTCAGTCACTTTCCTCTCCTCTCTGGGGGAGTCACCTCTCTGGGACAGTAGGAACAATACTATCAGGGGTTAGCTCTTCATTCTGCTTGGCCCTCATTGAGGGGTTTGGGATAGAGCTGCAACATGTAGAGGTGTTAAGATCCCAGAGTGTTCTGGCTTCGCTTGCACTGGGGACCGTGGCAGCTGAAAGACGCCCATTTAGCTTTAGAAATGCCTTCCCTGCTTTTAACAGGCTGTGTTCGAACGGAAGGTTTTTGAGTTCCAGGCCCTGTTAACCTGCCGGCTCCCCTGGGCCCAGGAAGGTTCTCTGAGCAGCAGCATCTGGAGCCTTTTCTTGTAGAGGGGTGGTTTGGGGAGCTGGAGAATGCAGACTCACTCCTCTTGGGTGAGTAGTCTCCTCACCCAAGATGGCGTCCCACATAATCTTCCCATATCTGCGTTACCGTGACAGTCCGTGTTTCTGCCCACCCCCTCTGGAGAGATTTCGAGGAGGCTTCAAACAGAGGGAGTTTTATGAGCATCCCTCATCCTCTCCAGCTAGTCAAGCCAAATGGCTTAGGGCCCAGGCTTGCAATTTCCATATGTGTCCTACACAGGAATCCGTGAATGTGAGACAGCCTCACCCCTGGCCCCCAAGCCAGCTCTACTTTAGAAAGTACCGTGGGGGTGACTGGCTGGAGAGCCCCTTGTTTATGCTATGTCTGTACTCACTTTCTGATTCTCGGGTTGGGCTTCTTCTTCTTCTTCTTCTTCTTCTTCTTCTTCTTCTTCTTCTTCTTCTTCTTCTTCTTCTTCTTCTTCTTCTTCTTCTTCTTCTTCTTCTTTTCTTCTTTTCTTCTTTTCTTCTTTTCTTTTTTTTTAAATTACATTTTGCCAGATTTGGTTCCATTACTGATGGCTGCAACTGTCCAGGCAGGAAAAAGCAAGCAGTGTCCTCGGGGAGCGGAGTCCTGACCTCCTCTCTCACAGTCTCAGTGTGTCCTACTTTGAATGTAGACCCCGTGATGCTCTCCCCCCCCCCACCTCCTGTTCTCCCCCCTCTGCTTCTGTCCTTTACCTCTCCGCCTGCAGCTTGGCTTGGGGGCAGCCGGTTCCGGACTCATCACTCAGCGAATGACATTTCCTCTCTGATATTTCAGTTCCCAGAAGATTCCCCCTCCCAGCCACCCCGCCCAAGTCCTCTAGGAACCCCTTCTTGACATACCCTTCCTGCACTCAGAAGCTGTGCCTGGCTGGCTCTTTGGTCTTCAATGAGAGGCGTTCAGAGACCTCAGATCTCACCTGGGGAAGTTTCAGACAGCAGTCGTAAAGCCTGGGTCCTCAGGGAAGGGGTGGGAGGGGGGCTAATTACACAGCTAATTGATCTAACAGATGTCGTTTAAAGAGCTCATTTCTTAGTGATTTGGCTGCACACGTCCCACCTTGCTTGAGACAGGCTTGCAGTCCTGTCAGAAAGTGTCTTTTCTGATGAGCCCTCAAGGAAGAGCCTGCTTCCTGTCCCTTTCTGAGGGTCTGGTGACCCATTCTGGGTTTCCCAGAAAGCTCCCGTTGTGGTCGCCACAGCTGTTGGCTGGGTGCATAACACCCGCTGCACCATTTGGCTGGTTTCTGCCTCCTGTGCCAGCTTGTGCCACTACTTGGTTTGTGTGTTGAACCTCTGGCCATCTTGGGTTGGTTCACCTTCCGGGGTACATTTGAAGGGTACAGAATATATGTGTGGGGGTATGAATTATTCCAGAGCATCTCCCCCCGCCCCCCACCCCCCCTTGTTTCAACTTCCACTCTCCTTTGAGATAACGTCTTAGTCTAGCCTGTAGCTCACCCTGTGGCTTCATAGGACAATATTATTTTGAGTCTTCTGGGACAGAATGTGGCTCTGTAGCCCAGGCTGGCCCCAAATTTGATGTCAAGACCAGGCTGTCCTCAGACTCCTGATGGCCCTCTTGCCTCAGGCTGATTTAGTCAGGACTCTCCAGGCCTACCCTCCTTTCATTGTCCTTATTGGGAGCATTTTTGGGTGGAATGCTGCAGAGCAGTTCTTGAAGGTGTCTGCAGACAGCTGTCCCAAGTGATGCCTCTTGCTCATGACAGAGGTAGTCAGAGGGAGGGAGAAGGGGCGGGGCAGGAAGCATGAAGGTGGTGCTCCTTCTGCAGCGGGAAGGCTGGGCCGTAAAGGTTGGAGGCACTGTCTCCTGCAGGTTTCCTGGGCGTGGCTAGGGGTGCACTTGCTGATCCGCCCTCATGGACCTGACTTGGGTGGCCTGAACAGCCTGGAAGTCAGCTGGTGCACAGCTGGGCCACTGGCATCTGGGCCTGGCTACAAAAGGCTGAGTTATCTTTGGGTCTCCACCCCGTTAATCCTGTGTGAGTACCCGTTCTAGTCGAGGTATTGCAGGATCGAGGTTGTCCACCATGGCGTTTGCAGCACCAAGGTCCCGACTATCTGTCACCTTCAGCAGCCTTGTCCCTGGGTCCTCTTTCTGTCTATCTGCCAAGTTCTCCATGGCCTGGGCATTAGGGCTCCCTCTGGGTGTGATCCATCTCCCCTCCTGCTTTCTATGTCTCTCTCTAGGACTGTTCTTTCTGAAGCTCAAGGCTTTTCAGTGCCGTCTCTTGCCTGCCTTCATCTCTGACATCTCCCTGCATCTGACCCCTCTCTGACCCCTCAGTGTAGAGTATACCCTGGAAAGAACGCTAAATGACCCCAGCTCCTAGCACACACACACACACACACACACACCCATTTCTCCCCTTTCCTTGAACTGGCCTAGCAAACCCTACCTGAGCTCCTGGCTTTCTAGCTTACCTTGCTGGAACAAGGAGGGGCACGGCACATGGATCGAGCCCTCACAGAGTCATCCCTAGCCACAGCTCATCTTTCATTTTCCTCAGAGATTTACTCCTATCTTGACTTCTGGGCAACATCCCTCACAGGATTCTGCAGCATGTGTCAAAGTCTAGGGAAGCCCCCACCCACTCACCCAGGTGCAGCCCAGACTGCTCCCTTCTCAGAGTCGCCCTATCCCCTCTGTACTGTCTGAGGGAAAGGTTTTAGTTCCTTCTGAGGCCATTCTGACCCGCCATGGTTGTCTGTCCCTAGTTGGAGAGCTTTTAACAACAGGATCCGTTTAACCTTGCCCTAATTTGTGTCTCTCCCAGTGGGTTTTGGGTAGGCTGTGAGCAAGTGTCGCCCAAAGCTTTGAGAGTAAAGGACAGAATCTAAAACCTAGAAAGCACCCAGCTCTGAAAAGCCTCTTCCACTTGTTTTCCTGGAGCTGTCCCCTTCCCTGGGCAAATGCCCACGTCCAAACTGTCCTTAGCCCGCAACCTGGCCCCTGCCCTGAGAGCCTTGTTCTGTAGCAGAGAAACTACAGCCTTCTTCCCCTTCTCCTCCTTTATATATACAAAAAAATACATTTGCTGACTCACTAAGACCTGTGCAGGTCTGCCTGAGGGAAACCCAGTTGGTTAGATCAGAATGGCAGGGAAGCTGTAGTTGCAACGAGATTTGGAGAGGGGTTATCGTGTAGAAAGATGAGGCGGGCAGAGGGCCGAAGCAGCCATCTTTCTGAGTCCTAAACCTGAAGCCATCTCATTTGCAGATTGGAGTAGAGATTTAGGAAGAAAATTAGCTGTGAGCTGAATGTTTGTACAGTGGACTTCTTTCCTTCCTTTCGCTGCTTTCTTTCTTTCTTTCTTTCTTTCTTTCTTTCTTTCTTTCTTTCTTTCTTTCTTTCTTTCTTTCTTTCTTTCTTTCTTTCTTTCTTTCTTTTTTCTTTCTCTCTTCTTTCTCTCTGTCTCTCTTTCTTTCTCTTTCTCTGTCTCTCTCTCTCTCTTTCTTTCTTTCTTTCTTTCTTTCTTTCTCTTTCTCTTTCTTTCTCTCTCTTTCTCTCTCTCTCTTTCTCTTTTCTTTCTCTCTTTCTATTTTTCTCTTTCTCTCTCTTTTTCTCTCTCTCTTTCTCTCTTTTTCTCTCTCTTTCTCTCTTTCTTTCTCTTTCTCTCTCTCCTTCTCTCTTTCTTCCTCTCTTTCTCTTCTTTTTCTCTTTTTCTCTTTCTTTCTTTCTTTCTTTCTTTCTTTCTTTCTTTCTTTCTTTCTTTCTTTCTTTCTTTTTCTTTCTTTTTTCTCTTTCTCTCTTTCTCTCTCTTTCTCTCTTTCTTTCTATCTCTTTCTCTCTTTCTTTCTTTCTTCTTTCTTGTGTTTTCCTGGTAAGGGAGGATACTCAAGAGATCTGTCATATTCAACAAACAGTTGAGTATAGCAAATACTACCCATGGTGAGCAGTATTTGTGAGCAGGAATGCAGTGTACTGATGTCTGCAATGTACCTGGAAGGCACCATCAGTGTAGTGGGCATGCATTTGATATCCAAGGGGATAAAGAGATGGAGAGATGTCCAGAGGAGCAGCTGGGCATCTGGGGGATGGCACGCAGGCTGCCTTACCCGTAATTATTTTCAACTCATCTCTACAATTGAAAAGTCTTTTATTTACTTTTTAGATAGATTTGTATGTGTATGGGTACACTGTCATGGTCTTCAGACACACCAGAAGAGGGCATCAGATCCCCATTACAGATGGTTGCTGGGAGTTGAGCTCAGGACCTCTGGAAGAGCAGCCAGTGCTCTTAACCACTGAGCACGTGAAAGGGTTTTATAACGCAGGGGAGAGGTAAAATAGCAAGACAATGTCTTCTCCCCACCACGAGCACCACTGTGCTGGAACCTTGTGTGTAATGTAAGGTGTTCCCTCCCCCCTGTCCTTCCCCTCCATCCCATGGGCCGAAGAGTAAGGGGCCATGTCGGGCCTCTGAAGACAGAGTTCAGATGAGTCCTTACAAACAGGGGCCTGATCCCCCTGGAGGCACAGTCTAGCTAAGGGCTCTCAAACTGCAACGGGAGACTAGCAGGGTCTTGGCCACTTAGGGGACTTTAGTGGCTCACCAGATGCCAGTTCCCAACTCACAATTTGCATTCAGTGTTGTCCACATGGGAAAGATGGGCCCACTGATGCTGTCTGCAGAATTCAGTCTTAGTTTTGCTCCTTATTGTTAAGTAAATGGCATCAGGCGTCTCTTGGTCATTCAGAGGACGCTTGGTAGGTTTAGACAGGTGAGGGGTTGAATGCAGAACAGAAAGCTTGATTGACTGTGGGTGCCATAGTCCCTGGGAGTAAACCCACATAGCTCTTAGCATTCTCAAGGGGGAGAGAGTCTCTATCTGGGACCTCTGTAAATCCCTCTGTGTTACCCATCTGTGAAACGGGCTAATAGAACTAACTACCTTTACAGCAGGGTGGCTGGACAGGTTGAATGAGATAATACATTTGATGTGCCTACAATGAAGTCTATATATAGCAGAACACTCTGTGTGTGTGTGTGTGTGTGTGTGTGTGTGTGATACACATAAGTTGTGAGTGCCTGCAGAGGCCAAAGAAGGATGCCCAGCATCTTCCTCTATTGCTTTATGCCGTTCGTGAGAAGGTCTCTCACCAAATCGGAAGCTCACCTTCTCTGTTGTATTAACTGACCAGCAAGCTCCCAGGACCCTCCTGTCCCTGTCCCCAGTGCTGGGGTGACAGGCGTGTGCAGCCCTGCCCACTTCTTTTGTGGGATGTGAACTCAGGTTCTCTTGCTTGTACAGGAAGTGCTTTTCTTCCCCGAGCCATTTTCCCAGCCTCACAATCCATTATTTTACGAAAGTACCGTTCTTTTGCCTTTGATGTTTTCCCCCCATTGTGTTGCATGGATACATAACTGAATAAATTTCATTTATTCATTTTTCAAATTTTAATTTTAATAAATTTAATAAACCAAATTTACATTTTATTTATTCATTTTCAAGTGCCTCACATTTTTTCCTCTTACTAAAAATAGTGTTTTTTTTCATAAACTCTATTCTGATTATCGTTTACCTTCCCTCAGCTTCTCCCAGTCCCTCCCATCCCCCTCCCCCCTTCCTCTCAGAATCCATACCCTTTCTCTTTCTCCTTAGAAAACAAGCAGGCATCTGAGGGATAATAATAAAATAAGATAAATCAAAACCAAACAAGTCAGAATAGGACAAAGGAAACAGGCCGGAGACAGAAGGGCCAAAGGAAAAGCTTGAGAAGCACACAGAGACACAGAGACACACGTGTTCACACACACAGGGACCCATGAAAACACAAAACAGTAGCCATAATAGACATGTGAAGGATCTGTAATGTTAAAAACAAAACAAAACAACCCAAAAAAACCAAACCCTGACAAAACACTCTAAAACAAAGCAAAGCCCCTGAAAAGATACCACTGAGTTCATTTTCTGTTGGCTGTCCCCGCTGGCCTGCCCTTGTAAGAATGGTTTGAGTACCCAGTGAGATTCATTTGGAGGAGGCGAAACTTTCCTTTGCAAGTGGTTCTCCACTGGAGAAAGCGCTGGGTTAGAGACCAGGTTTGTGCCCACTTCCCCTCTCCGCACTTGGACCTGTGCCGTCCTGCACAGGCTGCCACTGTCCCTGTGAGTTCCTATGTGAGTCAATCTTGTACCTATAAGACCTTGTGTCCCTGGTGCCCTCTGTCCCCTCTGGCCCTCACAATCTTTCCACCTCCCTCCACAGGGTTCCCTGAGCCTCCTGGGAGGGATTTATGGAGACATCCCAATCGGGCTTGTCCTGGCTACACACTGTCTGGTTGTGGCTCCCTGTATCTGATCCTGTCGGCTGCAGGAGGAAGCCTCTGATGATGGCTGAGCAAGGCACTGGTCTGCATCTAACAGAATGTCCTTAGTCACTTTATGGCTCTGCTCCTTTAGCCGGGTCAGGAATGGGTTCCACGTCCTGGAGTGGCCCTCCATCCAGTCAGATGCTGGTTGGTTACCTCCACGCCCTTTTTACTGCTGTACTAACGCGACTTTGAGGCAGGTCATCATCGAAGATCCGAGAGTTTGTTGGTGTTTGCCTTTCTCCTTTGGTAGCATGCAGAGCATCTTCTAGTACAGAGAACACCAGTCCATAGGGGCGAAGGCTCTAGGGTAGGTACCAGCCGGACACAGTGAGCTGTGTAAGTATTGCCTTCACCTGGGGCCTTACTGAAAACTGACTTCTCATAATTTGGCTTTCATTGGCTTTGAACTCCATACGCTGTCCAGTTTGGAGGACACAGTGGAGAAATGTGTCACCATTACTGGTGTGCAGTGAGATGGTTGAGCATGTCACTTGACCATGGTTGCTCTGTAGTGACCCTGTGTGAAGAGTGAGAATCTCGGGACACCTCGCTGAGGTCCCTGCTAGCACTAAAAGCATATGTTTACGTTTTTATGAAGTAGATACCTCTGCCTCTTCTAAGAAGAAAGGGCCCCAGCGCAGTCCTCAGGGACTCTGGAAACCACCCTGGGCCAGTCTCACTCTGGCTAGTGTTCCGTCCAGCCCTTCTCTGTGGAGAAGTCACTTGTGAGGAAGTGAGCTACAAGGGTCCCTTTTACTGCCAGTCTCTTAATCCTGGTGTCCACAACCTGAGGTGTTTGCCGCTTCGTCTGTCTGTCCATCCACGTGTCTGTCCATCTATCCATTTTTAATTTTCTTTTTTTTCTTTAAAACAATGTCCCAGCATCAGTGTAGCTGTATCTCTCCTACTTGATCAGAGTGCGCTCGCTGCGAGTGAGGATGGAGAGGTTTGGAATTGATGCTGAGTATCCGAGCGTTCTCAGAGACGTGGGGTTACTCTCCTTTCTTACTCCCTTACGGCTTTAGACAGAGGCTAACACGTATTAAAAAGAATAAAAAAAAAAAAAAAAAAAGAACGAGACAAAGCATGCAAGCCACAACAGGGCAGCCTCCACCGAAGCAGCAGCCTCCACGTGCGCACCACAGAGGCAAAGATGAACAAAAAGAAAGCTGAACTCTAATTAAACTGGAATACATCTGACACCGCTGTTCTTTCATGTTTGGTGCCTGCATCTGAGTGCATCCTGTAACCTTGGAAATACCACAGACCATCCTGGAGCGGGGGCAGCCCCCCAGACACTAGACCCAGGGTTGGCTGGCGCCTCAAAGCCGCCCTTCCCCGCCTTGCATAAGCGAGTCCATTTCCATCCAAAGCCTCAGTGTCTGCGACATGGCTGACTTAACATTGGTTTAGGAGTCTCCCTTTAATGTTTACATTTGTGTCCCTGCTTGTGGCCTTCAAGTCCCCACTCTCCCTTCCTTACAATCAGCACCTGCAAGTCAAGTATGCAAAACTGTTTCCATGGCAACCTGTAGTGAGCTATTAATTTTTAGATATTCCAGAAGTTTATTTTCAGCTGGAACTCTTTTTTTTCTTTCTTTCTTTCTTTCTTTCTTTTTTTTTTTTTTTTTTAAACAATCCATCCCTCCTCATCTCTGTTTGAACATCGGAGGTTAATCTCCTTGGCTACCCTAGTTGTAGTTGTCCTCCCCCCTCAGCCCCTCCTCTTTTAAAAGCCGATTTCCCGACATTTTATCTAATGAAATATGTGGCTGGCGGGGGTGGGGGGGTGGGGGGGGAGGGGAGGGGAGGAGTTGGTTTCTGGTTATGGATCCAAGTCAACAAGTGGTAGGAGGAGCCACCTTGCTTCCGGTCCCAGAATGCTAACTGAACAATGACTTTTTAACAATCCACAGCCATGTGCCCAGCACACACGACACGAAAAGTCTCACCCGGTTCGTGGACTGCCTGGTAGGTAGGTAGGTAGAGCTGTGAGAGAGGGCCCCCCAAATAGACTTCTAAACACAAAAACAGAATCAAAAAGTTTAGCTGCTCCTCTTAATTGACCTGATAGACGAGAGGGCTCCGTTTCCTTGATGTTTTTACATGGGAGTCGTCAGGAACTGTGTGGAGCCGTGGAGGGTTGGAAACACCTGCAAAAATGCAAATGCAAGAGACAGCCGCTCACCTCACCTGGGTTGCAAATTGAAGTGCCAATGAAGAAATGCAAAGGACTCTTTTGCATAGCAGTGCTTATTTCCCACGCAGTAATCATCTACCAAGTATGGTATTGTAGTGTCCAGGATGTGGGGTCGGCCCAGTTTTTACTTTAGTTTACATGTTTTTAAGGTCTGTATGCAAGTCTTTTGCATCCCTTGGTCACGTGTCAGTCATGGCTCTTGTCATTTATTAGCGCGGGGATAGTCACCCTTATTTTTGGGAAACGCAGAAGCCTCGGTTTTGTTTTCGTGCCCAGTCGGTCTGATAAGTATTTTGCTTTCCTAGATGTGTCGGTTGCAGTCTGATACTCATTGTGGGCCATAGCTGAAAACAAGGAAGCACAAGATTCCTTCAGTAGCCGGGTAGCTTGTCTTGTCTTAGCCCCTTAGAGCAGAGCTGACTTCCTTTCTCCTCTCACTTGATTGGATAGTGGGATGCCCCGCCCACTGGCTAGGCCAGCACTCCAGAGCTGAGCCACGCCCACAGCCCTTTTCAGCCTTCACCATGGACCACTCCACGGATACTACTGATGTCTGCTTTGACCATTGGTTTTGATGATTTTTTTTTTAATAAGCTTCTTTATGTTTTCCCCCAGTTTGATCAAAAAAACAATATGTCATTGATGAGGAGGAATCTCACAGTAGTGTTTTCTTCCGTTGCTAGCTAGTCTTCTCCCTCGGGGAGATTAAAGACAAAACAAGGGGAAAGTTCTGTTTGTTAGTCCTATGGGGTGTTATTTCCTTCCTTCCTTCCTTCCTTCCTTCCTTCCTTCCTTCCTTCCTTCCTTCCTTCCTCCCTCCCTCCCTCCCTCCCTCCCTCCCTCCCTCCCTCCCCTCTTTTCATTTCACTTCTCCCTCCCTTTTTGTCTATAGTAGGTTGTTTCTGTTGCTAGTGATGAAACCCCTTGACTGGAAGCAGCCTGGGGAGGAGAGGGCATATTCTATCATACACTCCCACAGCAAGGTGCCTGGTGAAGGGAACTGAGAACCGGAGCTCCCAACAGGGCAGGGACCTGGAGCAGGAGCTGATGCAGCGCGTCGGAGGCAGATGCCATGGAGGCATCATCCACTAACCACCTTCTTAACCCCATCTCTTCATGGCTTGCTCAGCCTGCGTCCTTCCTAGCACCCAGGACCAGCTGCCCAGAGGTGGCACTGCCCAGGGCGAGCTGGGTCTTCCCCCACATCAATGTCCCAGGCGTTGCTCACAAGGCAGTCTGCTGGGAACATTTTCTTTCCTGCTTCCCAAATGACTCTAGCTTGGGTCAACTTGACCTAAAACCAGCCAGCAGGGCTCCCCTTCCCTTCCCTCCCCTCCCCCTTCCCTCCCCTCCTGTCCTCTCCCTTTCTCTCTCTCAGCCTTCTTGTGTTCCTTTCCTCTTCTGAGCCCCCTTTGGTCCCCCTTCCTCATAGGGTGCTAGGAGCCTGGTTGTCCATGAGCAGGGCTGCACCGGCCGCATTCCCCCAACCCCCATCTCCTTTCTCACAGCTGGTGAGGAGTCTCTCAGCTTGGCTTAGCAGTCTCACTTTCTGATCCCAGTGCACGCTTGCTTTAATGTGTTTCAGTTAATGAGGTAGGAGATAGGATGAAGTGCCACTGTTTACACACAGACAGCCTGTGCCGAGGGCCCTGTTGGAGCCCATTTGGCCCTGGGCATCCTCAGGGACCGAGTCCCAAAGAGCAGGGCCACCCTCTCCAGTTTGTCAGGGCTGGTGCCTGTGGATAATGCTATGTGTGAGCTTTGCCGAATCATCTACTTTGGTATTTTGTTTTGTTTTGCTTTGCTTTTTTTTTCCCTCTAGGTGAGGCTTTCTTTTGGGGTGATTAAAGATAATTAGATTCAAGGCTTTAGGGTGCAATCAAGAGATTTTACCCAACCCCTCCACAAGCCATTTCAAATTCTTTGGCTTTTACCAGACCCCACAGTCCTTAAGGGACACCTCCTCCGGTGAGGGTCAGTCAGTTCGGTGAGGATCAGCTCGTCTGAAGTAACTCAAAACCAGTTTCAGGAGTCCAAGAAGAATCACACCTTGTATATGGGACAGAGGCTGATGCCAGACTGTGGTGGTTCATGCCTGCAATCCTAGGACTCAGGAGGAGGTGGAGGCAGGAGGATTGTGAGTTCAAGGCAGGTTTGGGTTACAGAGTAGTTAGACTCTGTCTCGGAAAGCAAAAGGAAAAAAAAAAATCACAAAAACCCCACACCTCAGACAGTCTGTGTGGGAAGTAAGAATTGCTATTTTCTGTTTTGTGGTGGGCAAGGTAAGATGGCTGGTGGGATAGACTCGGGGGGGGGGGGGGTGGCGACCTTACCTGAGCAGGAATCTAGTTTGGGCCATGACTCTGTCGCTCATTTGTAGTTCCTTCACCATCCTTGCTCTTAGGTCTGGGCGAGCAGTCAGGAAACTAAAATTGGGTCAGTCTCCTCTGTCACTCAACTCTCCAGCTTCTATACACAGAAGGTAGAAAGGCGGTCAGGGGCCTAGCCCTCTCTGGGACCCATGTCAGCTGTGGCGTGGAAGGGCATGCTCTTGTTCCTCCCACTCCTTCTGGAGTTTTGCTTTTCGAGTTCCTTCTCTAGCTGCATGCAGCCCCTAAATGGTTAACCCGGTTGCCTTGGTCTTGGCACGGTGCCAGCCACAAGGGGCGATGCTCAGGCTGGAGGCCCCCAGCGCATCCTGGCTTCCCGAAGGCCCCGCGGGCCCCGGGGGTTTCAGCAGGAATTAAACAATTACTAAGTCCTAGTCCTCTCCACCTTCCGTGGATCGACTCTATAAATTGTCAGCCTGTTGACATTTTAATGCGAATTATGTCATGTGGTATCCCCTTTGATTTCGACACGCCTCAGTTTGTAAATACATGAGCCACTCAAAGGCTTGTGGTTAGTGTACACTCCGGAGGCCTCGGGGTTTTTGGTGGGGAAGAAAGCGCTGGAGAGAGCATAGTGCTGGGGCTGTGCCCAGCATAGAAAGCTGTTCTCAGGCATCGGGGCCTGCTGTGGAGGGGTGGCGGGCTGTTGGGGGGGGGGTCACCTGCCGTGAGTCCCACTGCCAGTCCACCCCCCCCCCCCAAGCCCCTCCCAGGACTCTGGGAAAGCTACTGCCTTGAGGATATTTTTTTTTTAATTGGGTGTGTAGATGGGTGAACATTTCCCTGAGTCACCGCGGTATAACTGTATTCTGTAACATGATGTCACTTTCTCTGTCCCTGTTGTCCAGAGATGAAGCAACTTACTCTAGATTTCAAGGCAAGGGGGCAGCAGGCCAAGGGGGCCTCACCCCGGGGAAGGGCTTTTCCTGGAAAGAACAGCTTGGTTGATCCAAAGGAAGAATGGATAGAAGAGTCTTCAGCTGAGGACAGGCATACATGGAGGAGTTGAGGGAAAAGGATGGTTTAGGCTGTTAAAATGTATGGTGGCCTGGCGTCTGTCTCACACCTATATTCCCAGGGCTAGAGAGGCTGAAACCGGAGGATCGCTGTGAGAGCAGGGCTGGCCTGCACCACAGGATGAGGCCTTGACATAAACACGTGATCGATCAGTTGTGGTGGTGGAAGCGGCAGGTAGGGCGGGGTGTGTGTGTGTCGTTCTGTATGTGTGGGAGAGCTAGAAGTTAGAGATTGTAAAGGTTCAGATTCTGAACCCATGGAGAGGCCAGAGTTGGAGACTGCACGTCTTCCTTGGTTGTTCTCTGCTTTGCCTTTCGGGGCAGGGTCTCTCACTGGCTTGGAGCCGATTCAGCAGCCATCACGGCCCAGGGACCTTCTTGTTTCTATCTCTGTAGCCTTGTGATTACAGACGCTTGACACAGAGCCTGGCTTTCCTACTTGGTTCTAGAAATTTTAGCTTGGGTCTTTACGTTGGTTCCACAGGCAGACTACCTACTTTCCCTGGTCCCTTAGAATAGATTTTAATAGGTGATTTTTCTCATATGAGAAACACCTAAGAAAGCCCCTGTGCTGAGACTCTCTCCTGGGGTTACTTCTCAATGTCTAACTGCCATTTTTTTGCCTTCAGGTCCCCTTCAAGTCTTAGAGCCCTGGATGAGGAGTCAGTCGGTGTCTTGGCCATCACCCATATATAGATGTCAGTACTTGAAAGTAGGAAACTGAGACCTTTTGAGGGTTGCAGATGTAGCCAGATGAGGTGACCAGGATAGGTTCTGAGAATGTGCCCCGAGGAGGGAAGCTGGTCTCTTGTTTTGCCCAGAAGGGCTGGGAATATGTAATCTGGAATATGTAATCAACGTGGCAACTGTTGAGCCTGCTGTCTGGGATAGAATTTGACTGATTTACAAAAATGTCACGGGATCTTTAGTGGCCCTGGGTGGTCAGGACCTATTTCCCATGTGCTGAATAACGTCCAGTTCACATGTGGGTAATGCCCATATTGAAGCAGCAGGAGCCACGCAGGAGCTGAGAAAGAAGGGACCCACAGCGCCTGCCATTCATCTGAGAGAGAACGGAACCACTCCCACAAAAGGGCGGGAGATATTTTTGCCTTGGAGCCCGCCCTTTCACTCATTTAAAAAGAATTCTCTCACAGGAAAGGGTTTAACTAGCCTTGGCAAAGTTACCTCTTCCAGGATTGTATCTGTCCTTACTAGTTGGGGAAGGAAGGGATGGAGTGAGTTATGAATGTGAGACAGACAGACAGACAGACAGACCCTGGAAACACATACATTCCTTTGGGACTGGTCGTGGGAAATTATATTCAGTCTCTCTCCAGTATCTCCTTTGAGTTTAGCTGCAAGGGTATATCTGAAGTAAAATACTAAGATATTAGAGTAATTATGGCCCATAAGCACATTGCTCCTTTCTAATTAAAAAAATATAGTTGATAGATAAGTTTCCAAATTCAAACAGTTGGCTTCCAAACTTAAGAGAGCTCCACGCTTTAAAAAAAAAAATCATGGACTCTTGGTTGTATCTTGTCACTGTAGTGAGCAGGAGTCGATGCTTGGGTGTCCTGGCTCTGTGGTTAAGAAAATACAGGCCGTTCTTGCAGAGAATGGAAGTGGGGTTCGCAGCACCCACATGTTGGCTGACAACCATCTGCAGCTCCAGTTCCAGGGGCCCCAAGGTCCCCTTCTGGCCTCTGATAGTACATGTATACATGTGGTGAACATATATAACATACATGTGTATGTGCAAACACATACATGTGTATCTTTTTAAAGGGGTGTATATGTTTTGGCCTGGATGTGCCTTAGTTGGTAGAGCTCTTGAGTAGCATGCGCAAGGCCATAGGTTTGATCCGCAGGACGGTCCATGAGGGACAGCGTGGAGACACCACTGCAAGCCAGTGGTGATTATTTTACTCATGGCTTCCAAAGACTTTGACACCCTCACTGCCCACTCTTGCCCAGGACCCATTCATACTCCACCCCTGCGCTGTCATCAGAGATATCTCTTTAGCACAACATGGCGCTTGGTTTTTCCAGCCCCGTGAGTGAGATGATTCTGACGGTTCTGATATTGGATAGAGGGAGTTCACTTATTCCCACCCTTCATTCTTTTTTCCCCCCTGCCTTCATTCCTTCAGAATGCAAGAGAGTTGGGTAGCAGGCAGCAGGGAGCTAAGTAGAGACATATGTGAACTTCAGCTCAGTGAAGCTAGGATTTGTCATCATGAAAAACCACTCCCTCCTCATTAAATATGTGTGTGTGTGTCTATGTGTGTGGTGTTGGAGAACGCCCAAGGAGGCCAGAGGAGGGTGCTAAATGCCCTGGTGCTTGAGTTAGAGACAGTAGTAATCCTCCTGATGTAGGTGCTGGGAACAGATCTCGGATCCTCTGAAAGACAGCAAGTGCTTTTCACTGCTAAACCATATTGCCAGTCCCAAGGAGTGACCTTTTCTTGACCAGGGGTGGCAGGTATTCTTGGCATCGTCACTGCGTCCGTCAGGAGCTGTTGAGTCTGACCTGGGCGTTCCTGGACTCTGAGTTGTTCTGGCACTGGGAAGCTCTACATATAGTTCCTTTGCCTTTTGTAGACTCAGGGGGCCTCTGATCCTTTTTTTGTTAGAGCATCCACTTCTCTCCATCTCTGTATCTGGCTAGCTAGCTAGGTGGCAGGCTCAGCGACCGGGTAGACTGTACTCAGAGGGCTGGGGTTGGAGCTCATTCGCCAGACTGCTTGCTTAGCAGAGCTCCAGCTTTGGTGACCAGCACCACGGAAGCCAGGTGTGGTAGCAGGTGCCTGCAACCGTAGCATTGTGGGTAGTGGAGGCAGGGGGAGCGGACTTCCCAGCTCGTCCTTACATAGTGAGCTCGAGGTCTTTAGTGTGGCCACGACAGAGGAGGGGGAGCCGCCTTTACTGACCACGAGGTATGTAGATGGTAGGGAACGGAATTCAGAGGGGATCTAGCCAGACTCTGGGCAGCAAGGAAGAAGGGGCAAGGCTGCCATCTGTCTCTGTGTGTCACCACAGAGCAGTGGCGGTGTATTAACTCTACATTCCAGCCTTTCTAGCTCCGTGGGCTACTTGCAGAGCGTACAAAGCACAGCTTGCACAACGTATACAGGTGTCACAGACACTGGCACCTGTCTGTGGGTAGGAAGGGGACCTGTGCTATCCCAGTTGTAAGACCTTTCCAACCACCTGTGACTGGCCAGGACAGGGTTCAGAGTCACAGGGGTTGGGGGGCAGGGGTGGGGAGTGTCACTTACCTGCGTAAGGTCCAAAGGTGGACACTCACTCTTCAGGCTTAAAAATGCACTTATAGGAGAGGTGGGAGGAAATGGAACGAAAATCCCAAAGGAAATGACTGCCCGGAAGAAGAAAACTCAGGATGTTTTTTTAATCCAGAAGAAATCGGGGCAAGTGAGAGGGTGGTGGAGGTTGATCAAGCGAGTTAGTGGTGGGGGAGGGCACCCCCCCCCCCCGACAATTAACTAATTCCCCTTGCTCTAACCCATGACAGAATTAATCACACATTAACGTAGTGGCAACAAAATTAATGTCATATGCAGATTAATGGTGCAGGCTCAGACATTCAGCAGCCTGGTGGTTTTTTTAAGGCTCAAGCTCTAGCTAATGCCCACCAGGTCCCGCCCAACCCTTGTTCTGTCTAATACTCCTGATACTGTCTAGGGTGACTCTGAAACTGTAGTGACTCTCCATCCTGCTGGCTGGCTGGCCTGACATGTCCTAGGTTCAAAACTTACAGTTAGAGGCTGAGTTGAAATAAACGCCAGCCTTGCCTGGAGACCCTTGAGGCTTTGACGTGTTTTGCTCCTTCCCTTGGTTTCCTGTCCATCTCTTGGAGGAAAGCAAGAGCTGTTGTTCTTATAGTCTTCCTAGGAAACCCTTAAAGCGCCCCAGAAAGCCCCGTTGAAAGAAGGCATTGGGTTGACACAGTCAAATCTCAGCTCCTCCTAACTTGAGTTCCAAACTTTAAAGGGAGTGGCTTTGTGTGGTTTCGAGTTAGCCCATTTAAGCCAGCTCTAAAAAGCAGGAAACGTGCGCCTCACCTTGCTGGTAACAAATAAATAAGTAAACAAGAAGCAAAGCCAGTGTGCAGCAGAACATTCTGACTGGTTAAACTCCTGTGCCCCCAAGCAAGCGCGGGCTAGTTCAGTCAAGCCAGCCACGAACCCGCCTGCACATTCACCACCTGTGATAATTACTATTTTGACACTTAATGAGCAATAGCTCTGCTAGGCAGACCTTGTAGGGAATGTGGAGACAGAGACGCAGGCCCTGCCTGGAAGCCACCTGGTGTAAGTGCCAGGATGAAGCAATTCAAACCAGGATTTTTTTTTTTAAAAAAAAAGGTCCACTGCTGATGTTGATGGCGAATGAGTATTGGCGTTTCCTTAGTGGCACTGATTTCCTTAGCTTTTTCATTAGCTCCCACTTCATCTACTACCAAGGAGAGAGACTTGAGATTGATGAGGTCATAGCGGAGATCTGGGAAGTGCTGCGTGGGCTGCGGCGAAGAGTCTTCTTCATCCCTGGTGTGCTTCCTGGGTGTTATGTGTGTCGCACAGACAGTCTAGGGAGGCAGAGTCAGGGCCACACGGCCTGGGGTGCTAGTGTTCCAGTTGTCTGCATTTTGGATTTGGAACGTAAGGCATCTGAATGTGTCAAGAGGAGATTGTTTCTCCTCTCCTCATTATAGATGACCTAGGTGGCAGGTGATGCTTGTGTGTAGCATGTGTACAGATTCGAGTGAACACACGCGTGTACATGCATTTGTAATTTTTAGGCATGTTGCATGTCTTATATACTAATTTTATTGGTTCCCCATAAGAGCTTTCATTTATGTAGTGTGCACATGCATGCATGTCTGTCTGTCTGTCTGTCTACATACACGCCCCACAGCATACAGGAGAAATCAGAGGACAGCTTTTAGGGGACCTTGGGAGTTAGTTCTATCCTTCTACCATGTGGATCCCGGGGATCGAACTCAGGTCTTCAGACTTGGGAGCAAGCGTCTTTCCTAGGTGGACCATCCCGTTGGCCTGTAGCAGCCTTACTGTGTTATAAGCTGAATGATTTATCCAAGAGTGGACAAAGCCAGGAAGCAAGGCAAGAGGAGAGTGGCTTCCAGAAATGTCCCCGGCTCTGACTGGTGCCAGCCCCACCTCCTCGCACATGGGCCATGATATCATCTGCAGAACAGAGGAAACCTAGGACTGGATATCCTGATGTGTCGTGTGGATTAAGGCAAGCTTGTACAAACAAGAGACCCCAGGTACTAGAGAGTGCTTCGAGTCACCACTATACACACCACAGGGTTGGAGGACATCTGTGACCATATGCAGGCATATCCGGTCCTCTGTTACCTTGTCTCTGTGTTCAGTATGGCGGGCAGATGTCCCCTCCTGTGCTTTGGCGGCCACCTTGCCTGACAGCCCTTTCCTCCATCCAGATCCGGGCACCAGTTGCTCCCCTCCTCCCTGGTATTTAGCTCACCAAACAGGTGGGATTGGGTGAGACAAGCTTAGGTTAGTACAGAAGGCACGAATGACTTCGGCCTAAGGAGTGTCACTTGTGTAGGGCAAGTGGGCCTGCCTCATAGCCCCCACGGGTGATTGGTGACGATCAGATACTAATGTTCCCTTAGTGCGGGGCAGTGCCCAGCAAGAATGGGTCAGGGGAAGCTACTTTAGTTAGGGTGTACAGAACAGTCCAGATACGGTGCATCCGTGTCCCTGCTTGTGACCAAAGCCAGAATGAAGGCAGTCAGGAGTGCATGTCTGGCCCTGAGATGTGGTCTCTGTGGTCATGTCCTGTTGCTTCGGTACAGCGAGGCCACTTCCATCGCTGCCCCCCATCCCGGATGCTTTGCCGTGAAGCTTAGTTTAGGGACCAGCTGGCAGGGGCCCCTGCATGCCTCCCGCCATGCCCAGCTGGGAGGCGGGCCTGCTCTCCTTCTGCATCTGTGCGTGTGGCCATTTTAATTTTTCCCTGGACAGCCTTGCCTGGGATACTGCTTGCCGCCTGCCGTGGTTGCTAGGAAACCGGCAGAGGCCTGTCTCCTCCTTGCTCAGGACAAGGCCCCAGCCAAGCATCCCAGAGCCTGAGCCAGTGTGTTTCCTGCTGAGAGCTGGCCACATGTGCTAACCCCCTTTGCTCTCTGTCAGAGTCCCTTCTTTCCAGACCCCAGGACTCCCTGCTACATATCCAGCAGCCATATCTGGGTAGCTGTCTCTCAGTGCCTCTCCTGCTAGTATTGAGATTCTATTGGATAGGATTGAGAACGGCCCGGAATGTGTGTGAAGGTAGCATTCCCTTAAGGAATCACTGTGCTCAGACCACACTTGAACAGACCAGACCCCCCCCCCCTCACCCCACCCCACTCCCAGCTTCTCAGCCTCTCTGGGTTACCCACAACACCTCTTCCTGTCGCTTCACACCCTTCCTGCTTCTGAGCAAGAATTTATATCCACTGAAGGAAAAGGGGAAAAATGGGTGTGCTTTTTAGCCCTGGGGTTCAGGAAAGAAGGAATAATGGCTACCTTGTTTCCCATGCAGCACCTGCTCACGGTCCCAGAAGCCACAGTTTCCCGAAGCTGTGTTGCTAATGTTGTCCCATACTTGCCCATCTCTCAGAATAATGCAGGTAGAGCAGGAGATGGGGGCAGGAGTGGGGACTGCCCGTTAGAGGTCGAACTTGAATCAGAAGCCAGAGAACACCCAGAGGCTGCCTGTGTCTCCTGCAAGGATGCCCACCTCTGGCTAGGGGCGGGGCACTTGGTTGATCGGCTTCCCTGCACAGACCTCAGTTGTCTTCGGCTCAAGGAAGCCACTTAGTCACTCAGGCAGCTTCCGGTGTTGATTTCAAGTTGATTATACTCTTAATCTTAAAGGCTTCCAGGGGCCCTGAGCCCTGTTCGTGGCTGGCCATGGGGATGATTTAATCCCTACCCCTACCCCCAAGTCTGTCAGAATGTAAAGTCCCTGCGGCTTCTGGACGTTGGTATCTATGGATATTCTTACAGCATTGTTTATGCCAGGTAGTTGTTTTTGTTTTTTTTAAGTTAGCAAGCTATTCGGCTAAACTAGTTAAAACAATTGCAGCATGGCCTTGCTGTAGCTTGCTGGGCAGCTTTGGAAAGTAATGATGTATATGTATGTCTTAGTGGGAAAGACAGCCCCCGTGTAGTAGGAAAACACTGCCTGTATTGATTACTGCATTTATGCAATGCTGTGGCATATTATAGACTGGACATACCAAGACAGATACGGGTAAGAACTGTCTCGTCTTAGTGGTATAGAATTTGGTGGTGGTTTGTATTTTTCATTCCTTCTGATAGTGCCTTTAAGGAGTAACAAGCAAGCGCCGCTGAGGTGGCTCGGCAGGTGACACGCTTGTCTTTCAAGCTCGAGGACCTGAGTTCAGGCCTCCCACCCACATATGCTGGCTGTGGTAGTGCATGCACACTTGTTGTTTTCCCATGGGGAGACAGAGACAGGAGGGTCCCAGAGGCTCCCTGCTGATCTGGCCTAATTGCTGGTCTCTAGGCCAGTGAGAGACTGTGATTCAGAGGAGGTTGGTAGTGTTGCAAAGAATAATGACAGGTGTGTCCTCTGACCTCCACATGTCTGTATGTGCACGCCCTCGCACACCCTCACACATGCAGGCATTCATGCACACTTTAAATAAAAAAAGCAGTTATATTATTTTTGGTGTCAGAAGCAACCGGGGGACCATTTTAAAGGATAGGCTGTAGTTCTCACCTGCGAGATTATTCTGTGAGCACAGGTTGGAAAGATAGAGTATGTTTTTAGTAGGCGTTCCCAGCACCCACCAGTTGAAGGTCATTTACCCCATGAGGGAATTCCCTACTGAAATATCTCAGAACAGCAGCCCTCAGGTCCCTCTGCATAGCCCCCCAGTTGACTCCAGGGCACTTCTAATTGTAGGAAAGACTTTCCCGTATCAGAAGGACTGCTTACGTCACTACCACCACTGGTAGAAGCAGCTCCACCCTGTTCACCACTCTTCCATGAGCAGGATCCTTGCTGTGGCCTGATTGTTTTATAGTCCGCAGTCCGGGGTGTGTTTTGTCATTGGCTTTAAACAAAAGACTTTTCAAAGTGGGGCGGGGGGGGGGTATTTTTTATTTTTATTTGTCATTCAGTATTTTTCTCTGGCATGATTCATTCATTCTCACAGCATCACAGTCTGCATCCTTATCTCATGTGAGGGATGGTGTTGGTCCTTGATGAAGTCCCCTTGGGCTTGTCCCTTTAACCCGCATTCCCATTCCTTCCTCAAGCAGCCATACAAACCCTTCGCTCCTATGGAACTCAAGCACCTTGAAATGAGCCGGGTTCTGTGCGTCTCTGTGGAAGTGAAGGGTTAAGCTTCCCCCAGATGCAAGGAGGGAACTGCTTGTCTTCCTCTGCCCTGTTGATGGAGTTGTTTCAGTAGGTCGCCGTCTCTCGATTTATAATCAGCAAACACAACAGCTTCCTGTACTTACACGTCTATTCAAATTTTTATTCATGTTTAGCTTGAAGATGCTTCTTTAAAAAGCTACAGAGTATAGGAAACACATCCAAATAAAAGAAGCTGTTCCTAAACTCACCACCTAGAGGTGATTTTAACTTAAAATATGCTGGTACCTACAAATTTAGCCTTTCCTGTACAGATATGGTACTGTTATTCTGTAGAATCAAAATGATTCTGTAAGTAACTCGCAACTCGCATTTATAAAGTTTTATAGGCTGTGACCTTTTTGGGGGGTGTGGGGAAGGGACAAGATAGACACTGCTTCCCGCGTCACCCCGACTGGCCTCAAACTGCTTCTCCTCATGTCTCCGCCACTTGTGATTACCAGTGTGTGCTACCATGACTGCTGTGTGACCTTGGTTTGATGCCACTCAATATCTTTCCTCAGTGATATCTTTTTTTTTTTTTTTTTTTTTTGATTCATCTGTTGATTTGTGTGTGCCCGTGTATGGAGGTCAGAGGACACCGGGAAAGACTCAGTTCTCCCCTTCTATACTGTGGGTCCTGGGGATTGAACTTGGGTCGACAGGCTTGGTGGCAGTTCCCTCTCCCCACTGACGCCTGCCGCTGGCCCCACAGCAGGACATTCAATAGCTGAGGAGTAATGCCACTGTGTGGATGTTCTGTAGTTTATTTATCTGCTCCTCCATTTGAAATTCAGATGGGACTTTTGCAACTTTTTAGTGCTGTAGGAAACTTAAAGAGGATGCTCTCTGGGTGAGGAGGACTCTCTCTGTTTGAGGAGGACTCTCTCTGTTTGAGGAGGACTCTCTCTGGTTGAGGAGAACTCACTCTGGCTGGGGAACACCCTCTCTGTGCTGGGGAGGACTCCCTCTGTGTTGTAGGCCCCAGTTCCTCATGGTCTCTTACTCTTACCTGACCTGCCTCGTCTCATGTTATTCTGTGGTGGAATCTTTGCCTTTTTTGCTTTCTTCCCTGTGGTGAAATATGGAGATGTGTCTCCCATGCCAAGGTCACGTGTCAGCATAGTCCTTTTTGTTCTCTTCCCCTTTCTGTGTTTTCGTACTTGAATCCATCTGATGTTTAAGTGTGTGCTGTGAGGCAAGGATCTCTATTTGGTTTTTACCCTTAGTTGTTTGCCACAGGTTGCCAGATAGTCCACCTGTCCATCCCAGAGCATCCAGCAAGGCTCACATATCATGTCCTAAATTTCCCCTTAGGTCTGTTCTTACCTTCATTAGTTTACTTTTGACTGGGGCCTAAACACAGGAGGTGGACATTGGCGGGGGACAAAACCCAAGAACTCTCACCATTCACCATTTAGCAGTGTTTCTAAGGTGGGGGGCACCTTGGCTCACTCCTGTAATCTCGGCTGGATCTTGGGAAGACTGAGTCAGGAGGATTGCTTTAAGTCTGGGACCAGCCTAGACTACATAGTTTTAGGTCAGTCTGGAATCTAGAGTAAGACCCCATCTTTATTTAAGCCATCAAAACCCACTTCTTATCACCTGTTTGCATTTTATTATTTATCACTGTGACTTTTATAGACTGTTGAGTTGATGGGCAACGCCTCCTGTGTCTGTCGAGAGCTATTAGGAATGGACATGGAATTAGACAGCTGGGTCTCCCTGCGAGGGTTTCCCTGCAGGTTGACTTTGGTTCCTGACCAGCATGCTTTTGGACCAACCTTCCTGAGTACAGAGACACTTTTAGACACCCTGATCAGCCCCTCCCATTCCCAGATTGCTCACAAGGAGATCCTGAGAGACAAAAGCAAAAGCCGTTCATGTTTGATAGTCCCTTGGTCTTCTAGCTGAGTGGAAGTAGTTCCTGAATTTGAGTAGAATAAGGGGAGATAAAGAGTCAGGGGAAAGATAGCCGGTCCCTCTTTCTGCGCTCAGCAAATGCAGGGATCACCCTCGTCAGTGCTGAAAACCATCTGCCTGATGACTGGATTTCTGCCTTGTAGTCCAGGCCATGATTTGCCAGTTTTAGTGACTTTGAAAATTCTGAAACCATATGCTGCTTTCTTTAGGGTTAGGTGAAACATTGAAAGCACTGAGTGTGTGTGTGTGTGTGTGTGTGTGTGTGTGGTGGGGGGGGGGGGGCAAGGAGACTACACTATCAGTCTTTGGCGATCTCTAACAGCTCCAGGATGCTGAGTCTTCAGAACTGTATGTGGTGGTCAGTAAGCACCCCAAGCTCACTGGCGTTTGTAGCCCTCTTCTACAGCTTAGAAACACGGAGAAGTATCCTATACCCAACATGCTTGGGCCCCAGATATATTGGCAATTTTGGAATTTTCTGAGTGTTTGTATATACATATTGAAATATCTTGTGATGGGGGACCCAAGTCTAAGTGTGAAACTGATTTGTTACACAAGCACTCATGCCTGCGTGCACACACACATCTTCGTAACTCCACAAGGCATTTTTAGTGCACCACTGTATCAACCGTAGTTTATCACGTGAGGTCCAGTGTGGCATTTCCCAGTCGTGCTCTCATGTCAACATTCAACACTTTTTTTTTTTTTTTTAGGACATATTGGATCTGGGATGTTCAGTCTGTGCACCCTTTAGAATTCCATCTGAGGTTCTTCTGCCTCAAGAGGAGGTTTCCCTGTTATCATCTAGGTCATTGGATAGTCTTGGGCAGAATCCAACTGTTGCTGATTTGGGACACTTTCAGTTACTGTGTTGACAGCTAAGATACTGGGTGTTTACGAGAGATCTCCTCTGCTCAGCCTCCGAAGAGGGTCCAACGTGCTGTGTGTGTGTGGGGGGGGTGCGGGTGACATATGTAATTCGGTGCCTTCTCTTGTCACCTCCTCTCATGGCAAAGAAGGGTGGGAAGGGTCATGGACTATGCGGAAGAACATGGAGGTCCAAGCCCATCTGCTTCCTTTCTTTTCTAGGAGGGGCTTATTTTCTGTCTCTTTTTAGATGACCCAACATTGAACAGTGGAGATTAAACAAGCCGGTATTAACCCGCCACAGAGCTCAGGGGCATCACCAGGTTCTAGCCTCTTTCTGGCTGGCTGTCACTTTTGCGGACCTGTGCATATCGTGGTTATCACTGCTCCAGTGCCCCTCACAGTGGCAAACTTCTGTGTGATTGGTGGAGAGGCCCATCTGCCCTTATGGTGCACAGGCTGAGATGACTTGAGTGAGCATTGTGGTCTGTGGCCTTTGAGCACCCTTCACACCGGTGGCTGGAGGGTTCCTTGGCCCAGCTCTCAGAAGCTATAAGAGGGCTGCCTCTGTGGGAACTCACCAGAGCCTCACTTTGGAGCCCAGGCTAGACTGGTGCTCACTGCACAGCCCAGAGTGGCCTTGGATTTGTAGGCCTCCTGCCTCAGCCTCCCACATGTTGGCACGACAGATGTGAGCCTCCTAGAACTTTTAAAGTTGTATATGGAGGTGCAAGACAACAATAGCTCTCCAGACAGCAAATGTAGTTTCTAGAGCATCATTTCTCAACCAGTGGTTCTCAATCCCTTTGGGGGGTCAAATAGCCCTTTTTTTCCACAGAGGTCGCCTAAAAAACAGATTTTTTTTTACATTATGAGTCCCCAGAATAGCAAAATTACTGTATGAAGTAGCAACGAAAATAATTTTATTTTGGCTTGGGAGGCACCACAACCCCAGGAACTGTATTAAAGGGTCTTAGCATTAAGAAGGTTGAGAACTCTAGTTTAAACCTGCCTCTGTCCTTTCGTATCCGAGTTAACACTGACAGATGCCTTAACCTTTTTGTGCCATGCCTTCCCACTTGCAATTGGGGGTGGATGGATCTAATGCTGGGACAGCACATTCACCAGGCTCCCACATAGACTGAATGAGTCAGTGTATGTGTGCTTACCAGACTCCTGCTGCTGCACCCTGGGGAACCCCTCATGAGAACTTGAGAACCCAAGTGTTCAAAACAGAGACAACAAACTTTGGCTTTCTTAGGTAGACCTTTCTGAGAGATATACAAGTGCCAAGAGAAACTAACCTTTATTGCCAGATATTTTTGTTTGCTAATAAGATAACCAGAGTGTGGTGATTCACTCCCTTCCCTGGGAGCCTGGGAGGGACATAGCGATTTGTTTCTTAACGAAAAGTGTAGGAAAGGTCTTCAAAAGAGTGTCGCTTCCCAGTGGAGAAATCAGACGGATGTCATTTCAGCCAAGCAATGAAGGTTGAGGTGACTCTTGGTGACTGGTATTAGATTCTTCCTCACAGTGGGTTTCTTTCCTCACCCCGACGACCAAATACTTGGCAGAAACAAACTTGAGAGTCCAGTTACATTCACACTTGGCTCATGGTTTCTGAGGAGTCAGGGGAGGTCATTGGCCTCATGATTCTGGGACCGGTGTGAGGCAGAACAGTACACTGTTCTGTACATCACTACTTCCTGGAAGTGCCACCATATCATGACTCTGTCAAGGGATGAAGCTGTTGGTTAAGTCAGAGCCCTCAGGATCTAATCGCCTCCACAGGCACAGGGAGATGCGTACTTCCTAGCTGTCTCTTCATCCAAGCAAGTTGACTATGAAGACTGAGTGCCCCAGATGTCCTGGGCAAGGTGTGTGCCTTTAGTGTTAATTCTGTCCAATGATCTATAGTGTCAGTGTCATAGAGAAGCAAGACAAAAGCCTTCCCGCTCGCCCCTCCCCTCCCCCACACCACCAGGGGTGCTACCTCAATTCCTGACCAGCACTCTTCAAAAGTATCCTGGCCACTAATTCAGGGACATAGAGACAGCCCAGGGTCATGTGGGGTCCTGATTTAGATCACAGGTGTAAGTGGAGGAACCAAGCAGGCCGGGTTCGGTAGCATCAGGTACCAGCCTCCCTGTCTTACCTGACAGATATTCTGGGTGTTAAGACGGATGGCTTTGCCGCTAGGGGAAGCTGTGTGCAGAGTATACAGGGGAACCTGGAACAATCTGGTGACGCTTCGGTAAATATCAAACGGGTTGCAGCCTGCAAAGCTAAAATCAAAGAAACAGCCGTGCGGGGAATGCTGGTTTAAGGCAGGAGGTATAAGTGGGTGCCACCACGACTACATCCCAGGGACAGTAAGCTGTTAAATGCTGGTGACCATCCTGGACTCCCTTCCAAGGGCAGGCCCGTCAGCATTTTATTAAATGTTTTTAAAAGCCCCTTTACCCCCATTCTGATTACACGCCTTAGAAGTTTCATTGATAGTGCCGCCATCTCTACCCCACCCCACCCCCACCCAGCCCTCTGGCCAGAGTGTCGTTTTAGACCCGTTTGACGCTTCCCTAAGACTTCTCTAAAGTGGCATTTGTTTAGCTCTGCTAAACTCATATTCCTAACCCATCCAGGTCCCCTTTATATTGCCTCTGCCCTTGCCAGTCTTTAGAAAGCCTCCCAAATTAGCATCATCTGAGAATTTAATTAACTCGCTGTTTACTAACCCTCTTCTTTCAAGATAATTAATGAGGATGTTAAGTGACACCGGGCCTGACAGGACTCCCAGTGGCACCTGAGTGGGCAGCTACCAGAATGAGGCTTTGGGGGGTGGTGGTGGAGATCTCCCCCTCAGTTCTCCTGTAGCCAGTGTCCTGGCTGTGTGGCCACATGAGGGGCAGGCACCCGGGGTACATATATGTTTGCTTAAAGTCAGGCCTTCTCAACCTCTACCTTTCCTGCTCATTTTCTGCGTCGTTAATTAAAAAGCCCATTTCACTTAGAGTGGAATGCTTATTTTTTTCCGTGTTATTCCCCAGACAGCGTCTCTATTACCAGGCTTGAAATCAAGCTAGCTGAGAACGTCCAGTGTTACAATTTCCCTTTTGTTTCTGTCAGAGTCGTAGTGCAACGTCTTTGTCTTCCTCTTTGCACGCCCTTCCCCTCAGCTTTTTTCCGTTCAATCCAGGTAGCTAGAGATTACCCACGATCCAGGCTTGAGCGTGGCCCCTGCAGCTTGTGTGGTACGGAAGCCTGCCTGCTGCACCCAGCGTGTCAGCCCCTTGACACTTGTAGCTGCTGGGCACTTGGAAATGTGACCACCAAGACTGAGGATCAGGACTATAAATGGGATTCAACATACAAGAAGTCTAAGCAGTCACGTGTGGGTAGGTGGCGACTCTACTGGCCCCCTGAGGCTGGCGGTCCCCTCTCTGCTTGGGCTCCTCTGTGTTGAGTCTGAGGCAGTTTGCCTGCCTTCTCCAGGGAGGTTCTCCTCAGGTAGAGAGAGTAAACTGATTGCAACATGGTATCCAGCAGACTGTAATTAGGAAGGTACGTTTTCTGAAGGAAAAAGATGTTACTTTCTAAATCCAAATGTAAATGACTTGGATTATCCGTGTCACCGAGCGCTTCATTCATGCAGATAATTGAGAATTGACGCTGTCCTTTTCCCTCAATTACTTCCTGATAGTTCCACGTGGCACAATGGGTGAAACACGGGGCTGTTTTTTAAATAGCTATGTTAATGTCCTCATTAATTTTACCATTTTTCCCCCTACCAATTAACAAATATTAACTCTGTGAGGCAGAATTACGTCGGCTTCCGACTCGGCGGCCACGTTTGCCGGCGACTCCCATGCCAGGAGAGTCTAGCGGGGCACAGCTTTTCAAGCCTCCTTTCTCTTTGGCACCGTGCAGGTGAAGCAGAAACACGGCGGTTTTCAGGGTGATTTTGTACTGGATCACCCCGGTGTAACACTGCGGTGTGGCAGATGCTGAACCAGGGCCATTCCATGGCCTCCGTGTGTCGGCCTCACAGTCTTCACATATGTAACAATGCTGGGCTACACGTTCAGTGCCCACAGGGCCTGCAGGGGTTTGACGTGGGTAACCAACCGAGGGGGTGCGCAGTGCCTGCCTCTTCTTGTCGGGATAGGAATGAGTATGGGGGTTTATGGGGTGCAGTCTTTCTGCTGCCTTTTTTTTTCTCCGTTACTTTCTCCTTCCCCTCTGCTCTTCTGTCCTTTTAGAGGCAGGAAAATCACAATGGCATAGGAGGTTGACAGATTTTAAAATGTTCTCTAGTGATTACGAACCCTTAACATGGAGCGCCCGGCACCTCTCAGAGACACAGAGTCACCGTTGTTGCCAGCTATCCCTTCAGCCTTCACCGCTATCCATCAGACCGAATGAGGCTATCATCAGACTTCTCCCATCCCCTTACCCCCCAAGAATCAGTCACAGTGTGGGACGAACAAACCCCTCGAAATGGTTATAGGGCCGGTGACTTGTGTTTTGGTATCATTGAAATGTGTGATGTGATTAGTTTTCCAAGTCTAGACGTTCAGACCACTCATTCCTGGCTTTCAAGATCTTCCCCAGCCTTCCGCTCTTAGAAGGTGCTTAGGAGGCACGGGCTTGGGTTATAAGAGAGACACAGACATGACAGTCACCCAGGTGTCACCTTCCACCTGTGCACCCTTGTCTATATAAAAACCCACTCTGTTCTCAGGTCTTGGAGAGCATCAGCATTTGCTGTCTGTTATTGGATCATAGGTCTGGCAAATATGGAGTCTGTTTTCTGCTGTTGCTCAGAATAAATGTCCAGTCTTCACCCTTTTCCCACTTGGATTATAGAAGGTTATGCAAAACTTGAGGGGCACATGATCCAGGCACATTTACACGGAAGCTCTTACACTGAAAAACAAGAGATGACATTTAATTATTCTAAAGTCCTTTAGTAGTTCAGAGCTGAATCATCTTGACTAGGCGCTTGCCTTTGGTTTCAACCACCTTATTTTTATGGAACGTTTCCAAGCCTGGCCCTTATTAAGTTTTGAAAGCTGGAAGTAACTTGTTCGAGAGTGCTCGTGTTTGTGTGTGTGTGTGTCAGAGACAGACAGAGATAGGGCCTCCTGTCTTCTTTGAAACCAGGCTTGTGGGTTTTCACTTGACTGGGTAAAGTTTTCTGTTTCAGATCAGCATCAGTATATTATCAACAGAGGAGGAAAAGCTAGCTAGCCACTTGTCTTTTATTCATAAAGTTTTATTGGTACACATAATGGCCTTCTCATTCCAGTCCACCACTGCTCTATTGCAGTGGCAGAACTTGGGGACTGTGACAGAGATATGATATAGCCCCAGCCTGAGTGTTTGTCCTCTAGGCATTTAGAATTTTCTGATATCAGGTCGGAATGATATGAAATGAGTCTCTTTTAGAGGCTTGTTTTAATGAATTCTGGGGAAACTGTGGATTAGACATTATGCTACTCACAGGGTTTTTTAAAATGCATTTGTTGTCAGCTTGGCTGGCACTGGTTCATCCCTGTGATCTGGAGAATTTGCTTATTAGACGTTGAGTACTGTGAGCCAGGTTTATGGTAACTAACCCTCCCTCAGCCCCATGCCGATAGCACGGCTGGCCATTTTGTTCCAGAGAGACTGAGTAGTTTTCAGTGTTGCTGTGGTAAGGCCGCCCCTGCCTCCCCCACCCGCCCCGCACCCCCCTGCTCATTAGTGAGTGCCTGCAGCCTTTGGTTTTGCTAAAATCAGAGTGCTTTCTCAACCTGAAACCGTGGGTATTATTCTAAATGTTAAGTAATAGAGCTCTCTCCAAAGACAAAGTGCTCTCAGGTCATTACTAGCCGAACTCCATCATCGAGACGATGCCGTGAGGTAGGGCCTAAGTACTGCTGAAATGGGCTGGAAGGGTGAGTCAATGGAGGTCACGTAATAACAGAGCCCACTGGCATTTTTGTGTCATCTCCTGAGTCACATTGGCTTGGAGGCATGCAGCCGGCACCTGCAGGACTCAACGTCCGGAGGCAAGCCAGTCCTCCTAACGGGTTCTTCCCTGGAAACCTCATGATTTCACTATTAAGGTAGGTGAATGGGCGGTTGAGTAATAAACTTATCGTCCGCATGGACTCGGGACCCGCCCCTGTGAAATTAGACAGTGAGGGTAGGCAGGCATTTCGAGCCTCCTGTTCAAACTGGTCACCACTGCCTGCTGACCATGGGTTTTCAGTTTGCTTTAGCATTTATGAGGTCTTCTCCCAGTGACTGGTTCCCTCCATCTAGCCTTGTGGCATGTGGTGTTGCTATTCCTCCCTCTATAGTGGAAGACGCCACTGGGTGCCAGAGGCCGCCATGTTCTTCCCTGTTCTCACCGTGGGCAGATCTGGGTTCTGTGTGTAGGCGGGTGTATAGTCCCTGCCTTCAGAGGCCTCCCAGTGTCCTCGGGGAATGGTCCACATACACAAAGCGGACATCAAGGATCCTGAGCGAGAGTGAGCACTGAGAGGTGTGTGGAGCCTTCCAGACTGAGAATCCAGAGGGGAAGCTTTTGCTGTAGGCAGAAATGTGCTGCGTCCCGTGGTTGGTAGCGGTGCTGGGAACAAAAGCTTGTGCAGGAGGAAGAGGCAAAAGCCAGCGCATACCGCCGTAGACAGAATAACGAAAGTAGTCTGCGGTGGACAAGAGAGTATTCTCTCTTGTTTTCATGAGTGGTCAGAAGTATGAGGAAACGGGAAAGAGAGATGTCAAGGAACGAGCGGAGTGGGCGTTAAAGCTAGGAGAATGACCACTCCAATCAATCAATCAATCAATCAATCAATCAATCAGTAAGCAATAGCGATCCTATGATCCTAGTACTTGGAAGGCTGAGGCAGGAGGATTGCCATGAGTTTTGAGGCCAACTTGTGTTACTAAAACTCTATCCCAAAACAAACCCAAACTATGACTGCGACCAAAAGCTGGGCCTGGAGATTGGTTCCCCTGGCATTCGGTTATTTTACCCTCCAGGGCCCTCGATTCTAACATTTGAGGTTTTCAAGGCTTAAACCTGTAAAATGCTACTAATCGGAGAGACCTTAGAAACGTGGAAGTTCTTGATTGGCAGCACCTTACAGACATAGTCCAGGATAGGAAGCATAGCCAGATTTGAGGTCACAGGTCCCCTGTCCCTTTCTGGTAGGAACGTCTGCATGGCTGATGTGTGTTGCAGCTTCCAGAAGCTTTCTTGAGGGTCGAGTCTCATCCACCCTCTTTCTGGCCCCATCTCCCTTTTCATCTTTTTCTCTTCCACAAACTTTACTACCCTTTTGCTCCAGTGAATTTGCATTTCAGTGATGGGAACTGCCCTGGATACTTTGTAGCAGGGTTTGTGGGCTCTCCCCAAAAGGATGCCTCTGCCCCCTGCCTCAGCAGCCTCCCTGGCCTTTCGCAGGCCTAGCCTTACTTGTTGGCCTGTTAAAAGACCCAGTGCCTGTCTCTGAGGAGAGGATGTCTGGATTAGTGTTGGACTAGACGCTGCAAAGCCTTCCTGTGTGTTGTGTTGCCATTTAAAAATAAGTTTCCTAGGGCTGGAGAGATGGCTCAGTGGTTAAGCAGGACTTGGTGCTCTTCCAGAGGTCACTGGTTCAGTTCCTAGCACCCCACATCATGTAATTTACAAGTACCTCCAGTTTCAGGAGATTTATACCATCTTCTGGTCTCCATGGGCATGCATGGTATACACTCACATACACATATAATATAGAATTACATTAAAAATAAGTTTACAAACTGTTTTGCTGGCAAATTTGTCCTTGGTATCCTTCCACTGAGAACTCGAGAGCAGAATCCTGTGGTAGAGGCTTAGGCCCAGGTTGCTGGGGCATCTCCCAGGAGGGGACTGCTTTGGGTGGAGCTGGACAGGCGGAAGGCTGGGGACATAGCTGAGAGGGGAAAGATAACATTCAACAGCGATGGACTCTGGAGTTCCTCTTACCCCTCAGAGGTTCTAGAATTCGGAAATGGAGGAGGACAAGTCATCCAGCCGTTCTTCAAGGGAGTTGAGAGGCTTGGAGGGCCAGACAAGTCCTCAGCCACAGACAGATAGGAGGACAGCCAAGCAGGAGCAGCTGGTGTCGCCTAGAGCTGACACCTCTGTGGAGGAGAAAGGTTCTGGTTGTCTTCACTCATGAGACCTGGGGAGCTGAGGTGTTGTTCTCTGTGCGCTCTACCATTCATCAGGTCTCTGAGCAGCAGCTTCATGGTGTCTGTTGACTTTATTAACCCTTTCATGGTTGTCACTGATGGATGGATGGAAGTATCTTTTTCTGTAATGTTTGGCGGGCTCTGCCCACATCTGTTTAGGGCTCCCAACAGCCTGAGTTGCTGTGGCATCCATGGAGGCCACCCTCACTTGCTGACTTCTGTGCCCCACCGTGTGTTTCCAAGTCTCCCACCTAGTTTCCCTATCAACAGCAGAACAAGGTGAACAGCTTCTGTCTCAGAAAGTAAGGCAGTTGGAAGAACACAGCTAGTGTCTCTAGAAGAGATGGAAGGCTGGGACATCTGTGACCACTCAGATGTCCTCGAGCTGGGACATTCTGTCTATCCGGAAAGAAATGAGGGGATGCTGTTTTGTGATCTGTATACCAAGAAAATGAGGTCACTAGGTACAGCCATTTAAAGTCATTATCACCTGTCATTAACAAGTAGTAAATATTAGCAAATATTTGCTTTCTCCAGTCCCCAACCTTCTAGCTCAGCAGGGGTGGTATAGCCAGCCCAGAGGTTCAAAGGCTGGTGCATGGCAAGTCCTGACAGAGATTTCCCTCAGCCCTGGGATCCAGAGACTGAGACAAAAGTTGCTTAGCCTGTAGAGGAAGAGCCTGGAAGACAGCATCCGAATCACCCTGCCTTTTGATTCCTGTGGCATTGTAGCATGCGAAGGAAGTACCTGGCAGGAGACATCGAAGCAGGAAAAGTCAGAGCCAGAAAGAGGAGATTGGAGAGTGGAGTGGGAACTGCCTTGGGTCCGCTTTTAAGCAACATGCAGGGCTGAAATCTCAGACTCTGTTAGATAGGGCTCGACCAGCACACCAGAGACCGAGCGTCTGATGGAGCGGGAAAGGGTTTTCCTCATTCACTCAGACCATCGGCCACCGAGGTTTAAGGACCTCCCATGGATCTGAAGCTGTACTGAAGGAAGAACACCAAAGATAGGACCTAGGCAGGCCCAGCTTGAGAGAGGCTGTTCACTGGGTGACAGGGGAGCCGGCCATATTGGTTGCCCAGTGTGATGAGCAGGACACCAAAGCTGCTTCTGGAATAATGCAAATCCCAAAGGGGAGGCTGGAGATCCCGGCCTCTGTAAAGTACGCAGGCTTGGCCATTCTAGAGGACTACAGTTTTTCGATTTTGTTGTTTTGAACATCTGTGTACCCAGACTCCCTTCCAAACACCTAATGTATTATTATAATTTTCAACCAGATGATGAGCCTCTTACTATTTGGAGTTCGATAGTATGACCAATTCCATGATCTTCATTTGATAAGTGGATACTTTGATTTAGAATAGTGGATATTCTTTTGGTCTTATTTTTCCCAGAGAGTTTGCATTCCATAGCAGGCAGGTTGTGGGCTGTACTTGCGTAGTTTCTACGCTGAGCCCAATTTCAATGCACATATGTACCCTTTTAGATAGATCTTGGGCACCGAACTGTTTCTAATGGAGAATCAATTGGCCACCACTCAAACACATGAAAGGTCCTCTGTACTGCAAGCCAGCCTTACCTTTCCCGCCACGGTCACCAGCAACCATGCCTGAGTCTCCTGGAGGGTTTGCTGAAACCTGTGTTTTCAGGTTTCACCTTCAGAGCTCCTGTTGACCTGGACAGAGCCTGAGAATCTCCAAGTCCAAAGTCTCCCAGGAATGTTGGCGCTGGTCATCTGCAGATAATCTTGGGGGGTGTCTGCTGTAAGCTAAGCATCCCTGGGCAAAGAGATTGCAGAGTCCCTGGTGGGACCTCGCTTTCATGGTTCCTCCTCAAAGACTGGACCAGGGATAAAGGAAGGGCGGATGCCTCTCCAGACTCTCGAGTGTCCCTTCCTCGTCATCTTTGTGAGGACTCAGGCTCCTCCAGCATCCATGCACGTTGTGTGGTCCTGGGTCCCGAGCAGTATCTCTCACCACTACCAGCTTCCGTGAGGAACAACCATCGTGAGGACCAGAGCTGGATCTCAGCCTCAAGAACAGCAGTTGACCCTCTGCGTGACCATCGTCTTTTGAGTCTACTGGACGGTACTGAGACCCTTCCGTGAGAGGCCCCTTGTGACTTTTAAATGCTGCTGAGGTTGCAAGGGTGCCAATCTTCAGGGACACTACCGTCAAGGGAAGCCAGCAGACTCCCAGAGACTCCCCCAGCCCAGGAGATGCACCCATCTTTGAGCTTGTGGCCAGTGGAGTGAATAATCGATGTCCTCCGCTCTGCTGGACAATTAAGAGAAGCAGGAGAAGGAGGGAAAAGTCTTCAGTTAGACCTAATTTGGCACCATATTGTTTTCTGTTAATCTATTTTGCTTTCTGTCCGTCTGTCCCAAGGGATGGGTGCCTCGCTGCTTGCTGAAGCATGCATAACTAATGTCCTCATTAAGGGCTGATCTGTTTATCAGGACCATGCTAGGAAGCCGGGGCTGCCAAACCTAGGCAGAAGCTGGGGGCTGTCCCCTCCCTCTGGGCTTTAGCCCCACCTCATTAAGCCAGTCCTGGCTATTGATTGGGAGCCTGTGTTTGGAAGAGTCTTACTTACTCCATGCATTATCTTGACAGGTTGATCAGACCTGATTGAGAACCTCTTAAAGGAACGAACAGCTGTAATGGGAAAGTTGGACTCTGTCATCCGTTAGGATGATTCTGGAAGCAAGAAGAACACGGCTGACATCTTGGAGCAATTGTATTTACAATTAACATGGCTGAAAACGATTGCCTCTATTGATCCCCCCTTCCTGCAATTACAGCCCCATTGTTTACATTCCAGCACTTCAGTTATAAAAAGGAAATTCAATAATTATTGCATTATTTAAAGTTAAAGTGCCACAGAGTTTGCTGGCTGCGCTCGCTGGTTGATTTAACGTTCAGTAAAATCCATGCTGAGCTCTCCATCTCGAGGCCAGCACTATCGGCTTTTAATGAGACTGGGGTGGGGTGGGGAGAGCTTGGGGCGCAGGGTGTTTGTCTGGGTTATTTACCGGGGGTGGGGGGCGCCTGAAAGCAGAACGGAGAAACTAACCGTGTCACGGTTCATGAGAACGGTCCGTCTTGCCTCGTGGCCATCTAGTCTGCAGATGGCCCGTGTCTCCATCTCTTGGCAGACACTCAAATCTGTTTCCTACAAACAAGTTTCTTTTACCTTGTTGCTCCCTGTCCCCCTTCCTGTTCCCTTTGACCTTCAGCAAAAGCATTGGACACGGAGGAGAAAGGATGGGTTCTTAACAGTGGACAGGAGGAGCCCTACCAAATCTGTCTCAGTCAAGTTCCTCTCTGTCCTGTTCCCATTTTCCCCTTTCCAGGGAGAAATTAGATTAAAGAGGAAAAAAAAAAAAAAACCATAAGACTGCTTTATGAGTAAGTTAGCCCTACGGAGGTTCCATATCCCTGGTCTCTGCATGCTGGTTGCCGCTGGCTTCTCTCATCATGAAGGTGGTCACTGGACCCAGCAGCAAGTTCTGGGAGCCTGGGAGGAGGTACCAAGTGTTGAGTACCGAATTCATGTTCTCAGCAGCAGGGCAGCAGCAGCCAGGAAGCTGAAGAGCATGGGAGGAATCTCAAAGGCCCTTCTTTTTTTCCTATTTGGTCTTGGTTCCAAAGAGCAGCTGGGCGGGTACCCCAAGCAGGAAGGCGGGGCAGAGGAGGAAACCGGCCACACCCTCCACTTAGCTGTCACCCGTCTTGGTCCCTTCCACAGCCCCAGGAAACTTTAGACTACAGGTGTGAAAGGCAAGAGGAAGATGAAGAGAGCCAGTTGTGACTCTTTCAGGAGGGAGTATCAGAAGCAGGCCAGTAGAGGATAGCTGCTTCCCAGGGACTTTTTCATCAGGGAGGTAAATTCTTGTGTACAGGTCTTGCATGATATATCTGACATGCTTTTCGAGAATCCAAAATCCCCTTTAGGAAACACGGCAGAGTACAGAGATTTGAGGCCCTGGAAGTTTCCCTTCTTACTGTGGGCTGTCTTCTGTGTTTTCTAACCTAGGTCTCTTTTTTTTTTTCCTCTGGTGACTGCTGTTGGAGTCATAGCCTCAACACTAGCATCTGATTGTAGATTCTGGCTGAATTTTGAACTCCCTGGAAGGGTCCCTGGTCATTCAACCACCACATCTGTCCCCCCACCCCCCACCACCACACACAGGGTGCTCCTGATCCATACCACCCACGTTGGAGAGCCACTGAGCTAGAACATTAGTTGCATCACAGACATCCAGGCCTCCAGTGTGGTGCCCACCTGTCAGGTGTGATGAGGCAGGATCAGGGCTCGCAGCGTGATGATCCCAGCCGTGCCAAATGTTCAGACAGCCCTTCACATTTTCCACAGGATTTTTTTCACTTGCAGTTTCCCACCTGGCTTGATCAATGGCCTCCGCGGAGGCATGGCTAGTGCGAGTGGCTCCGCTTAACAGTTGGCGCCATAGCGCCTGTTTGGACTGCCAGGCAGCCATTCTCCCTGCCTCTGCCATGTGGATTTTCATGGCGTTGGGGATACAAATAAGCAACCCCCCTCAGAGGGTAGTTAGGAGTGAGGGAAGTGTGCCACGCCCTCTCTGTCCTCACCTGGGATAGCCACAGACCTGACTAAGAACCAGGTCCCTTGTTTTTCACCATATCAGCATCCCAATAGATAAAGGGATGGGTGAGCATGTGGCAAGGGCCCCCGGGCTACCTTTGCCAGCAGCAGGGCATTCTGGGTAAAGCACTTCCTGTAAATTCGGAGCATCTCTTCACTGGGAGGAAGCGGCGTGTGTTCAGGCTCTCCCGGCCACAGCGTAAACTCTCCGTGTTACAGTTTCTTCACAGTTGACTTTGGCTTCCTCTTTAGGATCCTGGAAGGCGTGGGCATTGGCTATAATGAGGGAAGTGCTAAGTAGTTCCCTCCTTAACCCCAAAGATTAACGAGTCTGAAGAAGAACACAGCTTTAATTATTAAGAAAGCTAACTGTGTATCAGGTATCGTTAATAAACGTTTTATATGCATCATACTATCGAGTTCCCCCAGCTGTGGGATGAGGAGGTTCGGTTACCGAGGACACGGAGGCCTCCCTGGCTCACAGTGAGGGTCTCCTGCTGGACCAGTGTTCAGCCACTGTGTATCCCGGAGCCAGAACCATCAACAGTAGATTGATGAGGAGCAGAACAGCATGGGGACTCTTACTTTGCATGACTTATATCTTTGAGGCTGGGGGGTCATTGCCCAGGAAGGTGGCCGTTGCAGTGAACTGAGGAGGCCACAAGTGTCAGAATTTTGTCCTGGTGAAGGTTGTCAGTTCCAGGGCCTAGGGCAGGCCATGGGCATTTTCTACAGGATGGTCAGTCTAGTGTTAACCTTGTTAGGACCCATCTTTTTAGATTTTTCCTCACAGGGAACGATGAGTGGACTTTATGTTAAGGTACCAACAAGCCCCCAGCATTCATATTTGTATGTTTTTTCTACCCGCAGATTTCTGCACCCAGGCTGGCAGTCTACAGAGGGTTGCAGGATTTAGTGTCTGGCAGAAGCTTACAAATACTGAGATTTAGGGACCATGTCATGTTCACCATAGGGGAAAGATTTGGCCATCAGGGATTTCAGCTGGGATCCTGGTGTTTGGAAACAGAAGAAGCACTCTGGTGGCTTGTTCTGGGGTGTGAGCAGCCTGGCCTAGAAACTAGAAAATAGGGCAGAGCCACCCAAACGATTGATCTAGGGACCATTTTTACTTCTTTTGCTGTTTTTTTTTTTCCTTATAAATCATATCTTACGGTGTCTTTGGGGCTCCTACAGTGAAATAGGGCTAAATTAGCATGCGCTAAGGACGAGGGCACCAGTGGATGAAAAGCCAAGATTAAATAGGAAATATGTATATATTTAGGTTGACCTTTCACGCGTCATGCTGAAAATGTGACATTCAGTCTGAGACTAACTCAACATCACTGATTAAAAAAAAAAATTAACCGCCCTCACTCCTGGATGCATCACATCCGAAAGGGCTCTTTTTATAGGCGCTCACCTTGAGCACCTCAAGGTGAGTGCCTGGGCCTGGGGAGCCTCTTGTTCCAGAAAGGCCCTTCAAACTGGGGCCGAGCCCAACAGTAGGCCTTGGAATTCTTTGCCCCAGGTTCTGGTCCTCCCTGTCTGCTGAACTCTGAGGACAGTCACGTGACCTCTCTTAGCGTTGGATTCCTTCTGGGACTGGAGTCTGCCGTTCTGTGCCTCACAGCTTCCCCTTTCAGAGCTGGAGCGTTTTCAGGCTAAGTTGGGCTCCTGTATATGTTCCCAATTGATTTTCCCACCTGATTGTCTGGGGGCGATTTCAATACCGTACCCCCACTTCACCTAAGTACCAGAAGTCCTTGGTATGTTGCCATTAGTGCCCTGTCCTTCCTGGAGGCTCTTCCGTAAGAGCCCCCCCTCTCACCTGCCTTTACTGAGGTGCCCTTCAGACCCCAGCAGGTGACTAGTGCCGGTAGGGACATCCCACCATGAGGTTTGTTCTTCAGTAAGCAAGAGTGGGGTCCCATGGCTTAGTTGGTTTGCTGGGATATGGATGCCTGGAAGCCGCCTCCTCATCAGAGAGCTTCACCATTTTTTTTTCTTACCCTCAAAATAGAGTTACATGGTATGCGCTCTGAAGTGTGGTGAGAGGGTGCTTCGGGGTGTGCTGATAATAACAGGTGTTACTCCCCAAGGACCCGTCCATTGTGAATTGTGTGTGTGTGTGTGTGTGTGTGCGCGCGCGCGCACTATGTCCATTCTTACTTTAAAGGGGCAGCTGTGACCAAACCTGATCAATATTTTACATCCCATGCATGAAGAACAAGATGTTGGAAGTTTCCTTTTGCTGAGTGGGAGGACGTAGCTGGGGGCTCTCCAGATTTATAGAAATCAATGTACTCTGACAGAAGTTGGTTAGTTTTCCTGGGAAAGAAGTAACAGGAGCATATATTTCTTTTCCACGATGAATTATTTTCTAACGAGCCCTCTTTGGCTTTCTACATTCGGCCCGGGTGAGCTGGTACAACATATTAATGGGCAGACTCCCAGAGCAACCTGGTCTCCAGTCCTCCCTTCCTTCTTTAAATACTACTTTGAGTTTTGTAGGCACACTGCATGCTGGGCTCATTGTCAAGCCATGGAGGCGTCTCTCCGTGTGGGGAGGGCTCCGAGTCAAGCCATGGAGACAGGTGCAGGACCTGGGGTGTTCCCATGTGAGGAACACTGTGCTCCCTGTGGCCGGTTTGAGCATTTTAGAGCAGAGCGAGCCAGGCATTATTATCAGATGGAGTCACATGAAGAAGCACTTCCTATTTGTTCAGCTCTGGGATGCCAACCAGCCGGCGTGTCCTAGTCCCATTTCCGGTGGCTCACCGTGACGCCCACCTGGTCTTCCGTGGCTTCCCAGTGGTCATTTAGAGATGTCATAGATAGATAGACCTTTTCTGCTTCCAAGTATGAGTCACTCTGGGCACTTGCTTCCCAGCTCCTAGAAGAGTCTTCTGTTGTAAGACACCCTGCCTTTGTGGTGCTTCTAAGCACCTTTCTTTTATGCGGTTTACCATTTATCTGCCCACTCTCCCACCCATCATCCATCCATTCATCCACCCATTCGCCCATTCACCCATTCATTCATGCATTTTACTGGCAATCCCACCCACTCACCCACCCGTTCATTCATGCAGCTTACAATCTGTCTGTCCACCCACCCATTCCCACATTCACCTGCTTATTCTTTGCAGCACTGGGGATGGAAACAGAGCCCTGGTCTCTTGTTAGGAGAGTATTCTGCTGCTGAGCTACATCTCCGGGCTCCCATAGATAACTCTCTAACAAGTGGGACTCGGAGAATATCAAGGAAAGCTTTCCTGGCATTCAAGGCTGCAGGACCCCAGAAGGTAGAGATGAGACCTGGGCTTCACCGTTCACCGTTTAGCTGGGTGACTTTGGATTTTCCTGTTGGTCACCTTTACCATAGTAGTCCTTTGCTGTCTGTGCCATTTTCTACAGAGGCATGTGGATTTCAGAGTTTGGGTGTCAATCATCAAACAGTGGCATTATTAGAATTGAAAGGATCTTGTCCGCTGACCTCTGGCATATGCTCTGAATGGGTGCCCATTGACTGTTGTTGCTGTTACCTCGTGATTTCTCCATTGCTGAGGTTGTTTCTAAGTCTCAGGGGTTGTAGATACTTAGACTCAAACCCAAACAAATCCCAACACACGGGCTCCACCACCACCCGCCATCCTCCCGTGAGTCCCAGGGGATGGTAACAGTGCACACTCCCCGCAGCTGAAGCTCTTGCTCAGTTCTGTTCACACCATCCATGTGACCCGAAAAAGAAGGGTTTGGAGGGGGAAGGATTAAACAAAGCTCGGGTCCCCTCCTGTCCCAATGGGAGAACTCCAGGAGAGAGACAGAATGTCCGTTGGGGAATTCAGGATTTGCGTGGGAGAAAATTTCCTGCTTGGTGAGGAAAGCAAGAAGCCTGAAAGGAGGTAGCTCTGTTATTGAGTGCACCAGTGGGATTTGTGCCTTGGTGGTTTCTTCATATATTACAGTGAATTTAATTAAATACATTGTGATCCCAATTGAGGGTATTCTAATTAGCTGGGTCAGGAACAAATTATTCTCCATCCTTCTCCAAATGAAAACATCTCTGCTCTTCTGCAGGGAAGGCATGTCCTTGGCTGCCTGGCTTGCCCCGTGGAGTCCTCTTCTGTCTCGGGCCCCACCCGCCCCTGCTGCCTTGCATCCAGGCAGGTTCCCAGGGTGGGACTCTGGGAAGAGGCAGTGCCCCTAGTGAGAAAGAGAGAATCTGGACAGCTGGCCGGAGGGGTGGACACACCCACGGCTGGGGAGTTATCGGATGGTGTGTGGGACTCAGGCAGAAATCAGTCTGCTGCAGGTCCTGGGTCCTTCTTGACTCCAGGTTGGACAAAACAAGTAACGGGAGTAAGTACGGGCTTGCCTCATGTAGGGAAGCAACAGCAGGCCCAGGTTGTGAAAGGAAAATGGACGTTTGGAAGTCTGAATGGGAGGTGGGGAGATTTGTGCACATGCGTGCGTCCGCATGTGTGTGTATTTGTATGCATACATTTGTTTGTTTGTGTGTGTGTGTGTGTGTTTTTGCCCGGTTACTATCAGTAGATGGGTCTCTGGCTCAGGTCTCCCAGTTTCCTTTTATTCTTTCCTACATGATTTGTGATGGGTGGCCATTTCCTTTTCCAAAATGGTCCTCCAATGAGAGACAAAAGCAAAAACTGAGGGCAGTTTTGTGGGTTGTCACTTACCAACATGAGCTCGAGCACAGAATGGTTCAGAAATATCTTCTTACCATTTTTTTTTTTTTTTAATTTTTAAAGCAAGAGCTCCCAGCATGATGTTTACTTCAGTTGAGGACATAGGAGGCCTGGATATGGGAAAGCCCCTGGATTTGAGGACAGAAAGACAGTTTGACTTCCCAGATCCTGGAGTTCGACTAGGTCTCAGCCTCCTCTTCTGGCTCAGAGGTTCAGAAGCCCCAGCCAGCCGGGGATAGTGCCCTCCCCTCCCCTCCCCTCCCCTCCCCTCCCCTCGGTGAGATGCTGTGTTTCCAACTCAGTGCATTACTACAAGGCAGGCCTCTCCCCTGGGGAACCGTGGGGGCCTTAGGAGGGAAGGCTTTGTGAATCTGACCAGCCAGTGAAGGCTGCAACACCTCATGACAGAATGCGGCACTCTGGACCCTGGGTGGGTTTTTTTTTGTTTTTCTTTGTTTTGTTTTGATGCCGCTGCTGTTTCCGTTAGCTTTTAGTCACTCAGTTTTAACTGAGACTTTAACAAGTGTTATTTTGTTAGACTCTGTGACCCAGGATCGCAGTTTCCAAGTTCCCTGCTCCCAGCTCCAGGTCACACCCTCATTCCCAGGAAGATACCACTGGGAAGTTTAGGTTTTCCAGAAGCTTCGGATAATGGCTGCTCCAGACCCTCCTCCTCTTTGACATGTGGCTTCCCCCCCAAAAACATTGTCTTGTTTGGAACCCTTTCTCAGTCTCCTGCTGAGTCTAGTCTCAGAGGAGAGACACTGAAGATAAACAAAGGGAAAAAACCCCACATAGCAGTTTCTCTCCAGAAGGTTCTTATGGTTAGCTGCATTCCCATGAAGCTCTTGCAGGTTCTTCTGCCTCCTGGCTATGGAGTTGCTCTGGAGAAGCAGGGGCTCTCATGCCCCACCTCCACCCCCACCCCCCGACCCCGACTCCAAATGGTGCATTTGACAAGAGTTGAATTTTCCATTTTTGAGAAGTGAACATTCGGTGCCTGTGATGCCCGCTGCATTTGCACCTACAGGCCAGCACGGTTTTTAGCATATTTTAATTTTTATTTATTTTTTACAAAGCTTTAGCTAATCCTCCCGATGGAAGGCCTCCACCCTCTCTAGTCAACTTGCTGCATTACCTTGTTGGTACACTCCTATTTCTCCATCTGCGCATGTGCGAACTTTTCGGGTTTTCCTCACTCTCCTGGTGGACATAAGATGTGAGCCTGTGAGCACGGGAGCCCCAGGGCAGTGTCATCAGATGGTGCACAGGCCCCTTGGGATCAGGAAGGAGACTTTTGCCACAAGGCCACCCCGAGGCTTTTGCTTGTCCAGGCCCCCAGATTTGAAGGGGGGGGGGGATGGAGCAGTAAGGGGGATGTTCTGTCAGTCACAGGAAGCACACAAGGCCTTTCCGTCATCTCCTGTGATGCCGGCTGTATGGTGTTGGGGTAACTTGAGGCCAGCCACTTAAGGTTTGTGGACCGTTTGCCTGTTTGATGTACACTGAATGGGTGGACTCCCTCTTCCTGATAAAATAGTCTGAAGGAAGACATGTCCTTTCTATACTAGGAACAAATCAGTCCCCTGTGACTAGCCACCCGGGGTCCCCCATTTCCTCCCAGGAGGGCCGAGAACATGGTGAATTGTTCTCTCGGGTGCCTTTCAGTCTTACTGATGCAGCAGGCTGGCTTCTGTGGACGGTCGGCCTGTCGGTCCGTCTGTCGGTTCTGTGTGTGACACCTGCTGTTCTTTGCGCGTGCTTTCACCCACCCTGCTCTGCTTCCTTTTGGCTCTCGGCTGTTCATGCTCTGGAATCGGTGTTGTATCTGCCAAACAAAATAGAAACATAATTGGACCAGGGATACTGACCGGCCGTGAGCCACATGACCTTTCCATACTGCACTTGTGGCTTTGTTTTAGACTTGAGGCCTGAGCTCACTGTGTAGACCAGGCTGGCCTTGAACTTCTGATCTTCCTGTTTCTCCAGCTTCTCAGTCATTCATATATATATATATATATATATATATATATATATATATATGCACCATCATGCCCAGCTAGACTAATTTTAATTTTGAAACCTTTTTTTTTAACCTCTAGATAGTCTTATATAGCCTATTTTGCCCCAAACTCACTGTGTAGTCAAGGATGTGTAGCCAAGGATGGCCTTGAACTTCTGACCCCGCTATCCTGAGTGCTAGGATTATAGCTATGTACCACCACTCCCTAAACTCATGGCTTCATACACGTTAGACCTACCAATTGAGCCACATCATCGGCTCTGCCAGTTTAAATACTGAAAAAAAAAACATTGAGCTGTTTTTATTACGGAAATGGCCAGATGTGTACTCTGATTATGCGTGACCAACCCAGGGTACTTTACGGGCAGGTAGACAATGAGCTGTCACCAAAGCAGGGATTGGAGTTGGGGAGGCATGTTCTGTGAAGGTCAGATGATAATTTTTTAGTCTTTTGTGGGTCCATACATCTGTGTCACCGTTGTTCAACTCTGATGCTTTCAAAAAGGTCTGGAAATTGTATGTCTGTCAGCGGACCTGGCCGTGTTCTAATAAAACTTCATTGATGAAAACAGACAGTGGGTTGGGTTTGGCCTCAGGCCACAGTTTTCTATTTGTGTAATGCTGGGAAGGCCCTGTTAATGAGTACTGTTAACAGGCACTATGGAAAAAGCTACCTGGGATGGGCCATGTGGAAGGGACAGGTACATGCATGCATGCATGCATGCATGCATACATACATACACACACACATATATATATATATCTATACATACATATAGGTATGGATATGTATGGATTTGTATAGATATATATGTATATATGTGTGTATATATAAATACACACACATATATATACACATGCATGTATGTATTCATATGTGTATGTATGTATATATACATATTCATACATATCTGTAAATGCATATTCACATACACATACGTATACCAGTATGCTAGTTTACCCTATAAGTGCTTCCAGAGAAACAGACAATGGGGAAAATGAAAATTCCCTATATCTGGAGCCCCATCAATAGCCATGATGTCCCATGTTCCCTAGTTGTCACATGCCTCCCTGTGGCCCATACAGTCCCGTAGTGGCTGGTGCCGCGATATGCCTTGAATACCTGACCAAGGTGCTGTCCCTGTCCTCTGTCCCTGCAGCACCTGCAGCAGCATGAGAGTGGTGTGGAGGGCGACAGCTGCTACTACCACTGTGTCCTGTGCAACTACTCCACCAAGGCCAAGCTCAACCTCATCCAGCACGTGCGCTCCATGAAGCACCAGCGCAGCGAGAGCCTGCGCAAGCTGCAGCGGCTGCAGAAGGGCCTCCCGGAGGAGGACGAGGACCTGGGCCAGATCTTCACCATCCGCAGGTGCCCCTCCACTGACCCAGGTGAGACCGGTGTGGCTGCTCCGTCCGTCCGTCTGTCTGTCCCTGGCGCCTCTTGGATGGAAGGAATTTGGACTGGTGCCTTTTTAAAGAATCTCCTCACTAGGCGTGTGGTTCAGCTACAGGGAACTAACTCACCACCATCTTTCTCTGGAAGCAGGCCCATGGCAGGGCTCCCAACCCAACCCCCATATCCCTCCAGCATACACTCTGGGTTCTGTGACTACCGCACACTGCCCTGGTAGATGCTACTTGTGAGCCTTGCCTGAGTACTAGGAGTGATTTGTGGCCCCAAAGCCGGGGGTGGGGGGGGGACTTCAGAACTGAACCCCAGGGCACATCAAAGCTAACACTGGTTTACAGGGCCCTTAGTTGTATTTGGAAGGGACTCACTGCCCCTCTGCTCCAGCTTCTGGGCTTGCCACCACTTATAGATTGTGACCCTGCACAGTGCTTCTGGCCTTCCTACTTCCCATCTATAGAAACCTTTTCTTTCTCCCTTTCTGCCATGTAACCCTCATTCCTAATGGGACCTTATTACTACTAGTCTTCCTACAAGTCAGTGAAAGGGATGTGCTCCCCACGCCCTCTGTGAGGTCTATTCCTTCAATCCCAGGTTGTTTCTCTCTAGGAGAGAGGAGGAGGAGGATGCTTCTCCTGACAGCTGTCGATGCATGTCCATGGTTCTTGGTCCTCTGGTCCTCAGGATGCCACTCGGTCGTGGGCCCTGCCCCTGACTCCTTAAAGCTTTAGCCTTCTGGTATGGCCACCCATGCTCCAAGATGTCCCTGGATGTTCTAGCGGTCCCACCTCTTGGAACTTAGTTTTGTTTGTTTGTTTGTTTTTTGTCCTGCCCTTTCTATGATAACATGACCACACCTGAGCTTTCCAGCCATTACCCCTTACCTCCTGTAGCCGATTACCTGCATGGAGTGTTAATTGTGAAGTGTTAGGTCAAACAGACATGTGGATGGTGAAAAATGATATAAACCTTAGCGGGGGAATGGCCGGCTCAGCTTGCCCTTCTCCAGGTCGGGACCACCGGTGGCTCACCTCATAGTTGCTTGCCTATTTGACTTATCTCTACATGTCTCAGCTTGCTTATACAATTTCTTGAACACTGGTGTTCCGGGTTGTGCGACAAGGACCTTCCCCTGCATGCTGCTCTGTAACCCCTCCCATTCTGACCTGCTCATACATACCTGTATCCACGCATGCGCATGAACACACAGACACCACCCCCCCCACACACACACACGAACAAGCACCCTTAAGCCCCTAACACATAGACGTTGGATTCACTTGCATACACATACATTCTACCAACATACCACACATCGTAGCATGCATACTGTATTCACACATATCCCCATACACGTGTCCTAGGCTCTCTCGCACACATCTCCTTTCCTGATATATACAGTGCACCCCACAGTCCCCTATGTATGCACACCCTGCCACAGCTATAGTGACCCTCGACGCGCCCGCATGCCAGGGGGCACTGTGCCTCACCTCAGCTCCTGTAGCTCTTTTCCTGTGCTTACCCTCCCCCCTCCCCCCGGCACACCCCCTCTCCTGCCCTCACCATCCCCTATTAGGATGAAATAATAATTGCGGGTGATATTAATATTCAGTATTTTCATTATGATAACTCTATAAATATTAATCACAGCCGAGCCTTGTAGAGTTTCATAATTTCATTTACCTTCTTGTACAACTTTTTGTTTCCCCTGCTCTCCTAGGTACTTTTGATTAATTCATGTCTTACCTAACACTGCCAGAGCAGACATTGGTAATCTCTGACTGCTCTGAGCTCCGTTTTCCCCATCAGCTTAGCTTCCTCCTAGAGACATCTCGCTAAGCCCCTCCAAAGCCCCTGCGTTCACTGGCTCCTGTCAGGGCCATCCTATGGCTCCTTGACCGCCTTCTCTTTCCACACAAAACCGCCATTCCGACATAATGGGCGCTCACAGGCCCCCAGGTGGGGATTTCCTTCTCCCACTGGGATAGTCGAGGTCTCGCATCTCTGTGAAAAGCGTCTTCTCCCGCCATCGGAAGTTGAAGCGATGTGCTGTTGGGATAATAATGGCTGTCCCTTGCCGGCCTGGGACGATTGTCTCTTACCATGTGTTTTCAGGTAGATGCTTTCCTGGTTGGCATGTCAATCTTTCATCGGCAAGGCTCCTGATCAGCTCTGACCCCATCCCACTGCGGGTGTGTGCTCTGAGGGGCAGCAGTGAGTGAGAATGAGCACCTGTGGACACTGTCCCGAAGGCCTGAGGTCGTTGTGGCCCCTGGCTGTGGGATCCTTGGTTCTACCAGAGTCTTTCAGCCTTTGTGTGGTCCTCCTCCGTTCCTTCCCCACCATTACACCGTGCAGTCTTTTCCACCAATGTCTGCTTCGAGGTCCCTCTCCCTGTCAGTTTCTTCCCACTCAGAGTCCCCTTTTTCATTAGTCGAGTTTAGTGTCCCCCAAACTAAATAGCACACAGCTGCTATCTCACTCAGGTCTGCGGAATGGAGCAGACAGCTCCCCGCTTTCTAGTTTGAGATGCCACTTTGTGCCGTCTGCCCCGGAATGGTTTTCTTATATGCTACCTTCTGCATTTCCTTTTAATTTATTGTGTATTAGCCTGCCCCACACCCCAACTTGAATCAGGTTGATAGACTTCCTCTTCCAAATTTCTAAATCCTTTGGTATTGTCTGCGGCCTCCACAGACATTGTCTGTTGTCGCCCCAACGGCTCCCTCTCTACTCTGCCTCTTCCCACACACACGTCCAGGGAAGTTCATCCTCCACTGATGACAAAGGGACGGATGATTAGGTAATACACTGACATTAACAGGAACCCGTGTCTGTTTTAGAAGCCCCTGTAGGAGAAACACATCTTGAAACACAGCCTCCCTCCTCCCTGGGGATTCGCTCTTAAAAACTTGAAAGGCCGTCTTTAAGGATAGGGACATTCAGGGTTCAGCAGAATGGAGATATTAAAGATTGTCAGCTTCAAATTCGTAAACACAGATCTGGTCGGCACTTCTCGTTCTGTCCTCGTTAAGAGAAAGATCAGGACATGACCCTCAAGCAAGAAGTGTCGTTCACATGCTGCAGGAAACATTAGGAAGCCCGTGAGCCTCTTCCAGGTTCCTGCTTACTCTAACCTCCAAGCCAGATGGTCAGTAGTTGGTCCAGCTGCCCGGGGGTTGTGGCGCTGGCTTCTGCACGCCGGCATCCGGTGATCTGGTTCCACTCTGTTGTTCTGTCTCTTTGTTTCCCTCCTGTGGTCCGTGTCCCACGGAGCCTTGTCACAAGCCTTACAGTAGTCACTTTTTGCTTTGTGACCTCCCCTAGGCTCTCATCCCACATGCCTTCTACAATGGTCAGGAGTCTGCTTTGCTAGGAAAGACAGCCCGAGTGAACTCACAAGTGACTTCCTCCCGGGAGACCACACTTCTTCCAAGTCTGTATACTGTATAGCTCATCGGTCTCCTGTTGCTCAAAACCTCTTGCTTCAAGAACGGAGCAGACATATAGGAAATGCATGAAGATGTTTCTTCATCCTTTAGAACTTTCTGGTAACAGTTGACATTGACACCTGTTGTGATGACCCCATAGCCGACAAGAGGTCTCAGGGAGAGAGTTCAATCATGCAGGCCCTGCCACAGGGTGTAGGTTGGCAAGCCACTGTTTCTCAGGTGGTCCTGCTTCTCTTTGGTACCTTAACCTTAGGTCAACAGGCAGGCCAAGTCCTGCGGTGCTCTTTAGTTGTTGTATTTCTGAGGCAAAGTCTCCCTATGAAGCCCTGACTGGCCTGGAATTCACTATATAGACAAGGCTGGCCTTGATCTTGCTGGAGTCCTCCTGCCTCTGCTTCTCAAGTGCTGGGATTGTAGGCATGCACCGCCATGCACAGCAAGCTGTTTGTTTGAGGTGTAGTCTACGGTAGTCCAGGCTGGCAGTAATCTTGCTGGGTTGCAAAGGTTGGTCTTCAACACATAACCTTCCTCCCACTCATCTCTGAGTTCTGGGAATACAGGTCTACACCTCACCTAGCCTGTGTTATAGTCTTCATTCTAACCTCACCTCAAAGAGAAAACACACATATCTTATACTCACATGCACATGCATACCCCATTTGCACGCGCACACACACACACATATACACACACACACCACATACACTACATATCCCAGATATCCACATATATCACATATACACCCCCCCCACACACACACACACACTGTAGCACACACACAGACTGGGGATATAAATCACTGTTAGAACACTCACCTGGCATATACAAGGTTCTGAATTTGCTGCAATCTACCCAGTGTGGCCATTTCCCCATTCCCTTAGAAATTTTTGTTTTTAAATTTCTACCTAGAGTTGTGGTTATCAGTTTGAGTAGTTTGTCTTGTTTAGTCTCCCCCCCCCCCCACCCCCCATTCTGAGAGAGCATCTGGTCTCTTGCCTGGGCTGGGCTTTGGCCTTTTCATCTCTCTCCTGTCAGCGAGCAGGAACAGGCAGGGACGCTTTCTCAGTGAGTGGCATCAACTCTCTGCTTTGCCTTGACTGGCCAGAAGCTCTAGAAGGATGGGAAAGCTCAAGCAGATGGATCACTTGTAGGATTCACTTCCTGGGTTTGCTTATTTAAAAGACATTTCTGGCTCCTGGGAGAAGCTGAAGTTAATTTACTTTATCAGTGTCCTAAGCTTAGAGAATATAAGAGGCCCTTTGTGTTTCTGCTGTTGACCTTTCTTTTCTTCTTCCTCCTCCTTCCTCTTCCTCCTCGTCTTCCTCCCCCTCCCCCTCCCTCCTCCCCCTCCTCCTTGTCTCCCTCTCCTAGTTCTTATATATCCTTCTTGCCTTAGCTACTTTTTCTTCCATACAGACAGAGAGCTCCAGGCTTTGTGCACTTATAATTTAATTAAATCGTCCTCCATTGAAGGGAGACTCCTGTCCTTTTTATTCTGTTGGGGGACACAGCTGAAGTCTTTCAGGGCAGTGACTTTCTGGGGTCAGGAAGTGAGTGCAGCTTGCTGGGTGTTGAGGTGTTTGGGGAGATGATCTTTACTAAAGCACTCGTTGGCTTCTTGGTGACTCTTCCCTTTAAGCTAAGTTTCAGTGTGTGAGTACACTTGGACTCACTCTGCTTCTGCGAACAAGACGAACAAGGCTCCACATTGGCTCTGTTTTCAAAATCAGCAGAAGGCCACCTTCTGCACACCAAGTACATCCCTTTTACTTTTACAAAAAAATAACTAAATTATATGCAATTTTGGTATAATTTTTCTCATAGCATTGAAATACGTCTCCACCGGCTCCTCACACCTGGAAGCTCTGCTTTTGGAATAGACTACACTCTCTCTCTTCCTTTTTTCCTGGGTCTTTGTTGACAGGGTTTGGGAAAGCCTGAGATTGAAGCATGCCTAAGTCAAAAAGTTAAATGTAGGAGGGGCAAACAAAATCCAGGTGGGGCTGCCTGTCTGGGTGTTGGAGGGATGGCGCGAACAGGACTTCTTCTATTTTAAGTGCATTCTGTGCAGACAAAGATTGTAAATGTTGGGATGTATCTCAGAAAGACTCTTCCACAGAGGGACAGACGGCACGCACGGTTCATCAACAGAATCAGAGAATGCAGTGCAGGCTCAGGTTTACAGAATCCACCCGCTGTTCTCAAAGAAACACTTTCCTTGCACCTTTCCCAGTAGCCATGGTTAAGCAGAGTTTCATTAACTCTGTTCCACTGGCAGTTTCTCAGGAGGGAGGGGTCTGCTTATGTGGTAGCACACAAGACCAGGCCCAAGGCAAGGGCTCCAGCTAGTGAAGACCAGTAATTGAAAGCCTCAGCCAAATCGCTTCATGGCGAGAAGGAACTCTCTCCACTGGCTCTTGTTCACAGAGCGGGTTTCTGTTGTGGGTGCAAAGCACTCGTGGTTTGGTTCTCATCCGATTGTGGTGCATTCTGCACCCACCTCTGTGGAGGCCAGGAGTGTACTACGAAGTGGTCTTGTTTTTCTGTTGGAACAGAGTTCTTGATTTGCCTTAATTAGTCCTCTAACAATCTACAAAGGTCAGTGCCAATTGCCTGCTCATTTACATTTGTAATTGTGATGGCTCCTGATTACATATTCCTTCTGTCAGTCCTTCCTCTGAGTGTGTGCTGGAGTCCCCAGCCCCCACCATCACCCAAACACCCATGCAGGACGGGTACACAACACTCACACGCATCCAAGCTCCATGAAAACTGACACTTGGACTCCCTCCTGTAGCCGTGGCCCCTGGGCATTGGTGTCTGGTGGAAAGGCACCTTGGAGAGGCTCTTGTCTGTAAGCTGAGGATATAATGAAGCCAGAGTCAGGGAAATTACGTCAATACCAGGCCAGAACTCTGAGAACCATTATCCAGGAACCTTCTTGATCTAGGTAATTAGGGGCAATTAAACCTTTCTGCTGGCTCTCTGAAAAATATGCTAATAATCTGATCTGTTGGAAGGTAGACTTGGGCAGGGGGCTGCTTTCATGCTGTCACATAGGGCTGGCCTGGAAGGGTCCTTCTGGAGAGCATGTGACATCACCAGGAATGTCACCTGGGTAGTAGTTCCAAGGGTTCGCAGCTTTCTGCCTCCCCTAACCTGTGCTACTGCACTGGGACCCCACCTCCTGTAGCACTGATCTTAGCCTCAGTAGTCTTGGATTACAGAACTTCTCCGCCATTCATTTCTTCTTGTTCTGTAGCCTCCTTCTTCTTCTTTTTTTAAATTTTATTTCCTTACTTGATTTTTCATGGGTTGATTGGGCTTTTTGTGTTAGTTCATCAAGGCAACTAGATGACAGTTTAGTCTGCCCTTAGCTGTGTCTCCATCCTTTTGAGGGACATATTGTTTGTGTGCCCTTGTGGCCACCAGTGGGCCCTCTCTCTGAGAGCCACAACACTGCGGCTTTTCTCTACTAGGATGATGATACCAAGTGATCTCAAGAGGAGAAGGAGAAAAGGGGCTTGGGGACTCAGCCCTACCTCATGGTGGTTACTAGAGCTAGGTGAGGCTTAGTGTTGAAGAGTGAGCATTTGAGACTGCTGTTGATGAACGCAAACATCCTGGAGAGTCCAGGTAGATGATCATAGCTCAGAGACACTGGCACCCACAGACGAAGCCCAGGGTTGTTTCGTACTAAGCTTTACTTTTAGTGAAACTTCATCCTTCATGGACAAGGACTGTCTAAGGAACTTGAAAATTTGAGACATGTTCCTGAAGTGGACGTGGAGAGCTAGCCATTAGAAGTACTTTTGCTAGGTTGAGCGTTAGGGCACTCCCGCCCTTGGATTTCAATGGAAGGGAGGGACCTCATAATGGCGGCACCTGCAACAGGAAGCAGGCGCCCTTGTGAGCTGCCCTAGCATGTGACCAGGCTCCACCCATGCTGACCCCTATTCCAGCCTTCATGGTTAATGCTTTCTTTGTTGCTGCAGTGATTTTTTTTTTTTTTTTAAAGAGAAATAAGAATCCGTACTTGCATTGCCTTGGGAGGTGTCCACAGTGTCCATTTCGGGGGCTACTTTACACCCCGTACGGAGCTTGTCCCCAGCCTTGTAGGGGGCCTGTGGAGAAGTGGAACACAGGTCTCTGCCCACTGAAATAGCTCAGACTTTTCCTCAATGTGCAGATGTTAAAGAATCCCTTCAAACTGTGACCCAATTATAAGGATTACAGTCCAAATCATCCCCCTCCCCCAACCCCACCTCCGGCCCCAAACTTAGGCACTGGGAAAATCTGTGGCCTGGAAATCAGTGTAAGCATTGCCTCTATTTCTGTGCCCACTGCTCTCTTCAGGTCCCTGGAGAGCCACAAGAGAGACTCTTTGGGTCCTCAGTTAAGGCTCAAGTTTAAATAGCAACATTTAAGTTTCTGTGTCTTAGCAGCCCAGCTGCCAGCATTTCATAGTGGTGCGTGAATCCCTGCTGCTTTAGCACCAAGTTAGAAAATAGTCTGGGACCCCGTGCTGGAGAACACCAGTTCCCTTGCTGGGCACTCTCCCGCTTGCAGCAGAACCAACAGAGGAGATATGGGGGGCGCATTCTCCGTGATTTTGTTTGGCTTCTGTCTTGGGTCACTGGCTGCTCTGTCTACCAGGCTGAGTGGATTCTGTGATTTTCTTTCTCTGAACAGTAGAAACACATCTCTGGAAAGACATTTAGTTTTGGTACTCTCCCTCCCCCCCCCCCCCCCCCCAGCTTTTCTGTTTCTACTCTGGGCAAGAGGATAGAGTACCAAGGTGACTGCTGAAGCTAAGGGCAGGTGTCAGGGACCCTGATCATAGCCCCTGCGGTGCTAGGGGACCCTACCAGGCCTTCCTCAGGTTTCCACTGTCAACACACTGTCCTCAATATGGGTCCCTGGCATCAGAGCAGCAGAGAGACTTACTTAGAGGGAATGAAAGCTCTAAGCAGCAGGTCAAATCTCAGTTCTCTGAGTGTGTCTTACCATGAATCTTTGCCCCACTGACCTGATGGGCCCCTCTCAAGCCTTCCTCTTGGTCCCCCAAAGGGATAGCCAGCCCCACCAGGGAGTATTCTGATCCCTGTGAGATGAGTTCACTTAGCATTGGCCGAGGGTTCCCCCACCTGTCCTCGGCTACTGAGTGTGCAGGTCATGGAGATGGTTTTGCCTTTTGGCTGCTGGTGCATGCTTTGGGAGACTGAACAGCACAGCGTGGATCCATGCTAAAGTTTGGCAGCCCTGGTTTTCTTGCTCCGATTGTGGTCGATGGCTCCGCCGTCCCTTTCTGCCTTGCCACATTCGGCACCTGTTAATGGCATAGAATTTTACGCCTTATAAATAGGCTTCCATCCAAGGGGTTTCAGCGCCTGAAAGTACCCAGAAAACTTAAGCTTTCTTTCTTTTTTTCTTAAATATTAAATAAATTATTGGATGATTGATTGGTGGGGTTCATGGAGGTCAGATGACAACTTGTGGGCTTTAGTTTTCTCTTTCCGTCACAGGTTCTAGGGATCACACTGTGGTTGGCTCAGGTCTGTAGGCTTGGCAAGTGCCTTCTCCCAGGAAGCCATTTGTTTCTCTGGCCCTTTTTCTTGCAATTTAGCCTTTTGGGTCCTATCCTCCAGAAGTGGGGGTAGGGAGGAATAAAGTTGGGGCTGAAATATTTTAAAAGAGGAAGAATGTCTTAGAAGGCCAGAGGGGAGCCAAAGAGTTGACGAATCAGATGTTGAGTTGTAAATCAGTTACAGGAAGGAAGATACGAAGGAAAAAAAAAAGAAAAAGAAACAGAGAAGGAAAAAGGGCAGTGATAGATGTCTCCTTTCCTGGAGATGTAATTGTGGACCTCCATGGAGTATGGCAAGACAATTTGATACCCGCATGCCTTGCATAAGAGCGGAATGTGTGCCTTAAGTACTTACATGTGCTTCGAACATGAATCACCTCTCTGTCCTAGGAACTCTGAAATCCTTGTATTTATTTTGAAACATAGCACAAATGGTCGTAGACAGCTGTCGCCCTACTGCGCTGTAGCAAGCCAGAGCTTGTTCCTCCATCTTCTTGTGTCTGGCTGCCCAGTGGCTGGGCTCTCTATGCTCACTACCGTTCTGTCCTGCTCTGCTTTGAGGCCGAGGCTGGGGACCGTATTTGCCTTTTCTTGCTCCTCTCACAAAAACCCACAGCTGTGAAGACCCAAGCCTAGAGGGTCTAGCTCTGTTGTCCTTCAAACCCTGGCAACTGTCTTCTAGATGGCTGTACTGGTTTAGAGTCTGGAGAGTCAGCCAGGAAGGAGAAAGTAGCTCAGGTCGTTCCTTCCTCATTGGCAAATGCCTAAGACCTATGGGATGTTTGCTCCCAGGGATGGAGACTGAGCGGGAACTGTTCTAGATAAGGAGCTTGAGAAAGGGCTCTGGTGGGAGGGCGACAGTAGGGGCTGCACAGAAGGGGAGGATCCTGCCTCAGGGGAGGTTGGCCTGGAGGAACAGGGAAGCAGGCAGGGGAGTGAGGATGTGGCAGAACACCGGGTTCCAGGCAGGGCATGGGAGTAACGTTGGGTTGACTGGCTTGGCTCCAGTCAAGATGTGAACACACCAGAAAGCTGCCAGAACCATCATTGAGGTTTGAGTAGACATGTGACCCGTGTCTCTAAGTCCGAGTGGGGGCATCATGTCCCTCCTGACTCTCCTCCCACAAAGTCCCCAAGAAAAAGGAGCTTCTAGATAGGGTTAGGATGGATGCCACCGAGTGCCGTATCTCCGGGAACCCGGAGAATAGAACGGCTACAGGGGCAGAGGGACTCCTGTCAAGTCCATACACGTGTTCATCAGGGATCAGAGCAGCCGTGTGGGACTCTCTCTGCTTCCAGCCAGGGCTCAGCATCACTGCCCTCACCCCACCCCAAAAGACAAGATCCCTGCTGGGATCCACTGCCTAAGCACGAAGCAGGGGGGGGGGGGACCTCTGTCTTTGGCCTTGTGGATGAATCATCTGCTTCCGTGCAAGCATGAGTCCCGGCAAATCAGGACAGCCCTTGGCTACTGTGTGCTGAGAAAGAACTCCTCGCCCTCCAGCTGCCCCTCCAATGGGCGCCTATGTCATCTCCAGGGCAGGAGTCATGCCACTGATACTGCAACCCTAAAGCAGGCAGTGTATTGTAAACATTTCACCCTCTCAGTATCTCCAGGGCCCTGTGACTAGAGGTCGCTGTCACATCTGGATGCCTGATAACCCACCTCTGACCTCCATGCAGGGGCAATGACAGGCAAGCCACTTTATTCCTTGGTGGCTATGTGCCCAGACCTCAGGCAGATCTGAAGACTTCCTCGGAACACATAAGACCAGGGATATTTGTGCCACCCCCTCTGTTTTCTCTGGCCCGTTCCTTAATCAAGAATGTAGACTGGGATTTAGGAGGTCCAGATTTTTGGTTTGGGGGTGGGGGAAGCTCTGTCTTCTAGTCACTTGTTTGGGGTTCTTTTGGGAGAAGGATGCTGGCACCCCTCCTGGATGTCTGGAAAGAATGTTTCCACCACACCTGTCTGCCGTGTGTGAGGACAAATTTAATTAATTTTTTTTTTTTTTTAAAATCCAGCCCCAGGCAGCCTTTTTCTGTTTGTTTCTTTAGGGGGAGGAGAAAAAAAAAATTGAAAAGCAGCAGCAGCAAGCTGTGGTCTGACCAGACAGCAGACGAGAGATTATCTCTAAAGGATATGAAAGGTTTAATCATTTTAATTTTGTTTTTATTAAAGTTCATCATAACTTCTTCCCCTCCCCCAACATGCCCTGGTGGAACAAAAGGAGGTAATATAAATATACAGGAACCCTTCCCCCCTCCCCAAGTATTTGGCTAATAAAAAAGCCCCTTTGGGTAGTACCCTGAGGAGAGGAAGCAGCTTCATGGCTGGGGACAGGAGACTGACTGGGGCAGGCTGGACACAGCCCTAGCTGGCAGCCAGTGTCTTACCCGTTTCTCGCCCACTTCAAGCAGTCATGGCAGGATCCTAGCTTCTGTTGACTAGAATCATAAACCTTTAGATGTTGGCTCACTCCATCTGTATTTTTAAGTAAGTCCAGCTCCTCAAAACACCTGTTGCTGAAGAAATTGAAATTTACCAGAAGCAAGGCAAATCTGCCCCTAATTAGCTTCTCCCACCTCTGGTGTTCTGGTGAAATATTTAAACCTCTGGATACTTTGACAGCGTGCTTTAGACGGCAAAGCTGGGACAAAGCCTTCAGTTTTCAGGCAGACAGACAGACAGACAGACAGACAGCATGCAGCTTTCGGACACGCATGAAAAAAAATCTGGCTTGTTTCCCCACAGTGACAGAAAATTAAGCTGATTTTAAAAGTTAATTCCACTGTCAGCCATCACGGGATGCAGATGAACTGGCCACACTGGTTCTGAGAAGAGCCCCTCCCTCCTGCGCTGCTGTGGAACCCCCCACACAGGGTTTGTCCTCACCCGAGAACAATGGAGTTGCCTTGAACATTCTGTTCTTGCCACTTCAGGTAACTTGGACATTTCAGATAATGCGGTGAGCAGTGGGCTGGCATGCTGTCCTCTGGTTTAGAATGCCCTGAGCTGGCAGTGCAGCTAACACTCAGCCATGTCTGCATCAGGACCACTTAACACTCTGCTGTTCACTGGCAGCCACCCACCCATGAGAAGGGAAGCAGCTTTTCTAACGGCCGCTCCCATCCGAGTCTTGTAGACCACATAGACGCTTCCGTCTAGTACCAGTGAGAATGAGTAGCTCGGAGCCAGCCAGCCAGGCCATGTGGACAGTCTCATGCTGTCAAGGTTCTCATGGCGCCCGAAGACCCCCATTCCCACCCCCATCCCCCACCTCCAGGCATTTCGGCCTCAAGCACTGACGGCTTCCATGGAATCGTATGTCTCTAGGCAGGGCTCAAAACCAAACCAGTTGTCCCTGTTGAATAAGGGACCGGAGCCTCGAGGGTGCTTCTAGTCAGATATGCTGCTCCTGGCCGACTGTGTTCCAGGGGCTGTGAGTGTGCCCAGCCGCCCCAGCTGCCCCTGAAGCATGGGCATTTATGAGATTGGGTTGGGCCAGCAATGGCCAGTTTTCTCTCTGCCCTGGAATTGGAAGAACACCAAAAAAATAAACAAATTGGGCTCAGCTGGTTCTCCGTGAGATTCGTGATAGCAGCCCCTGCGCTCTGGGCTAGTCAGTCCTCCCGAAAGACGAGAGGCCCCGCAGCTGTCTTGGCAGAATTAGCCTGAATGTCTGTAGAAACTGTGGTGCATATGAGTTCTTGGTGCCTTAGTGTTGAAGCGGTGCACGGTAGGACCGATACTGTTTCCTCCTTCCAGGCATTTAGCTGTAGATGACAGAAGATGCCGTGATAGGCTTGAGTGAGGTGAGAGTTTTAATTCCTCTCCCTCTCTGGGAGGATGGTGGAGAGTCACAGGAGGGAAGGCCTCAGCAGGTCACCAGGCTTGGGGTTTCTGTCAGCCTTTCCATGGAGCCCTTACTACTAAGCCGGCTGCTCTGCGCCGTGATCTCAAGACTGCTGCTCCACTGAGGTTTAGGGAAGAGGGGAGCAGGAGAGGACCCCTCTGCTGCCCCTGTGCCTGCCTCTTTAGAACACTCCCTGGGGCCCTGCTCTCTCCCCTTTTATCTTATTGGCTGAAACATGGTGACGTGACTATCACTGTACCCGTCCATCTAGATACAGTTCTAAACTGCAGGAAGTACACCCTGATTAAGGCGAGTGTTTAGGCGGCACCTAGCAGTTATTAGGGGGGCAATTACAGTCTCCGCCATCCGTCTTTCGGAAGATAAGGAGAGGATTAAATAAACTGTGTTCCGCCTGTGCGATGGGAAATCTAGGTAGCCATTAGAAGTAGGTTTGTAGATTAATATTTAAGGATATGGAAGATCGCCCCATAGACAGAGAAAGCCAGGAAACTGTATGCAGTTGTCTTCATCTCCTTTAAAACCTGTATGCATACGTATTATGCACTCTTACAACTGATTACGGTTGGGTTTTATTTCCTTGAATGTCTCCCCACTCTTCCCACGCGTTTTCAAGATCACTCAACATCAGGCAGGCAGTTGCTCATCTGATGATCAGGGGAAACAAAAAGGCAAACTTCGAAGTGTATGAAGCAGGGAACCGGCTCATTCGTACCTCACATATGAAATATACTGATGGAAAAAAAATTAAAAGGAGTAAGTAATAAAGGGAGAGGTCCGTAAACAAGCATTGACAGACAACAGAACAGCGGCGAGTAGCACACATACACACACACAGAGACAGACACACACACACAGAGACAGACACACACACAGAGACAGACACACACACACTCACACAGAGACATGCACATTTACATACATGTACACAGCTGAACAGGACAAATACCTCTCCTTGTCCTTTGTGGGTGTGAGGAATTTTTGGTCTGGGTGTACAGAACCTCCATGGAGAACGGCGGCCTGTGTCTGGAACAATGGATGGAGTCAGGAAAAAGAACCCCGGGGTGTTGTGAGACCTCAGGAGCTTGGTCAGATGCCAGCGAGAAGGGCATTTCAGCTGAAGAGAGGATTTGAACACAGACCCCCCCCCCCCAGTTGCCCCCTTTCCTTTGATCCTTTGAACCAAATCCCCTGCATTCTCCCTAGTATGGATATTGTGATTTTATTCCAAATACCCTGATCTTTCCCCTGATCTCCTGAACACATTCAGAACCCAGAAGGAACTTTTCACTCGTGCACACCCTGACGGAGAGAAGGGCTATGCTACAGAAGGCACCTTTAGGTTTCCGGGCTGCTGTGGCGGGTCCTGCAGGCCCTGCCCAAAACTTGTACATTCGTTAGTGACGTGGAAACAATAGTAAATGAAATTTGTCTGAACCCTAAGATGTGTAATGCGTGCAGTGAAGATTCTTGTGACTAGAAACAAATCTATAATTGATCGTGAGATGCGAGGAGTTTTGTTTTCCATTTTGACTTCTTGGAATGCTGGTAATGTTGACAGAATTTCACTTACAGAGAAGCGGTGCAGCGTACAGAAGCCTTATACGGAGGGTCCCCAAAGGGAAGCCTTCCCCACCTCCGTTGTCTGGCACTTTCTCCTCCTCGGTCTCTAGCCCCCTGTGTACACATAAAGGACATTTGTGTGTGCAAATATGTCCGTGTATGTGCTTGGATACACCTTGTTTGTTTGTTTGTTTGTTTATTTTTAAATTTCAGAGTAAATTGCAGGCATGTTACTCCTAGCTAGCAAAAAGTCCTAACAGCAAAAGTTTTGCTTCATACAGCCAGGGACTAATTACTCAAATCAGAAAGCGTTGGTGCAGAACTGTTAGTCACAACAGGTGCCAGATCACAGGTTGTATTTGCCGGTTGCGCCTCTTTGGTGCCTGGAGTGGGTGGTTCCTCAGTTCCTGACATATTTTGGAGCATAGGGTCAGTTGTTTGGATGCTTTCCTTTCAGTCTGGTGTTTCCTCCTGGCTGGAAGCAGGCTGGGCATTTTGGTAGCCGTTCTGGAAGAGATGGCGTCGCCGCCCTCCCAGGGCATGCTCTCCGGAGGCACAGGGGGCTCACTCTTGTCTCTACTGAAGGCTTCAGCTTGTGTCACTTAGCTCTGTGATTCCTTCTTAGAATGCTCCGCCACCGTTCCTGCGTTTTCACTGCTGAGAACCCAGTGTGGAGATACTTTGAAACTCTTTGGAGGAAACAGAAGTTAGTAAAAAAAAAAAACCAAAACAGGTGGATCCTTGAGAAATTAAAATAGAGTCACTACGTTTGTTTCTAGTTGGTGGCCTGTTTATCACTTCTTCCAGTGAAAGGAACAGTGTCCTGAGATGACGTGAAATTCTGAGAGTACAGGTGAGAAGCAGCGTACTTGGGGGCGACTGCATAAATCATTATTGACAGTAGCATGCTTGGCATAAAAGCATGAAGACCAGAGTTTGGATGGCTTGCACCCCAGTGCATTCTGGGTATTGTTGTGAGAATCTGTAACTCCAGGGCTTTAGGAATAGAGTCAGATGAGGGCTCCAGTCAGCCTCTCTAGCTGGGACGGTGCACTCCACAGTCATTGAGAGACCCTGCCTTGGGGGGGGGGGAGGGTTGGAGGGGGAATAGTAAAAGTCTGGAGGAATGGCTCAGTAGTTAAAAGCGGTTGCTTCAGACAGCTGTGGTGGTGCACACCTTTCATTCTAGTGCCTGTGAGGCAGAGGCAGGCAGATCTCTTAGTTTGAGGCCAGCCTGGTCTACTGAGCAAGTTCCAGGACAGCCAGAGCTACACAGAGAAATCCTCTTTTAGGAAAAGGCAGTGGCAGGGGTGTGTGTCGGGGGGTACTTGCTGCTCTTTCAGAGGACAGTTCAGTTACCAGACCCTATGGGATCAGCTTGTGACCATCCAGAGCTAGCTCCCCAGGATCTAACGCCCTTTTCTGACGCTTGTGGGAACCTGCACACATATGGCATACACGCACACATGCATAAACAACAAAAATTAAAATACCTTAAGGCTCAGCAGTTAACAGTGCATGTCACTCCTCCAGAGGACCTGCCTCTGGTTCCCAGCACGCCTTTTAAGTGGCTCGCAACTCCAGGCCAATGGTGTCTGATTAAAAATAAATATTCAAAACCAGCAAGGCGGAACGTAACAGAAGAAGTGCTGGCTTCCGTAGTCATGCACATGCTCAAGGGAGCGTGTGTGCAGGAGCTGCCAGCCCTCTCACACAGACACACACACACACACCCTAACAAAAGAATAAAAGGAAGATGGGTGAGAACTTGAGTAACAGCAGGATCTTAAGAATATGGCATAGTAATAAATTCAGCCTCTGATTCCTTTAAGGAAACACACTGGTTGCCATTGGTGTGCTGCCCTGCTTGCCATAAGGTGGTGACTCTGAGGCCGGGCGGTGGTGGCGCACACCTATAATCCCAGCACTTGGGAGGCAGAGGCAGGCTGATGTCTGAGTTCGAGGCCAGCCTGGTGTACAGAGTGAGTTCCAGGACAGCCAGGGCTATACAGAGAAACCCTGTCTCAAAACAAAAGAAAACAAAAACAAAAACAAAGATGGTGACTCTGGTGGGTCCCTGCAGGTTGCAGGGCTGGCCCCCAGCGGGGAGCACACAGGTTGGCAGCTCCGTTGAGCCGCATAAAAGGAAAGCGGGTTTTGGAAGCCAGGCTTGCTGTTGAGCATTTCTAGGTCCCCCCCCCCCCCCCAACTCCCAGGGTTGTTGTTCTTTTTAAAAATGAATTTGATGAACTCTCGGTTTTCTCCGTTAGGCCAACAGCAGCAGCAGCAACAACAACAACAACCCAAAAACCATAAGTCCTGTTTTAGTATTTTCTCTGGTGAACAGATGGGACCCAGAGCTCTGTCCTAGGCTGACTCTGACAGTGTGGTCTCACATCTATTCTTTGTTCTTTTTGTTTTGCTTTATTTTGTTTTGTTTTATTTGTTTATTGTACTTTTGAAACTCAGCCTTCTGATTCCCCCCCCCTCCCCCCCCCCCCCCCCCCCCCCCGAAATCCCAGTTGTTGTGAGCTCTCTCTCTCTTGTCAAGTTGCTTCTCTCTTGTTCTCTGGTGCTGGCTACTCGGCGCCGCTATAAACAAGACAACACTTCCAATTCCTTACATAGCCAGAGGGCTGTTGCCCCTTAGCCTGGCAGCGTGGTCAAGGCAGAGGAGCCCAAGGTGAAGGCAGAGGGCACTATGGTCTGTGCTCGAAGACACTCACTGTCTTGAAGGAATGTTTTCCCAAAGGCTTGTTGGAGTGGATTCTAAAATCTGCCATAGGTACCTCATGGCCAGAGTACAGAGGGTGAGCAGGTGGAGGGGACAGCCAAGTGCCAAGGGACACGCCCATCAAGGACCATGCTCTCTTTGAGGAGACCTTGGGATCACCTTTTGTGGGAGCCAGGAGTCATGTGATAGTCACAGCAAAATCTCACGATATGCCTTCTAAGGAGAGGATCCTGGCTCCCCAGCACAAGATGGAAGTGAGCTTCATCTGTGCTGAGAAGGGAGCTTTTGGAGTAGCAGGATGGACTCCATGGTAGGTTCTGGCAGGTTCCCCGAGAAGCCTTAGAAACGGAGCAGCTACAGGCAGCTGTGAGCATCTGGGCCCTGGGGCTTAGGGAAGGTGCCAGTGCTGGAAGTTAGAGATGGCACAGGGAAGGGGGAAAGACTGTTATTGAAACCATACCCACACCCACACCCACACCCACACAGATTCTCTACTTTCCTAAATGAGCATAGCACTTAATCTGGAGTGCAGCAGCGTCACACACATGATTATAATTATGTACTGTTTGTTTATCTCATTCCAAAAGGGTTTGACAGCCTTGTTTGGCTGATTATTTAATATCTGCTTACTGTTCATTCCTAAAAGCCTAGCCCTCTGCAGGGCAGGGGAGCATGGGCTCTGCCACTCAACAGCTCCTCCACCACATGCCATGCTCCTGTGGGCACCATTTTGGTGTGGGCCCTGAGCATCTCCCATCCCCCCATGCAGGATGGCTCCCCATTGCTCTTGGTGTGGTTTCCCCCTCCCCCTTTCCTCTGCCAATATTCATTTTCACCAATAAGTGGTAATTAGGCAAACAAACCAACTAACCAACGCTCGTCATGGTGTACCAAGTGTATAATCTGAGGCCTCCATCTTCAGAAAGGGCTTCATCTCTCTCTCTCTCTCTCTCTCTCTCTCTCTCTCTCACACACACACACACACACACACACACACACACACACACAGACCATTGGATGGAAGAAGAGTTCATCTCCCGGTTGGCTCCAGAGGATACCAGCTCTTTGGATTACAATGCTGTTCATTGCAGCTTTTGAGAGAGGGTGTGTATTCCTTCTGAAGGTCGCTGAGCCTGTCATTCTGTCCTCTGCACAGAAGGAGAACTCATTAGTCAGATCTTACCTTCTCCCACTCACCCATGCCTGAAAGCTCACACACTTCCAGCTTTTCCTTCTAGACTCTTCCCTACCTAGATTGAAAAGTGCTAGTTTTTCTAAAATTGCTCACAGCAATCCTGTGATAGGCTGTGCTACCGTTATCAGCCCTCTGTGCAGTAGAATCAGAGCGGAGCCCCTGGGTGGGCAGCTTAAGGTTCCAACCAGAGTTGCTGGCTCTGTTAGTGACCCTGGAGGCTGAGGGTTCCTAGTCAGTTGCCCTCTGTCCAGGATGGGGAATTCCCAAAGTCAGTGAGGTGTAGTCTGAATTGCTATAGATGTATACACTCACTATTTTATTTTCAAAGTTGTTCTCTATGTATTGGTTAGGGGTTGGCCATAAGAACGAGGAACCCCGTCTCCCCAAAAGAATGTAACTATTCATATTTTCTAGTACTTTTTCCTTATTTGGAAAACTGACTCAGAGAGTCTGGGTGTTGAGTTCTTACTATTTATCCTGCAGTTGCCTGGTCATTTTATGACGTGTGGTATAGCTGGACCTGCAGACTGAGTCCATGTGCCTGTGTGGATGAGAGACCTGCAGTGGTGGGGTCAACTCCACTGCTGTGCGCTGAGTATCTTCAAAGAGACGAGATTGCTTTGAAAGCCCTCTATGAGGGAGCGAAAAGGCCCCGTGAATGTCCTCTGACACTTCCTGTGACCTGGGCACCTATCCCTGGTCTATCCATATCTCCTCATCTCTGAGGAGGCCCTTGACTTCAGTGTCAAGCAATGGACACTGTAGGCTTTGAGATCAGACCCAGCCATGGAGTCACGCAGCAGCTGTGATTTGTCATCTGTGCCTCTTCGAGTGTGGTGGCCTCAATCTCATGATATAACCTGAAGCTTCTTGAGCCCCTCAGATGAAATGACCCTGTACACATCACACACACACACACACACACACACACAAATCCCACCTACCCTTTTTTACGCTTCAGATTCTTACTTCCAAAGCCTCAGTCATTTCACTCATGAAAGTGCGTGTGTACCTGTGTACATAGTGACAGGGAAATGAAAAAGTTTACACTGAAGAGCTACACACTTATCACGGAGCCCTGGTGTGTTCTTTTAGACCTCCATCTCTGTCTGAGTCACTTTCCCTTTCCTTTTGGATCTTTTTGTTTTCGTTTCGCTTTGCTGTTTCTCTTCTATTTTGGTGATCAGCAGCCATATCAAGTTATCTTTCTGGTCTTTCGTCTCAAATCCTTTAGCCAGACAATTTCTCCACCTGTGAGTGCAAGTGAAGCCTTCTTCCAGATTCCATGTTTCAGAGACGTCCGAGTGGCGTCACCATGCCTGTAGCCCAAGAGAGGTGAAGCCTTGGTCAGTGGAACTGGGAAGAGGCAGTCCCCAATAGTGTTAGCTCTGGTCTGTCATGGACCAGAGGGTTCTCTGAACATCCCCAACTGCAGCCTGCCTCCGTGGTCACCAGTGATAGTCAGTCCTCTGCAGTCTCAGAAGCAGGGTTTTCCTCTCTTCCTGTTTCCTGCACCAACCCCATTTCCTGACTCCCGCCAGCCGATTGGCACTCCTTGCAGTTTTCAGGTTTGGCTTTCTTCCTGGAGGAAGTGGCCAGCCTCTGTGCCCACATAGCCTAACACAGGGCTGCCTGGCAGCAGCACTCAGAACCAAACGAGGATAGCTTGACTTTGTTCTGGTGCAGGCACACCTAGTGTGGCGTTGTTACAGAGGGGTTCCTGAGAGAAACAGCTTCTGAGATGATCGGTTATTTTGGCCCACGGTTTTGGAGGTATTAGCTCACAGCTGGCTGGCTCCTTTACCTCTAGACATGAGATGGAAGCAAAAGATAAAGGTGTCAGGAACAGATGGTGGAGGATGCTCTTCAGTTTACAGTATCCGGCAGTGGGCAGCAGGGTAGGAAAAAGCACACAGGCACCTGGGGTCAAGATAAACTCTCACAAGCATACTTTTTAATTACTCAAACCAGGCCCACCTCCCTATAACCCATTCAGCTATGAACTTATCAATGGATCTATTCCTTCTTTGATACAGGACCATGTAGGGTCCCCATGATCCTCAGACCCACTGGCCAGTTAACTGCTGAAGGACCAAGTTTCAACCCGTGGATCTTCAGGGACATTTGACATCTGGGCCCTAGGACCTCATAACTATGACGAGAACGTCTGGGTTCTGAGAGCTTCCCATTGAACTCCTCCCTTTGTGGTTTACCTGGTTCCCAGCAGGGTGTTCGATTCCAGCTCTGCCTGGGCGCTTGGCAGTCACCCACAGATGCGCGATGGTAGAATTCCCTAAGTCACAAGTTCACAAATGTTAGTGAGCATTTTCTGTCCAAGTTCTTAGGCAAATGTTTGGTCTTCTATTTAAAATAATTCATTAAAGTGTCTGCATCTGGTTCTCTCAAGCCTGAGGGCCAGAAGAGAATGCCAAAGTCACTCTTTACGATCCTCCCAAAAGGGCGGGAGATAAGCGTCCGATGATCAAATGCCTGTTTAGCATGTATGATACCCTGGATTCAGTCCCCAGAGGCACCCAGAGGCATGGGTTGGCGCATGCACGCCTCTCCTGGCACCTGCTCACACTCCGTGGTTAGAAGCATATCAGCCCACATCTCTCTGCATCCTGCAGGATTCTGGGCGTGCCTGTCAACAACCGCCAGTTGTCAATCTCAGAACTTGTAAATCGCACACCATTCCACCTCACTGCCTTAGGCTCCATCTTGAAAACTGCAGCATCTGCTTGTTTGCAGGCAACCGGTCATGTCCATCATTGGTGGGTTTCATCCTCTTAATTATACTTTTCATTTTTGAGGCTCTTTCTGGTTAACCAGGACTAGCCTTAAGCTCTCAGTCCTCAGCCCTCTGGGCACTGCAGGTGGCCCTGCTATCCATACCCTGAATCCGTGTGTCCCAGAGATGTTTGCAGGCAGGAACTAAGCGAGGCCCAAGGGGTATGGGTTACCTGCGGTAGGTTGCTTCTAAGCTTCATTCAGAAATTTCTAGAAAAAGCTTCCAGGTTTTACGTGTGTCTTTTAAAAAACATTTCTGAAAGTATTTATTTCACGTTGTGGAGGTAGGCGGTGAAGGACACGCCACGGTGCACAAGGGTGTGTGTGGGGGGGGCGGGTCAGAGGATGATGTGGTGGTAATTCACTCTCTTCTCCCCCATGTGGACTCAGGTCGCCAGGCTTGGCAGCAAGTGCCTTTACCCACAGCGCCCTCTCTCTGGCCCATTTGTATCTTCTGATGCGTAATAATCTGTTGTCAGGATGTAGTGCTGGACCCCGGCTAGTGGCATAGGCATCCTTGTCCCTTCCGAAGATGTGGCATGAGCCATACTCAACAAATACAAACACAAGCCAGGCCACCGCTCACGCTGCTGCCAAGTGACGACATGGTCTTGTTTGTACACGCCACCTCTCTGTTTTCTAGGGTGTATTCAAGGCAGCTTCCTCTCGTGCCAGGTAGCATCAGAGCCCGCGGGCCATGGCGGTAATTGTGGGTGGCTTGGCGCTCTCTCTCACTGGGTTTTCCTTCCAGAAAAGCTTGTGGGTAGAGAACTAGAATGGAGATATCACCGTGAGACAAAGAATTAAAACCAAATGGGTAATGTCCCTGTCAGGCAAAGACAATGTTATGCATACGATGGCTTGCTTAGTGCCTATTAGTAAGCAGATGGGAAATATCGTCGGCTTGTGTCCAGAGGCTTCTTGTGTTAGGAAATGTCACGGAACTTGCAGTAGAAAGTAAGGCGTGACATTTGGGGGTCATGGTGCACACCTGAACCACAGAGACAGGAGACGGGGAGCTTGAGTCAGTGAGCATGGGTCTATGTAGTGAGACTGTCTGAGAAACAACTACAACACCCCACTCCCACCCAGTCATACAACAGACCTCGGGGACCCACCTTTCCCCCCTTTAGCAGATAACGGCTCTTTGTAACCAATCTTCTCCCCTTCCCCCCTCGCCCCATTTTTATATTTTTGCAACAAGGTTTCTTTGTATAGCCTTGGCTGTTCTGGAACTTGGCTCTGTAGACCAGGCTGGCTTAGAACTGAGATCACCTGCCTCAGCCTCCTGAGTGCTGGGGATTAAAGCCATGTGCCACTACTGCCAGCCATGTGACCAGTCATATTTTAGCCACGGGTTTCACCCATTCCCTTTATTCAACCATTTTGAAAGAAAATAGGCTCTTTGTCCGTAAATATTTCAGTTGGTGTACATTTTTTTAACACAACTACAGTATCAATATCAAATACAGAGTCAGTAATCAACATTTCCCAATAATGTGGACTCCCCCCACCCTTACCGCTCAAGAGGTGGTTTGCTTAAATCTGGGTAGAGAGTTGAGAATTGGTTCAGTGGGTTTGCTGTGTCAGCATGAGGGTCCATGTTCGAGACTCCCACCCTCACGCCCATCCCCCAGAACCCACATAAAGCCAGATGTGGCAGCATGTATTTGTAATCCAGTGTTCCCATGGTGCCATGGGAAGTGGAGACAGTAGAATGGCCAAAGCTTCTGGGCCAGCTAGCCTGACGTAGGCAACCAGGAACATCGGAGGTCTATCTCAAACACTCACACCTGCACATTGTATGTGCACAGATGTGCACAGCTGCGCATGTGCACGTGAACACATACACACATACATACATACACACACACATACACACACACACACACACACATACACACAATTAATAAATCCAAATGCAATTGTACTCTTCCTATTACCATTAACTGATATGTCTCCAAAACGTTCTTTGATCTGAAGGCTCTCCTCACCCCCAACCCCCTAGAAGTTTCTGTCAAAGAATCTAGATCTTGCCTCTGAGCCTTTATTTCAGTTCGACTTTTGATGAGAACATCTTGTCGGGGTTTGTGTAACACATTGTTCTGTCCCCTGAGTTTCCTGTGGTCTGATGACTACATCTCAGCACATCCTGAGTTATGGCCAATTGGACATCCCCAGGAACGTATAACCGCCGTCGGCACAGTCGAGGCCACTGACCTGAGATACCTGCACCTTGCACTCCGTTTGGATCTGGCAGACGGGGAATGTTTGGGTTCTGTCATTCTTCATTTAGCGGTCGGGCTCCTCCCCCCAAGGATCACGTTGTACCTTGGTCACAGTGGATGCTGCAGGGCCATGTTCAGTGTTTCCTTTGCCTCTACGGTGGTGACATTTAGCCTGAGACCTGAGGTAGCCCTGTGAAGAAGGAAAGGGACACAGCAGGCTGAGGTTCCAGCTGGTGCTGAAGCCCTGGGGCAGAAGGAAGGGCCGTGCAGCTGGCACGGCGCCAGGAGAGCGCAGCAGGTGGCCCAGGTCATGAGGTCCACCTTCAGAACTGTGTCCTGAGTTTGGGGTTATGAACGTTATGGGAGATCCCTGGAAGGTTTCAGAAGTGGTCTGGCATGGCCAGGCCTGCCTTTAGGTCGTGGTCACTCATATGATCTCCTCCTCGCGGAGCTCCCAGCCACAGGGGACAGAGGACACAGAGCATCTGTCAGGAAAGAGGGCCTACGGCTTTTGTGGGGCATTTGGAAGCTCTGTGGACTTTCTTCTTGGCCTTGCTTGCGTCATGGTGAGTCTGACATTTCGCCTTCACCTCCCATCCCCTCTCCTAAGTACGTTTTGCTCCTTACAGACTCTGGCTTCTGGGGCAGCATCTGGGCCTTACCTAGGGATGTTAGGATGATCTCACAAGGCTGAGGTTTACCAAGGAGTGAGCATGCACTGACTTTTGTAAGTGATTTATAGGAAGTTAAAGCGATATTTAAAATTCTTCAAAGGTATTGTTTCTTACTATGGGTGACAGGAAAAGGAGGGGCCTTGTGTGGAGACCACCAGGCCTCTGCAGGCACTGTTAGCACAGCTAAGGAGACAGAACCTAGGAAGAAGAAAGTGGAGATGGGGAGCCACTGGGGTTTTGCCCTGCCCCATGCAGCTTCCCTGATACCATGTGGTTGTCCTGGAAATCCAAACCATGGACCGCCCTTCGCCCATTTCCATCCCCTCAGAGTGGAACTGAGGGACCTGTTCTGCCTTGTAGGCATGAACAGAACGTTGGGTTGGTCAGGAGGAAAAATAAGCAGAACTGGCCCAAGTTTGTTTCTTCAGGTTGGGTGTTTGTGGAGAGTATAAGACACCCTTCTGTGAGTCCCTCCAGGGAAGTAAAAAACCAGAAACAAAACAACTCAGAAAGGTGGAAGTTTGGCCCCCTTTTGGGAGGAGACCAGAGAACATGGGGAGGAGTCTTGGGGATGACCTAGGATCTAGAAAGAGAGAGGCCCAGGAATGCCTACCAGGGCCAGCACAACTGTCCACCAGCACGGAGGGCTCAGGAGCTGACAGGAGGCAAGCTAGGCCCAGCTTTCCAGCCTAGCTGCCTAACAGCCTCCATGTTTAGATTAGCCTGCAACCACACAGGAGGCCTGGCAGGCTCCGTCTTTCCAGAGGAAGGCCAGGCCAGGTCCCTCCTCGTCACCTAGGTTGCAGTAACTCATGCGTAAACTGGGTGGCCGGGTCCAAGCCTCTCCTCCTCTGTGTGCGAATTTGACAGGACTAACCTTGCCATATTTAGCGTGGCGCTCACAGCCGCTCGCCTCCAAGGGGTAATCATGCAGGCACAAATTCGGGAAGCTCCTAAGCTTATGAGCAGTCTTCTGAGCATTAAAAGTGTCCTCTTGGCCAGAAAGGTCGTTCATAACTTGGCTACCCTGCTGATATATACAGTCAGTGATATTGATTGATTAATGTATGAAAGCCCCAGATCCATTTGCTTCTATGAAAAAGAACGAGGTGCAGTCAACGCTCTCTATTTTCACCTCATCCCTTTGTTTGAAGGACACCCCCCCCCCCCTTTTTGTCTTGCCGGCCGTGTTTAAGGGGGTTTCAGAAAGCCAGTTTCTGCCAAGTAATGCATTCACAAAAGGAACATTGATTCGAATCAGTGTCGCTCCAGCTACCCAGAAAGGTCTGCCAACGAGTTGCTCTCGTATTAACCTTCTGTCCGTGAAGAAGGAAGGAAGAAAGAATAAACACTTCCCGGAGCCAGCCTCGTTGGGTTTGAATTTGGGTTCTGGACTTGATCTAAAATGATTTCTTCCATGTCCGATCCTGGTGTTGGTCAGTCTCGCCGTGGGAGTTTAGGAGTGGAGAGCTTTAAGTGAAGTTACCAACCACACCCCCACGGCACACCACACCCAAGATAGGTTGGTAGCAGAACTTTCCTCCGCCTTTGGTCACTAGCAAACAGTTTTTTTTTTAAACTGTTTTTTTATTTTTTTTAAATCCTATTATCCAGGTTACCTGAAGAACTAACTTGTCCACAAAAAGTCAAAAATGGGGTTCTTGGTCTTTAGAGGCCTAAAATGTCATTGAGCTAGCCTGCGCCTTGACAGCTGATGAGCAGTTAGCTAAGGCTTTCTTTCTGCAGCTGTCAGAAATGACTAAGAAGTTAGCCTAGAGAGTGCTGGGCGTGCCTATAAGGCCTTTTAGTCAGCTTTGGCTGGCCATCTTCATGTGTTTCCAGCAGGCTGGAAGTCTGGGTGGTGAGGGGTACCATCCATCTGCGCCCGAGGAGGTGCATTCTGCATCTTCGCCTGCAGGTGTCAGTGTGGAGTTCTCCCTTCTGGCAGGCCCAGTGGGAAAAGCAGGTGACTGGATTATTTTTTGATGGCTGATAGAAAATGAAAGCTAGCCAGTCTGCCGGTCTGTTTCTCTGAGCCAAACCGCACTCACCCAACAAAGAAAGTGTACATCACAGGGAACGAAGATGACCCCAGCTGTTCATTTGGTACAGCCCACCAGAGAGTGGCCACCTTCCTGTCCCTACTGTGTATCTCAGAGCAGGAACCAGTTCCCCATGGGGGTCCCAGCTCCGTAAGCATTATGAGCGATCGCGCCAGGACCCATAGTACAGCTTCCCGTGTGCTTGGGACTCATAAGACATTTGGGTCTTCCCAGGGATGTGAACCTGAACTCCACTCCGATGCCTGTGCAGCCCCCCCCCCCCAAGTGGAATAAAAGCATCAGGGTGGAGCTTGCTCCACCCCGGACCCCCACTGTTGAATTAGAAATCTACAGGGACTTACGCTCTGCAAGTCCTTCCTAGTTTAAAAGACGCAGTGGTGTAAGCTCGCCGCCTTTGGCCCCCAGTGCCAATGGAGATGGAGTTCTTTTACTCTGGTACCCAGAAGCTGCTCATCACCCCCAAACCCCCAGCTGCCTGGGTTTTGCAGGACCCTTTGAATAGTCTCTTCTGCTCAGCCATGAGTGGTGCAGTGTTGCTGACTTCTTGTGGTCTGACTGAAGTGCAGGTGCCTCTCCAGGCCTGCCAGCTTTCTCTGGCTTGCACAGCAGAGTCACCACAGGCCTGCACTGCATCTGGTGTGAGTTACCCAGGCCCCATGTCATCAGTGTCTTTGCCTTCAGAGAAGCCAGCGCTCTTAATGTTGGAGTCGTGCTGGCCTATACAGGGATCCAAAGCGACTTCACGTAATCGTTTAATTCAAACCTTGGCTTTCTAATAGCAGTCTAAGCACAGAGCCTTTTGGTAACAACGGGCAACCTCTTTACTTCCAATGAGTCCTGATGTGTGTTTCTTTTTCCTAGGACTTCCCCCCGCCCCCCTTCCTTTTTAGTTTTCCCCTTTCAACAGGTAAAAAGCAAAATCTTAAACCACACGGAGAGGCACACACCTGTAATTCCAGCAGCTGAGAGGTACAGGCAGGAGACTCCAGAGTCCATGGACAGCCCCAGCTACAGGTTGGATTCTAGGTTAGCCTGGGCTTTGTAAGGCAGCCCCAGCGACAGCAAGTGATCAGTTAAATTCCTCCTGAAGGGTAAAGGTGGCACTTCTGACCAACCGGAGGAAATGTTCCCTCAGTTCTCTAGTCCAAAGTCAGCATTATCTGGACTAGGATCGCCCTCCTGTCTCCTATCGCAATGAGAAAAATCTGCAAGCCCTCTTTGAACTTGCTGGAGTAATCAGGAAGCTATGGAGTACCAAACCCTGACACCACCAGTTCCTCTGGCTTGAGCACCAGGCTCCGTATTCCTCTTGCCCTAACTGAAACAGATTTTAATGCTCGCTCTTTCAAAGGGAGACCTTCTCTTCCTTTCCAGATGAGCCTTGGAACCTGTAATTCTCTCCTCCGTCCAGTGAGGTGATAGGATCAAACTCAGAGGATAGGCCAAGAATGAATCCATTTTCTCTCCCCATCTCTCTCTCTCTCTCTCTCTCTCTCTCTCTCTCTCTCTCTCTCTCTCTGCAGAATAAATTAGAATTTGCCTGATTTAATAAAATGGCTTCGTCTCCCTGCCGTCTTCCCCATCTCCAGAGTGTTTCTTCCTCAGTGGCCGCCTCCTCTCTAATGGCCCTCAGCACCACGCCTCCTTATTACAGGCCGGCAGCCGCACAAGTAATGCGTTTACCAGAGCTCTCACGCACACAGCACCATTTCGCACGCATGCATGCACTCCAGTGTTGGGGGATCCCGATGGCTGAAGGTGTGGAAATCTGTCACCTGATCTCATTTTCTCCATTGTCAGATGTGCCGGTTATAACTGATGTTGAGGTGGGAGCTTTTAGCCATCCATCTGCCATTAACCCAGCCTCCTGGAGTGGAGCTGACCACAGCACGGAATATATTTTGGGGGAAGGGGAGAGATTGAAGTCGGAGAATTGCAGCATAAATCTCTCCCCGGGCCCAGCCCTTTCTCTGTATAATTGGAACCCATTTATCTGGGCAGACCGGAGAGAATTTTGCAGTCTCCTCATTGCCCTCAAAGAGACCGATGGGTATTTGTTGCTTGAATTTAGAATGGTTTTTCCATTTGAACTTCCCCCCTCCCTCCTAAATTTGTGTTTTAATTTCTATTTCCTAGGCTGATTTTTTCCCCCCTTTCCACTCTGACACTAATTATGCCAGCCGCAATGGGAGCTCTCACTGCTGGGAGGTACCTAGCTAAGTGTTAAGAAGGGTTTTAAAAACAGGCTGAACTCTTTCTTAATGAGGCTCAATCGGGTTCTCCTCCGGGTGGTTTTGTTTTGCTGATCTGTCAGTTTTTCAAGGATTTAATTGCACTTTTTTTTTTCTCCCCCCCCCCCCCAGTATTAGTCTTCGAGATTGGCCTGTACAATCTAGCTGTAAAATACTTTTTAAGAAAGGCAAAAGTTAATAGTTTTTATCCATCACCTCCTTCTATTTTATTCTTTGCCTTGATGACTCCGAGGACCTTTTGAGAGTCGCTCTGGGGAACCAGCTGTTGCGAACCCTTCAGAGTGGGGATGGCACTTGGGCCCTTAGAAGTCCTGGATGGGTTTGTAGGCCAGCAGGTCATCTCCAAAGATCCTCAAGCCTCCCTCTTTATAGACAAAAGACAGCTTGACAGCAGTCTCCTCTTCGGGGTTTGTTGTCAGTCAGAGGCTGGGTGACACTGGGGCACAAAAAGCTGCTGCTTCCGGTATGGAACTGACTGGCTCCGTCAGGTGGCACCGGCCCAGCTAAGCTAACATCTCGAGCCCTCCAACATGGCAGTCAAGAAAGACTTCCAGAGACAGAAGGCAGACGTTGTCAGTCAGAGGAAGGGAGGCACAGCGAGGCCATATCCTTTATGCTATTATCTTTATGGCGTAGAGGGGAGGGGGGAACACGCTTGAAGCAATCAGCATGAAATTCCTAATTGCTTCACTTACCTCTGCCCTCCTCGTGGGACGGATTGTGCAAATGCAGGAGCCGCCAGGCCCCTCATGTTAGCACACTGTCCTTGCTGCGCACACTATTTTTAACTAGTGCTTTGTTTCCGCAAAGATACACAAAGCTTTTTCTTTCTTTTGTGTGCCCCCTCCCGCCCCTCTGCTGGTGAATGCTAAGAAACAGCAGAGGCAGTGAAGAGCAGCTAAACTTCCTGAAGCCCGGGCCCAACTCTGTCCACATCCTCGCCTTCAGCTTCTTCCCTTTGGATTTTCACCCCTGCCCTCCAGCACGGCTTTTGGTTTGTGTTTGGGGCCTCTCAAGTTTGCCTCACACCCATTTCTTTCTCTTTCTTTCTTTCTTTCTTTCTTTCTTTCTTTCTTTCTTTCTTTCTTTCTTTCTTTCTTTCTTTCTTTCTTTCTTTCTTTCTCTCTCTCTCTCTCTCTCTCTCTCTCTCTCTCCATCTTCCCCTGCCAGGCTTGGCAATTTGCATCCCTCAGCCCCCCCCCCCCCCCCCGTTCTGACACAGATCTTCCTCTTGAAGATTTTCAGTCCCCTCTCATGAGGATGTTTTTCTTTAAAAAAAAAAAAATCTGAGAACCAGAACTCCGAGATTTCAAAATAAAATAAAAGTAAACTCTGCTTTAAAAAACACTTTAGCAGGAAAGCCAGGCTAATTGTAAATCAATGGGTCTTAAAATGCAGCATCGATCTCCAGTTAGAAGTTTGAAGGGGAAAAGCGGTAATTACTGCACCAGAAGGTAGTTTTCCTTCTTAGTAAGTTCTGGGCAGAGAGGAGGCTCATTAGGGCAGTACTTTGGAATCTGAGTAATTAGTTGAAAAAGTACTTTTGTGGTGTTATTCCCTTAGCTGGAAATTATTGGAGTCTTCACAGATTTATAGCTCAATCCTGATAAGATTTGATTTATTATTGCGTTTGCTATAGGAAGAGGACTTGACAGAAAAATCACCCAGGTTGTAGATTTCAGAGAAGCACGGATAAGTCTCAGGAATGAAGGGGTTTGTGGGTCTTGATTCATTCGTGATTGCTCGTGTTGACCTATAGTGTTGAATGGAGCTAACTTAGAGACCCCAAACATGGCGGCCCCAAGGCCAGTGGCGAGCTGGGACCCAGGGAAAGCGTGCTTTTTGTTGGTTTGTTTTTCCTCCAGTGTCCACACACTTCCTGGCGTAGCAGTTGGATTTCACACTGCTGAGTAATGTCGCCCATAGTGGGGGAGGGGCCCCACAAGCATAGGATAGGAGTGTATCAGTCTTTCTCATTTGGATCCACTAGAGCCAGAATCGAGTAGGCGTGAGCCAAGACACACCCAGCTATGGTTAGTGAATCAACCAGTGGACAGACAGACAGACAGACGTTTCCCCGTTCTGATGTAACTTTCTGACTAGGTTACTGAAGCCGAGAGAGCAGCTAGCCTGAGTACTCCCCGCTTCAGGGACGTCACCTTGCTGCCATGGAAAGCAAGATCTTTCTTTCTCCCTGGTCTAGACCGAAAAATAACGTATAACATGTAACAGCACCTTGAAACCAGCCGTCATCCTTGCTGCCACACAGCCTTATGTTGGTTCATCATTTTTTTTAAAGAAAATATTTTTTAAAAGACTTATTTGTTTTTTTCTAAGTACACCGTTGCCATCTTCAGACACACCAGAAGAGGGCATCGGATCCCATTACAGATGGTTGTGGGCCACCATGTGGTTGCTGGAAATTGAACTCAGGACCTCTGGAAGAGCAGCCAGTGCTCTTAACTACTGAGCCATCTCTCCAGCCCAGCACATTCTTTTTGCCCATCCCATGTAGGAATCGTAGCCAGTTCAGTGTGTGTGAGGGTGGTTGGCTTAGAACCAGAGGGTTGTTGTGGTTATTGTTATTTTAATTTAAATCCGGTTTGAGAATGTCTTACATCATTTTCTTCCATTTAAACTTCTCCCCTGTTCCGCCCCAACTCCCCCTCAAAGTCATGACCTCTTATTATTGTTTTATTTATACACACACACATACACACACACACATGTATATATGTACACATATACAAACACAACTGGCAGGGTTCATTTACTGTTGTGCGTATGCGCTTAAGGTTGGCCAGGTGGGACTAGGTAACCTGACAGGGTCTCTCACTGGAGAAGAGTGATTCCTCCTCTCTTGGGAGCCCCTGGTTGCCTGTGGCTCTTCCTTCAGGTGCAGGGAGCTTTCCCCTGGCCATGTTGGCAGCTGGCATTGTCACCGTGCAGGTGGTGTTCTGCCCTCCTGGGTGTTGGCATCTCCCAGCCTCCCCTTCCTCCGTTGCCTGCTGAACTTCAGGTGTGAGGGCTGCATGGATGAGGTCCTGTCCCTCACAGTCAGATCTCCATTTTGACTAGCTGTGGACTTCTCTCCCCCTCCCCACCTCTTCTTTTAGAACTATTTACTTGATACCTGCAAGCCTGGTGCCTGGATCTTCCAGGTTGGAAGACCACGTCAGATCCCCTGGACCTGGATTTATGGATGGTTTGTGATCATGTGGGCGCCCTGGGAACTAAACCTCTGAGACAGTAATACGTGCTCTTAACTGCTGAGCCCTCTTTCATCCCCACCCCACCCCTCACCCCAGTTACAGGTTTCTATAATGATCTCTGGGAGAATTTTATTTTATTTTGAATTATTGTTTTTTTTTCTTTTTTTAAATTATGTTTTTATTATTAAAATAGTATTTAAATCTATTTTGATCATATTCTTCCCCACCCCAAGCCCTCTCCCTAGGCCTGCTCACCCATGTTTAATTTCTTCCTCATAATACAGACAGAACCCCAATACAACAACAACAAACAACAACAAACCTTGAAACTAAGGAAGTAAACTAAAACAGCCCCCCCAAGGGACAGGGTGAACATCCACCAACCTGTAACCAGAGAAAAGCGCACTCAAAATATTTTGTAAATCGTTGGTCAACTACTCCTGAACGTGAGGTCTGCCCTAGAGTATTTGTTAAAAGCAGTATCCTTCCATTGGAGAAAAATTCATTTTCCCCTCCCAGCAGATATACATGGCAGTTCTGTTGTTAACCTTTACCCTGGTGGCTAGGTTTACATACATACATACATACATACATACATACATACATACATACATACATTTTTTAAAAAAATAAACAAAAAACAACAGGAAGATAAAACAGAAACCATCACACCTATCCCATCCACTCTGGGAGGATTTTAAAGTCTTGGTGGGACCGTTTCATGTTACCCACACATCTCCTGAAAGGCCCTCCTGAGAGTCTGCTCCAGACTGTAGTCTGGTCTGCACACCAGATGGTACCGTGGGTTTTTATAAACTCTGTTAATTTAGAGTTCCCTTTCTAAAGAACAGATTTGTTTCCATTTTTATGAGACGTATCTGTGTTTGCTTATGTGTGTGCACCACATGTACAAAAGCGCCCGCGGAGCCCAGGAGAGGGAGTCGGGTCTGTTGGAGTTGGAGTTACAGGCAGTTGTGAGATGCTCAGTGTCGGGGCCAGGAACTGAACTCTAGCCCTCTGCGAGGGCGGAAAACATCCTTAACTTCTGAGCTGCCTGCCCAGCCCCAGAGAGCAGTTATTTAAAAGCCAAAGTCCAGACTGGAGAGATGACTGCGTAATTAAGGGGCACTTGGCTGCTCTTCCAGAGGACCTGGATTGGATTCCCAGCACCCACTTGGAAGCTCACAACCATCTTTAAATTCCAGTTTCAGGGGATCCGTTGACTTCTTTTGACCTCTGCAGACATCAGGCCGTGTATACATGGGTCACAGACATAACATTCAGTCAAAACACCTGCATGCATAAAGTAAATTTTTAATTAAGGAAAATTAAAATCTAATTGCAAACCAGTGCATAAACTTTTTATTTTTAAATCCCTATTATGACTCCAAGAGTTCATATTTGTAACATTTACTCATGTCAGAAAATGAAAGCAAAGTCAAGCCCGGCCAGGGGAAGCTAAAGGAGACTCCAGCAGGTAGTTTTAAATCGTATCACGGAAGCTTCTGCTCTTCCCGTGCCTCGTGGTTTTGTTCTGTTTTTATATAAATCCCGTTCACGCAGAAGTCCTTCCAAACAGTAGTTGGTTTTAAGTAACCCGACTTGCAATCTCCAGAGAGGTTTGTCAGGCCAAAGTGTCAAGTGTTTTAAGCAAAGTTGCTAACAAAACTGGTTCCCTTGGCCCTCCGGCTGGTTAAGTGACCTCCAGTGAATTAAAGTTTGGCACATCCACTTGTGCTTTGTTATTACAGTGTTTAAGATTAAATCAGATTTTTTTTTTTTTTAAATGCAGAACTCCTGTATTCGTGGGTGCCCTGAGAGCAGTTCAGACACCATGTATTGTTTGAAGTATATTGGGATTTTTACCATTGGAAGGACCCAGGATTGCTTTCACTTGGGAAAAGACCTTGGTTTTCTTCCCCCCTCCCCACAGCAGCAGCCCCCATACAAGCCTTCTTTTGTATAGAGAAGAGCTTCAGGGCCGTTGCCTCCCCAATGAGGCCTCTTGCCTGCTTCCTTCTGCTAACTGAGAAGGTGTCACCTGGCAGGGACATGTCTTTGTTCAGGACCAGACTCTTCCTCTGCCCCGAGACTGTGGAAGTGCCGATGTTCCACTTGGAAAAAAGAAAAAAAAAATGTCACTTTCTATTTATAAATGAGAGGAAACATTTCCACTGTTTATCCAAGAAGCCCCGAGCTGTGCTTTCAAAGGCTAAGAATTATGTCCCCCATCATGGCCTCAGCCAGCGCCTGTGTTCTGTCACTGCCCAGGAGAAGGCCGCTCTCTTTCTCTGTGACACCCTCTCCTCACTGGCTTTCGTCGCTTGTACAAACTGTCCTTCAACTAAATGCTCGTGTTTTCGAAGTTTACAAATAGCATTAGCACCACGGGGTGGAACAGTCATTTCTTCCTTTTTTTTTTTTTTTAATTTAATTCTAACCTCTCCCCTCCCAACATGTGTAAACTTTAGAAACAGGCCTGGAATAACATCTCAAGCGCTGGTTTTGGCGGTGAACTCCAGTTAGTACTTTGAAGAACGTGTCTTGTGAGTTAGGCAGTCTCCCATGTTTTCTCTCAGAGCTGAAGGCTTGGCTCACCCCTCTGCCATCACGGTGATTCTCTGGCATTCACAGTTACTGGAAGTCACTTGGGCCCAGCTCTTACCCCGCACACCCCATGTCTGCAGGGCTCCAACCCCTTTTCTAAAACAGCGCACCTAACACCGCTCCCTGCGCCTGACAACATTTCCCTGACCATGGCTGCTATAATATAGGTACGGTTGAAGTGATTTATTGTATGTATTTTTGAAACATCAGAGCTCTGCTCCTGCACCTAGGTTAGCTGGTCCTGATGTGGTACGTCTTTTTGTGTGCCAGAGCTCAGGTTGAAAGATGTGTGTGATACTGGTTTCACCCAGGCCTGTTATTGCTGGGTGTCACTGCGCATGTTCATGGTGCGCAGAACAGCGGGTGTGACTGGTGCCCTAGGTGTGAGACGGTGCCCTAGAGTTTCCCAAAAGCCGATAGCTGGAGTAGGTGCTATCTATCATGCTTGTCTCGTGGTAGCGTGAGAGTGCGGCCAGGTTCCAGCCTCGGAATCAAACTATTTTGTTGGTCCCTTCTGTAGACACATCTGACTTTTCCAGTCCTTCGGTTTGCTGCCGCAGTCCCTGTTTTCTTCCAGCTCATACCCCCCCCCCCCCCGCCCCCACTCTCCCACACAACAGAACAATTCTGCCGTCCCTAGAATGTAGAAGGGTGGTTTTCAAATGCAAGAGCAGGAGAAAGAAAAGGCGATTGTTTTTTTTTTGTTAGATGAACCCTGAGTAGCACCCAGACCAGCTGGGCTCCAGTAGACAGCCCAAGTACAGGCAGGCTGGACATGTCTCCGTCTCCCATCCCTGGACAACTAGGAAACCAAGTGGCAGCCGCTGGCCAGGAATTGATTGAATTAATTGATATGCCAATAAGAGAGCTTGTTACATCCGCCATTGGTTAGGACGCCAGCTAACAAGTCTCCTGATCAATGGCACCAATAAAGATTTCATCCATTAATGAGCAACATGGTAATTAATGTTATCCATAAACCAATTAGCCTGGCTAGCTAACTTGAAGAGATTAGCCCAATGAGTGACATCACAGAAAGCGGGCAGATAACTGCCCAGGTGGCATGGCTTGGGTCTCCAGGAACCTCCATGGAAGAGATCCTGGCCCTCTGGAAAATGTTCTAGATGGAGAGTAAACATCTCTGCCCCTGGCAGAGAGATGAGACCGCCAGCTTACTGAGCCCCAACACTGAGTGCAGCATGGCCCCACACCTGTGGAGGTGCAGCTGGGATATATGAGCTTCTTTTCCTACCCTTTGGCTGAACAGCCTTCCTACAGGAGTCTCCAAGGGGCTGTTAGGGGTGTAATGGAATGGCTGAGTCCCAGGTCACTCTGGTCCCAGCTGGGCATGTTCTCCCCGGGGGATACCCCATCTGAAGCTCACAGGCATCCCCCGCCCCCCACTCTGCTCCTGGAGGGCGGGCCATGGCCTCTTCTGGGAACCATGAGCGAGGTTGGTAAAGTAATTAACCTCCCCCAACCCGCACGTTTCATTAGGAAGAAAAATTTTTTTTGCTAAAAGAAAGGAGAAACAGATGATTTGAAGCCGGGCCCTTTCCCTCGTCCCCTGGCTTTCTGAAATGACATCAGTGGGGTGTTTGCCAAGCATAACCTGGCAGTCTGGCGGCTCTGCCTGACTGCCTGTGAGTTCTGGGGACTGTGCAGCTCGCCAGCTCCAGCCGTGGCAGCACGCCAAGGTGACGTTCCGTGACTAAGCAGAAACAAGGGAGAGGGAGAGAGGGAGGAAGAAGGTATGTGTGGTTGGGGAGCCGGGGGAGAGAGTGGTCTGGGCAGGGTGTGGCATGGGGAGCCGGGGAGCTGAGGAGGCATGTCCGGGGGCATCAACTCAAGAGGCCTGTTGGCAGGGGAGCACACTGGCAGGCAGGCCAGGAAGGGTTCCTTTGGCACTGCCTGGGGGCGTCGGTGGCCCAGGGCAGCCTGAGCGATTGCAGAACGAAGGGGTCCTGACTTGAGAGGGGACCGCAGGAGCCACGCACAGGAATGACCCAGAGGGCCTGGCAGGAGGAGGAGGTAGTGGCTTAGTGAAGCTTTTAGCAGCATCAGGCCCGGTTCTCTGCAGCGGAGTTCGGAGTTCGCTTTGCATTGTTAGGTATTGACCCTCAGAGACCCCTTGTGGATTCCCTAATTGAAAATTAATACTAGATCAATGCCATGAGCAATTTGCATATTGATCATAAACAACTTTGAAGGCACCGAGTGTGCAGTGAATCAATAGGGCTCCTGAACAGGCAGCGGAGGGAGCACCTCCCAGTACAATGCACTCCGAGAAAGGTTAATGATTCGGGAAGTCCCTAACTGCTCGGCGTGGGGATCAGCCCCCACACCACACAGCAGCCAGGAGAGCAATTAGGGCCAGACCCCTCGGCCTCCCCGGCTCCCCATCCCCAAAGCCAGAGGGGAGGATGGCTCGGCCGGTGTGGTACAGGGGCTGGACAGAAGGGTTGTTAGCAGTTGCCTTTTTTGGAGATGGATGAAGTCTTGGGGTAGTTTATTCTGGGAAATGCACTGTAAAAGGACGGAGCCGAGTTAATGCTCCTATAATTGCTCTGGCCCCTTCCCCAAACGCAGTTTTGGTGAAATGAAATGGAGGGGGTGGGGGGAGGTGGAGCCTAGCTTTGGCGAACCTCCTCTCCTGGCTTTCACTCAAGGAGGAAACCCACATTAGCTTTTCCTTCAAGGCTGGGACAGAGTTGGCCCTGTCTTTGCTTCGCGTTCATTCAGCTTCCACGTTCTGGCCTCTCCCTCAACCCCCGGGCACGCCGTCCTGCCCCTGCTCTGGCACTGCTCAGCCTTGTCTTTCTGCCCTCACTACATCCCTGGCAGGCCTGGAAGGGCACCCAAAGGTGGTCACTTTTTTGTCTGACTTTGCTCCTCCCCCGCCTGGCCTGGCTCCAGTTCCTCTCCTGTCTTGGCTAGCAGAACAGCAAGTTGGCTAGCCCTGGTGAGAGCCATACACACCCTGAGGAGAGAGAGGGTAGAGGTGTGTTTTTTTGTTTTTTGTTTTTTGTGTTTGTTTTTATTGCCAAACCTGGCTGGCCACAGAGAGGCGTGTGGGTTCACTAGGAGAGGCAGCTCTTCTGTGCAGGGAGCTGAGCAGACTCACATCCACAACAGCCAGTGTGTGAAAACACAGTTCCCCACCCAACTCTGGATTTCTATTGATTGTACCTGAGTTCAGTGAGGGCTGATTCAGGGCCTCTGCGGAGGCTCCCGTGACATCACGGGCAATGCAGCTTTAGAGAAGGGATACACATAAGGATCCGTCATGGTGGCAGATGTACCTTCATGCCATCACTGTCCTGGCTCCCCTGCCGCCATCTTGAATCCCGCTCCCATTCCTGGTGTTACCCTCCTGGCTGCCCCGGTGTGCATGTTTTGGAGCCTGGTGTTCACGTGGCCACTGCTGGCTCACCGGGTCTCAAGACAAGTGTCTCAGTGCCACATGGCCACGGTCCCCCTCCCCCATGCGTTTATTCACCTCAGAGCCCGCGTTATCATTCACACGTGTATTTATTGGCTCATGGCAGCCTTTCTGTGGGGAACCTTTTTTCAGGGGCCTCCATGTGAAGACGGAAACCAAGGCCAGATGCCATGGTAATTAGGCCCAAGGTGGTGTGTGCTCACTGGAAGATGTGAGGAGGAGGAGGAGGAGGAAGAGAAGGAGGAACATACTGTGTATTCAGACTCTGGCCCTGCAATGGCCAATAGAACCTGGCAGGCCTTGGCCCCCAGAACCCTTGTCTTCAGTCACTGCTCTGGTAGGTAGATGGCTAGCCCTTTCTGTACCTCTGAGTTCTGCGTTGCAGGCTGGCCTCTGCACCTCACACTTTCTGGTGTGAGGTCTAGACACACCTGCCACCTCTCTCTGAGCCTCTCTAGTTAAGTGCTCCCTTTGTTCCCCCCACCCCCACCCCAGGGTCATTTTCACATCTTTCCCATGATTCTTTGCTTAGCTGCCTTACTCTCCTACACCCTCCCTTCCCCAGCACAGCATACCACCACCCCCCCATTTACAGTGGTATTTTCCACGCCTAGGGTAGGTGCTACACACGGACAACCAATGGGCTAACAAATGGGTAAACAGCAGAAGAGCCTGCCCCCCCCCCCCCCGGGAAAGCCCACAGTGGTGATTATAAACTGTGACTAAACATTCGAAACCATACACCTTGGCAATAGCCCTGTCAGCCCCCAGCCTCTCTCAGCCTCAGTCTCCTCATCTGTGGAACGGAACTGCCCATTGCATTACTTCAGCCAAGTGGGTGTTGTGTGGCTACCATGTCCCCCGTCAGGTCCAAGTGTGTGTAGCCTAGCTGGGCGTGGGGCTGGTTCTCATGGGTAAATGCACAGGCAGAGGGAAGGGAGCAAGCGTTTCACCGTCATTCTGTCAACCCCCATGTGTCCAGTTTCCTGTCCTCACTCGGCAATAAAGCATCTGTAACCAGGTCAGTGGACAGGCGGGGTGGGTGGTGACCTGCAAGGGGCCAGGTGAAGAGCCCATGAGGCTTGGCTGGGCTGGGCGTGGCTACGGCCTCTGCCAGCCCAGCAGACGTCCCCATGCATGTGATTACCTCATTGTGGAACCTTTCATTGACTTGGCTGCACCATGCTGATGAACTGAGACTGGGGACAAGGGCTCGTAATTGAGGGAAATAAATTCCCATCACAGGCCTGTCTGCAGCCAGGAGTAAGGGCACACTGCCTGGATCTGCACAGGGGTGGCTGGGGATGCAGGTGTTTGTGTGGGCACAAAGAGGAAAGCCTCCCTCGCAAGCCCCCTTCCAGCCTGCATATCCATTGGGTAAGGCGGTCGGAAGAAGGATGCAGGGTCTGTGGTCCTGCCTATGTCTCCCACTTGATGCTTTATTTCCAGGAGGAAGCCTCATGTGTGTTTGCACACGGTCGGCTTTCTGTGCACCTGCAGGGCAGGCGCCTAGCAAGGGCTCCCTCAGGGGTCCCCACACCGGTGCTGTCTGTCATTCTCTCCATCTCTCTGTCCGATCGCTCACTCACTCACCTTCAACTCTGGGTGCCCCTTGGGTCTCCCTCTCTGAAGCACTGAAGGGAAGCGCCGTTGCTGCTCAGTAGAGGTTGGGTTTTGAAACAAGGCAAGGCCTGAGCAGGATCGCTTTCCCAGTAATTCATCTATCTGCCTTTAGCCGATTCAACAAAGAACCAGGCCTGGAAATTCTGACCACAGGAACACTTAGCAAGATCTTAAGACAAAGAATTTAGGAACCAGAGGGCTAGAGAGATGGCTTAGCGGGCCAAGTGCTTACCATGCAAACCCGAGCCGGGGTACACAGTACCCATGTAAAAAAAATGGGGCGTTGAGGCATGTACCCCCCCCCCCCCCCGTATTCCTGGTGCTGGGGAGGCAGAGGCAAGAGCAGGAAGATTTCTAGAGCTGAAGGCAAGCTCCAGTTTCAGAGAGAGGCCAGGTCTTGAAAAACAAGGCAGAAAAGCTATTGAAGAAGACACTGGACGATGGCTTTGGCTTCCCCATGTACGCATGCAGTGTACCCTTCACCCCGCCACGACCCACCAAGACAGACACGCAAAAGAATGGAGAGACGACGAGAATCACTTTCAGAAAGCTGAACCAAAAGTCCCACGAGCAGCCACCCACATTATTAACACACAGCGACCATCTCACTACCACAGGCTTCCTAAGATCGGCAGTGTAGGTCACCAGCCGGTACCCGGGGTCGGCCGTTCTTAATCGGTTGCTTAAGTTTACAGCGAAGAGATTCCCCTCCGGTGCTGTCTGGGCCGTAGGAGGCATTTCCTGGAATGCACAGGCCCGCGTGCAGCCCACATAATGGCTGGGCCAGAGAGGAAGGTTGCCTCAGTTACAAAGGAGCACGGGCGGCGTGCAGGCGTGCAGGCAGAGCAGAAGAGAAGAGCCCTCACTTGACACCCTCTGACCCCAGCCGGTGGAGCTGAATGCGGGAGAGGCAGGGCTGAAATTGCAGTCACTTTAGATTATTTGGAGTGAGGAGAGGCAGGGAAAAAAGGGTCTGTTGACTACAGGAAGCTGAATTCTTCCCCCTCTGAAAAGCTTATTAGTGGAAGGGGAAAAACAATTACTTGACTTTGCTGAGCTCTGCGGCTGGGACTCGGGCCTGTGGCAGCAACCCTGTCACCCGAAGCCTTGGACTTAACCCAGGATCTAGAATGCTGCTGGATCCACCCTTCCCGAAAAGATCGTGGAGACATGAAAAGGGGAGGGGGGTGCAAGCATTGTCACTTGTCCGGGCTTAAAACCTGGTAAGCTTCTGGCTTAAATGGTATCTGGGGTGTCATTTTTCCAGCGGGGCAGAGAGTGAGCACTATACCATTTGCTTAAAAACTCAGATACCTGGGGTCTTAGGGGGCCAGCCCTGGTTTTGAGTGCAGGCTTTTGGTTTTGTTTCTGGTGAGCAGGGTTCTTATTCTTGCCTGTCTTTTCTCTGAAAACACTGATGTGGATATTGCCTAGCGGCCGGCTGGAGACTCACTATCTCCATGTGGCCGGGTCTCTGCAAACCGTCTGTTTACTGCACAATGTCTTATGTTCCTATAACATGTGGTCTCTCTTTTGGACTACTCTGCTTATTTACTCTTTTTGAATTTTCTAAATGGGAAAGAAATCTCTGATTTTGCACACCACACCATGCACACGCACACACCTACAGCTACCTACATTTCATACAGAGCACACACGCACGCGCACACACATACACACACACACCTACTACAGCTACCTACATTTCACACAGAGACCTCTTCGGCCCAGCACCTCTTCTCTGCAGTCTCCTCAGCATTCCCAGTCTTTCTCCAAGGCCCAGTGCATCCTCTCTTCTCTCAAGATAGTTCCTGTTTCTGACTCTTCACCAAAATCCTTTGGTAGCTCTTTAAATCCATAGATAATTAGCATCTTTAGGGTTGAAATTGGCATGCTCTCTCTATTATAGCATATACTTAATTGAGAAACGTTTTTATTTTATTTTACGTGTGTGTGTGTGTGTGTGTGTGTGTGTGTGTGTGTGTGTACCATGTGCATACAACCCACGGAGGCCAGAAGAGGGCATTGGATCCCTGGAACTGGAGTCACAGGCAGTTTTTAGTCACCATGTGGATGCTGAGAACCAAGCCCCAGTCCTTAGTCAGAACAAGTGGTCACACCAACTGAGCCACCTCTCCAGCCCCACCCATATCCTAATTTTAAGACACTCTCCTAGTTTTCCTTCACCGGCTATTATCCTCTCCCCATCTCTCTCTACAGGGAAGAGGTACTGAGGACGGGGGGGGGGGGGGGGGGGGGGGGAGGGAGGGGGGGGGAGATACCTTTCCTTGCCCGCTTTGTCGGGCACTGTCTTCACTGATGTTGCTCGGACCCTCGACTGTTTGATTCCCTCCCTTCCCTACAATTCTGTGCCAGACCGTGAAGCGAATCCTCGTGTTGGTCTGAAGCTCCATTCCCTTATTCTCTCGGTGCTAAACGCCTGTCTTCCCCTTGGAAAAAGTGGGGAGGATCCCATGTGAGGCATTTCCCTGTTGCTAGAGTTCTAGAACATTCACCAGTTTCAGCGTGCACACAGAAGGATCTCAACACCCCAAGTTAGTGATTGAAATGAAATTCTGTACTCCAAAGTGCCGTAGATCAGTTACGCATGCATTTAGCACTAGTTCTTTGTCACAGAACTGTCCTCCTCCCAAATCATCTTGCATCTCACGGCTGTGCTTTGTCTGTGGGTAGAGTATTCAGTCCTCTAATGGCCTCCACCATCGGAGCACGCAGGTGTAAGTCTCCGAATTGACTAACATTTACTGTAGTGTTGGCCGTGGTCGAGGATCACTGCTCTTTAGAGCTGTGCTTTTGAGATGTGGTACTGTGTGGGCCAGGCACGACAGTAGGATTTGCTGCTTTTCAAAGATGCCAAGCCCACCCCTTAGACCCCATAAACTCCTTGGAGCAAGAGAACCCCAGTACATGAGCTAGATTCTCAAGGCTTGATTTAAAACACAGCAGCATGGGGAGACCAGAGGAGGAGCTGCTGTGAGTAACATCTCTGTGAAAGAAGGCACGAGTTACCATTTTGTCTTAAACCCTAGAAAATACTGTTCTATTTGCATAGGGTCCAAATCGACAGAACAAGGCCAAGACAATTGAGGCTTTGCATGTAGACCAGTCGGCATGACTTTCCAAGTTCCTCCACTGCAGGAGGAGGCAAGAATTTTCTCCCTTCAGTACAGAACTGCACAAGGTGCTGTATCAATGACAATTTAGCCATCCCATCTGCTTGTCCCCACGAGTGCAGCAAAAGCTCTTGGGCCTGAAAATGTTTGGCTTGCCCCCTGCCCCTCAGTGTCCCACCTTACTTTAGCTTTCTTAGGAATTGGCAACTGAAACGTGTTGTTTGCACGGCCTGTCTGTTTGAGACTAGAGACCTGATGGTTTGGGAGACTGGCCTAGGTTCTGACTTTCCGCGTGGCTGTGTGTCTTCAAATGTCAGGTTTGGCCGTGAGACTTCTTCCCAGAGCTGGCTGCTTTGCTTGTGCTGGGCCGTGTGCTGCGGTATTTTAAGATTCTCCAGCCATATGGAGATGGAGGAGTCTCTCCTAGGTTACCTCTAGGGTCTATACATATATCTGGCATTGCATCGTGACGTGTGGTTCCTCGCAAACCCACTGACCTCCTTTGCACACGCTTGGGTCTGCCCAAGAGTAGGCAGCAGGTTAGCCTGTGTCTCTCTCGGCAAAATGGCACTGGAGTTGGCTCGACTTTGATCCCGTCATATTTGGTTTGGCATGAGTAGGCCTTCGGGCCCTGTTTCTAATGAGTCAGCTTGCTTTACCAGCTGTGCCTGGGAAGTGGCTTTTGGTCCACAGTCAGCGCCTCTCGGCCTGCCGTCCCGCTCTCCCTTAGTGGGAGCAACCGAGTATTTGTGTCTGAGTTCTGCTCTTCGTGGGGATAAGGCTGTTTCTGAACGGTCGCCCTCCTCAAAGGAGACGGTCTTAAGGGTAAGGTGACAACCAAGCTGGGACTTCCGGGGCTGCCACCTATGTGCCATGTGACACAGGCCTCTTTAGCCAGGGCTCTCTTTTCCTCCATGTGTGCAGTCTGTTTCGAAGACTAGAAACAAAAGCGGTTGGTTACCTGCTTCTTCCTTAATTTGCCTTTAAAAACAAATAAACAAACAAAGACCTTTTTCTTTTTAATCCATGGCTTTGCATTGGCTTTGCTGTTGTCAAGTCTTGCCTTCCCCAGTCTTGTAAACACCCGGGGAGGGGGGGGGCGCTGCATGGCGGCTGCCTCCGCCCCTTCCCATGTCCCGGTTCCTTCATGCACCGCATCTATCACCGCTGCTGTTCCCGTCAGGAGAGCCATCCCTCAAGGTTCTTGCATTTGCCCATTAGGTTCTAATCACCTCTCTTTAATGCCATTTCTGGTACATCCTGTTCATTTCCCACACACCTTCATTTGTACACAGATGCCCCAGTCAGCTCACAGCCCTCCCCGCCCCCACTCCTTTTTGCATTAAGTATAAGATCTCCAGTAAGTCAGTTTCAACGCTGAAGGGCACACCGGTCTTCTATAATGGAAAACACTGGGGGCGGGGGCGGGGGGGGGGCACGTGTGTGTGTGTGTGTGTGTGTGTGTGTGTGAGAGAGAGAGAGAGAGAGAGAGAGAGAGAGAGAGAGAGAGAGAGAGAGAGAGAGAGAGAGTGTGTGTGTGCATGCGCGGATGCTTGCTTTAATTTACTCCATCACTCATGTGTGTTTATCTATCTTGTCTTCTCCCCTTCAACTATGGAGGCTTGGCAGTGTTTATTTGAAGCAGGGTATTATTGAAAGACAGATGCTGTAGGGACCGCTCGGGCCTCACACCTGGAATGTTAAAAAGCTCCCAGGCGGATCTTTTCTGTTGAAAAAATGTCCCTTTCTTCAGTCGAGGGTGGGGGCTGGGGGGGGGAGCGGGAACAGGGAGCTGGCAGGAAAGAACCGGTGCCCATCCAGGAAGCTCTCACCTGCAGCCCCCGTGTGGGGTCACGCACCCCTGATTCTGACTGTTCCCTTCCCCTCCCCCAGCCCCTCCAGATATTTTAAATGATGCGTTCATTTCAAGTCTGTGAAAGGATTTGGTCTCAGGAGTGAGTGTGTGAAGTCCTTGTCTCCTCTCTATCCAGAGCCTGTCCCTCACACAGCTCCAAGGACCTCTACCTCACAATTGGCTTGTCCCTCAGGTCTGTAACCCGTCTCCACCCTCTCTTCCCCAAGTAGCATCCTGAGTTGGAATCTGTATTTTTCTCCCAATGACAAATTTGTTTTTTTTTTTAATGGCTGGAGAGGGGCACCTTGCTTGGTATCTGGGGCCTTGTGTTTTGCATGCCTCTGTTTTCCAGAATATTCTAGTTTGGTGGGAGGTCAAACCATGCAATATGCTGTTTAAAAGAAGGGAGAAAGAGAAAGCAGTATGGTGTCAAGATATATTTGTTAGATCATGTTTTAAATGAAGTACAATTGAAGGTAAGGGTGTTTTGTGAGTTTTTTTGTTTTGTTTGTTTTGTTTTTGTTTCCCCCCACCCCAAAGAAAGGGAAAAAAACTACAAATCCACTGAGCTCCCAGAGAGTGCACCTCCTTTGTCGAGGCGCTGACATTGAAGTGTAATTTTTCATGGTTATTTGGACTGGAAAATGGGGGTTGGGGAGGGAGAAAGGGAGAGATGGGTCTGCGATTATTTCCCATAAATGACAACACAATCACATCACGCTCTGCTACAAACATGCTCAGGGAATTTGCCCTTTTTAAAAACAAAAAACAAAAAACATTTCACGTGTGAAAGTAGCAGCAGCAGCAGCAGCAGCAGCAGCAGCAGCAGCCAGAGAGCTCTGTAGAAAGCCCAGGGATGCTAATCTCTGCGGAACTTAGTTTTCCTCCAGAGTTCTGGTCCCTGGCTGCGCCCCTCACTTAGTGCGGGGTTCCGAGACCATTTCCAGAGCTGGGTTTGTATTTTACAGACTGGAACTCGGCGCCTCTCAGTCATTCTGTTTTATTTCATTTGAAACCTTCCCATGAATAGCCACCAGGCGAGTCCTTTCCGTTGGGCTTTGTCCCCGAACAGCTGCTTTTATCCTTTCTGGGATTCTGCAGGGGGCAGCCCAGGTGCTTCTGCTGCGCACACAGATAAATGGGACCTGGTGCAGAGCGGGCTTTAGGCGTTTCCTCCCTTTTTCCCCTCTCTTGACCCCCACCCACCCCCTTAATTCTAGTGCGGTTTTGACAAACTGTTCAAATGACCAAGTGGCCTTGCCTGGGAGAGGAAGATGGCAGCGAGCGTTTTGGCCACACAATGGTAGCATTCTTAGCTCTGTTCAGTGCGGCTCCCGCAGGAGGGACAACTCAGAGAGAGAGGGGACTTTTCTCTGCAAGGCCACGGGCTCCAGACCCACACAGGCTCTAGCCTGCGACTGCTCCAGTCTGAGGTGAAGTCGGTGTGTAGGCGAAGAGGTGAGGAGCCTCCTGAGCTGCTTCTGGCTGCACAGTCCCCATTTTTCTTGCTACTGTAAACAACGGCGGGATCTTCAGATACACAAAAGCATAAATGGTCTCTACCCTCCAATTAGTCATTTTTAATAGTACCCAGAGTTAACCTTCCCAGTGTTGATTCTCCCAGCCCAATGCCAAGGGCGGGTCGGGGGATTGGGGGAAGAGGTGAGGGCCGTGGCGAGGGGGCTGGATTCCTTCATTGCCCGCCTTGCTTTCCACATTCTGAGAGGCCCCTGGGAGGCTGGCAGCCCTGTACCTAGATCTTTAAAGTGCCATCTGGAAATCCAGGTGTAGCCGCCCGGTGTCTTGGCTAACTCAACACCTCACAGAGCAGAGAATTCCTCAGCCAAAAGTCACGTCAAAGACCCACCCGAGAAGCAGCCTCTCACTGGAGAGTGGGCACACATCTGATCTCATTATGATCTCCCCGGTACTTTCCTGACCAAGCCATCCTGGCTTCTTCCGATGGGGCTAGAATGCATGGGTAGACATCATCCTGAGGTAACGGTTTTGTATAAACTGTGTGTCATGAGTCTGACTGATTCCTGTTTCCTTCCCCTTTTCCCAGCCACCAAGGTGAGAAATTGGCCTGTAGGCATACTCACCCTGACAATCCTCTCGGCTGATAGAGGGTAGTCCTCCAGAAACCTAGCAGATCACACACACACACACACACACACACACACACACACACCATGGCGCTATTTTCCTTGATGGATCTGTAAGAAGTATAAAATGGAACAGACACAAATCTCATGCAGCTTAAAAATGAAAAATCCAGGTAACGACTATCAGGTAGAAATGTAAACGCCCTGTTCTTTGAGCATCGGTGATGATACACACACACACACACACACACACACACACACACACACACACGCCATGAGTAGCTGAGGATCAGAGATGTTAAGATGCCCGTTTGTATCTGTGGACAAGCCACATGAACTCAGGGAGCATTCTTGGAGCTGAGGAATTTTTACCCAGAATCCCTAAATTGTTCTAAGTTGCCTGTCAGGTAGTTTCCCGCTGGACAGTCTGAGACGGAAGGAAGCCAACGTGTAACGGTCAAGAGGCCATATTTGGGAATGTTAGGTGGCTTCATGCAGGATCAGGCAGGGTGTGACTATGTGGTGCAGACAGGGCAGCCCAGGGCTCTCGGAGAGTCACCTACTTGTCATGTATTTGGTCACCTCTTAGAGAAGGTGCCTACATGTGCTGGGTGGGGAATGATCCACCCTTGTGGCTGTAGCTAGCTCTTATCTTCAGCGTTAGCTTGGAAGGAGAAGACAAAGACCAGAAAGAACAAGCTGGGAACGGAACAGCTGTCTGTCTGTCTGCACAGCGCATCACAGCTCGTTACAAGTTTCTGTTACATCAGAATTTTAACATGGGATTTTTTTTTTTTTTTTTTTTTTTGAAGCAAGTGGTCTGATCTAGACCTTAGTAAGTCATCTTTTATGCCACGGGATTTGACCTCTTTGGTAACATAAAGCACACACACGCTGCATAATGCCTGTACCCAGTAGAGATTTCCCATTGATAAGAAAGTGCAAAGAACATCGGATGGATACACTCGGCTGTTTCCTCACCTTGCCGCCGTGCCAACCGAGCCTGAAAGAACAGAAGTGATTGGTTGGGGGCATGTAGCACGGGAGTCCTAGAGTCCAGGGCCTCCACCGAGGGAGGGCGGGCAGACGAGGGAGAGAGGACAAAGAGTAAGTAGCCTCCCGCTACCCTCCACCGAGATGCCAGCCACCCTCCATGGCTCTCCCGCTGGTCAGAGTGTGAGGTGCCTCTCCCACCTGCCTGGTTGGTCTTTCCTTGGGTTAATTAGGTTGCAAACCATAGGAAGACAAAGCTTTAACCCTGCCTACAAAGTAAGCAGGTTGGTTATTTTGTTTTTCAAAGAAGAGGTCCCGCTTACAATTAAAACTTGTTTCTGGTAAACCTCATTCCAGGAACGATGGGCTTTTAACAAAGGCTTCTGACAGCTGCAGGCTATTTCATTTTTTTTAATGCCGAATGAAAAATCAATACATTTTTCTGGGTTATACATATTCAGAACAGGCCTGATATTTCCATTATAATGGAAAGCGGGCGTCTGCACACCTCGCCCGCCTGTCAGAGCTGCACCATCACATTTTCTAAGCCACTGCTAAATATTTCAAACCTGATTTGATTGTGGTTCGTGACAGCTAATGTTTCCCAGCTCTTGAGCCTGCCGACAGGCAAACGCACTCTATCCCCCTCCGCCGCACCCCCCCCCCCCCGCAGCCCCCATAAAAGGGAATGAACGATTTCATTCTTCGGGGATCACAGATTGGTGTGTTATTTAAGTAACACATTCGTGTGAGAGCCTTGGGTACAGACACCCCGATTCTTAGGAGACTTTCCAAATTTCTATCATATCGAGGCACGGTGGGGGCTTTGTCAGGTTTGAATTAATCTACATTATCCTGTTAAGAGTTAGGAACAGAGGGATTAGTCTTAATCATTGATTGACTCCCCTTTCCTTCAAGCCTGTGAACGATTTGTAAAATACCCCCAATGGACACGTCACTCGACCCATTATTGGGGGGGAGGGTGGTACTTTTTTTTTTTTAACTGGGATGCTTTGGTGGGTGACATATTTGGGGAGCATGTGCAGAGGGTTGATTGCTGACTCTGTAACGATTCTGTTTTCTGAGTTTGGGTTCTATCTTCTTCCTCCCTCTGCACACCAAATTCCGGGATGCTCATGTCTCCGCGGGGCTGCCAGCTGACAGACTAGCCCCCTTCTGGAGAAGTCACAGGCTAGGGCACTCTTGTCATCGCCTTGATCAGGAGGGAAGGAGAGAACGGTTTGCATCTGTGCGAAGCAAAGCTATGTGGGTGGGGTGGGTTTTTTTTTTCTAGGTCTGTGGTGGTGCTATGTCCTCAACCCCCTAGACTGCTTCTTTTAGGGTCACCTGAGGCCTCTGCCCTTCACCTCACCAGGAGCCGAGAGTGAACAGAGCAGGCTGGGATGACCCAGCAAGGGGAGTAAGGTGGTTTCTACATCTCTGTCCTGAGCCATCTTTTAACTTGGCAATGGAAGGCAGATGGTAGACCGTATGGAAGACCCTGCTGGTTTTCACGATTTCCTTGCGTCTCTGGTCTGCAGGAGAGTTCCCACTGGTAGAGTGCTGGCCTAGCAGGCCCGGAGCCCTTTTGTATTCCCATTGAAACGTATGCCTAGAGTGGTGGCATGTTTCATCTATCTATCTATCTATCTATCTATCTATCTATCTATCTATCTATCTATCTAATCCCAGTACAGGAGAGGTGGAGGCAGGAGACTGTAGGATTACTATCCTCTACTTCACAGCAAATCTGAGGCCAGCCTGAGACTCGGGTCAAAATAAAATAGTTTCCCCTTCTCAGTTTGGCATGAAAACACGTAAGAGTAAGAGGATTTACCCTAACTTGGGCACGGCCTTCAAGGTACAGCCCTGCAGGGCTTTAGACGCCCGTCCTCTGGCATTGTGTGGGGTGTACTGACTGGGCTTGCTACTTTCTGCTGAGAACCGGGGCTGGCGTGGAGGTGACCTCCTTGCCCAGGTCTGTCACAGCCATGAGAAAGGGTCCCCGCCATTATGGATATGAAGTCTCAGTCCTTGAACACTCCAAAGGAAAACTGGCTGCGGTCTGTCTGCTCAAGCTTTGAGAGTGTCCTGTGGCTGCCGTGAGCGTCAGCTGGAGGGAGAGCAACCTGTTCTCCCACGCAAAGGACAGGGATTTTCCAGATAAAACCCACGGCCAGCCCACGTCTCCAGTCGGACGTTCGCACCATCTGTCGTCGGTAGTTGACATTACAGAAAGCAAAACAGAAACTTGGCTCCCGGGGTGACCCCAGCCAGTTGCTGCCACACAGGGCCAGAATGTGTAAATCGTGATCTGCGGTGAGGAAAGCGCCCCCTCTGTCCCATGCTCCATCAGTGTGTGAGTCCCCACGAGGAGGGCCGGAGAGTCGGAGGGCCGGAGAGCCAGAGGGCCGGGACCAGCCAGCAGCCCCAGCTCAGTGGCCAGGCTGTGGCTCAGAGCCAGATGCTGTCACACCCCTGGCCACCACACAGGAGAGGGACCAGGATACCAACACTTCCCTGCAGGGGCCCAAGCCTAGCCTTTGGTGAGAAAGCTTGCGTGACATTTCTGGGACCAGTAAAGACACACCCTGTCTGCAAAGCCTCACAAGCCCGGGCTGTCCAGACAGATTTGCAGTCTGTATCCCTCCTTTTTTATTTTATTTTATTTTTTTTAATCATTTCTCTACCTTTATTGGTATTCAGTTCTCACGGTTTTCCGGTTACTGTCAGTCTGGGCTTTCATCCATTTTAAAGAGCCTTTACCCCCTCTCGCTGTTGATGATGATGGTTTAAAGACAGATGGTGTAACTGCTCATGAATGTTCTATTTTATTTCCCCTGGACTAGACCATTCTCTGGGAGACATATATTGTTTCCACATGCTCAGGTTCGGCAGCTCAGACCTGCCTGCCTCCTAGCCTGCTGCCCTCCGGGCCTTGCCATGCAGAGGGCGACACCTGTAGGTCATGGGTGGAACTGCAGGGACTCTCCTATTCAGCTTAAAGAGACCTGGTTTTTGTTGCTTTTTTAAGAAAAGAGAGGTGAGGTCGCTGATCCCCTGTAAAGGGAGCTGGCTTGTCCAGAAGTTCCTTAATTGTTCTTCTTAGAGTTCATATATAGCATTCTCTTAGTTTATAAGTCACAGATGGTAAAGCAAAGCCTAGAAATTCAAGAATGGGCTTACACATCGTGAAGAAAAATCAAAATAACAGTAACTAATAGTAACAACAACAACAATAATAATAATAATAGTTTCCTGAAGTAAAGTATCCTCTTTTAACTTGCCCCCAGTAACCCCCCACCACCACCACACACACACACACACACTCGCATACCACTGCCACTTTCTTGAAACGTGTTGGCAGTCGCATTCTGTTTGCATGGAGGAAGGAAGGCTCAGGCAGGCCCTGAGGGAGAGTTCTGAGAGCGGTCGCACATCTCCTTCTTGTGTTTTCCCTCGTGCATTCTTGCATCCGTAATCTGCCCACACGTCTCTGTCTCAGCCTCCTAAATGGAATTGCTCGGAAAGATTCAAACCCCAGGTGACAGTACCAGGTGACAGCTCCGAACTCTGCTGTAGCAGCGGCGGGTGCTGGCCCTTGACTCTGGTGGTGGCCCCACACCTTGGCTAACTGTGTGGGGGGACTGTGTCCTGTAAGGGCCAGACCGTTTCCATTTAAGGTGGTCGTGTGTGTGTGTGTGTGTGTGTGTGTGTGTGTGTGTGTGTGCCCATTGAGCCATCTCTCCTCCTAATCCCACTTAGGCACTTTATCAATACTGCTCATGATTCTTGCCATGGAATTTATTTAAGATGCCCAGCTAATGTGCATATGCCCAATTTAAATAACTGGTTAACTGACTGCTGGTATCGCCATTAAAGATGAATTTCATAACCGTCTTATCAAAAGCCTCAAACGCACAGGCCACATCTTCCCTGGACATAAGAGGCCACATGCGTCTTTTGGTACGTCTGCCTCGTCTTCCTCATGCCTCCCCCCACACACACACAAGGCCATGCATGCTGTTAATAGTGAGCTGTATATCTAATGAACGTCAAGCCATGAATGCCTGGGCTTTGTCTGTTCGAGCTGAGGGTAAGGTCAGGAGACTCAGCGTTAACTTTGCGGTGCAGTGAGCCGAAAAAGATAGGCAGGAAGAGTAGAGCGAGCGAGCGAGCGAGCCCTGAGGTCATGTTGAGCACACAGTGCCCAAGGGTTTGCCTCAGGGGCTCTCTGCTGTTGGGAAGACAGACAGACCATCCTTCATCCTTGGAGTTCATTTTTCTAGCCATGGATACCTTGCCATCTTCCTAGAAGAATTAGGAAACCACAAATTTTTCTTTTTTTTTTTTTTCTTTTTTTTTTTGGCCTTGAGTGTTTTGGAAGGCCCTACAGATCAACTCCCTGTGACGGATTTGACTCTGTGGGATAGAATTTAGAGGCTCTTTTGACGGAAGGTCAGAGGGTGGAACACCTGAGTTCTTTTAAAGGTAGGGCTTGAGGCCAGCCTGGGCCACAGTGTTTGACCTTTGTTCCCCAAACAAACACAAAATGTGAGCTTTCGGCTGGAGATTCCTGTGGCTGTGTCGGCTAGAACCCCAGTCCACGGTTCTAAATTGTTTCCCAGGCTTGGCTCCTGCTGAGTCTGGTCTGGGCTTCCTGTGGTGGATATGGGAGTGTGTGTGTGTGTGTGTGTGTGTGTGCTTGTGCTTGTGCTTCTGAACCGAGGAGAGGTGTGCTCTTCAGAGTTTCCTCATCATGCCAAGTGATTCTCACCTTGGTACCTTCACTTTATTCTTTAAAAGTTAGTATTCCGTATGTATAATGTAACCTGCACAGCCCTTCCCCTGTGCCACGCACAGTCTGTGTATGGAGCTAGGGAACAAATTTATGGAGTTGGTTCTCTCCTCTTATCTTTATTGGGAATCACCAGGTTGGTGGAGTTTCTGACGGAGCCCAGGTCCCTTTTCTTCCTCTGAACTCCCTCTTGTTAAACGTGTGCTTAGGTTAGTGATCCACCTGGCCAGAGGGACAGAGAGAACAGTCCCCACCCCAACACCCTAAAACTCCTTCCTTCTCCCCTCTGCCTACTTTTGGACATGGCGGTCCCTGTCCCCACCCCCACCCCCACCTCTCCCATTTGGCTTCTAGAACACCCTACGCCCACAAACCCTATCACTGATATTCTCTGACTCTTGAGGACGTTAAGTGACTCCAAGACCATCTCTCATCGTGTGGCACCTGTGCAGATACTGCCAGGCCAATGGGGCCTCGGCGTCTGGGTCCAATCTAGTCCCCAGCCAGCCGCACTCAGGGAGAGCTCAGGGGGAGGCCCTCAGAGCCTGTCTGGCAATACCTGGCAGTCACGTACTGATCACCCACTCGAAGCCTTACAGCACTGAAGTGCACCCTTAGCACGGCCTGCCTGGCTGGGCCCCTAGGAAGCCGAGGACCGTCACTGACATCCGTGTTTTGTGGTTGGTGACTCTCGGGTGCAGGGACTGGGGACCGTCACCGCCTTCCCAGCTCTTACCCTTTACATCTTTTGTCTGTCTCCTCTATTGCAGAGGAAGCTGTTGAAGATGCTGAAGGACCCGGGGAAGCATCTACTGACCCAGAGGAGCTGGCCAAAGACCAGGCGAGCGGCGGCGAGGAAGGGCAGAGCAAGCGGGCAGGTAGTGTGCATGGGCATCCATCCTCCCCCTTGGGACTCTCCACGGGAGAAATGAGACTGGCATCAGGGACGGGCCACCCTCCATCTCGCCCAAAAGTGTACAGGCTTACCACAGAGGGAGTTCTGTTGTTTGTTTGTTTGTTTGTTTGTTTTTGTTTGGTCTTTTTTTTGAGACATATATCCCTGGCTGGCCTGAAACTTGTTGTATAGACCAGGCTAGTCTTAACCTCACAAATATCTATCTGCCTTTGCCTCCCTTCCTCTCTCTCTCTCTCTCTCTCTCTCTCTCTCTCTCTCTCTCTCTCTCTCTCTCTCTCTCTCTCTCTCTGCCCCTCTGCCCCTCTGCCCCTGCCTCATACCGTTTTTTCCCCTTGAATTCTTTTTTTTTTTCAAGCACCCATTTTATTGAGCACCAGGTGTCTGAAGTTTCCAGGTAGCGTTTCTTGGGCAGCTGCACAGCATGGCTAGCTTGTATTCCCCCGTCTGTTGGAGGCCTGGTAAAGACATTTGTCAGACAGACCTTGGCTGAGGTCACCCATGATTCTCCAGCGCAAGGTTACCGGAGGCAGTGAAGGGTGGGCATTGTTCTGCATCTGAGGGCCGGAGTGGGGCCTGTGGACCGGAGTGGGGCCTGCATACTCTTCCCAGCATGCTTCTCTCCCAGGGCCAGCATACACATGGGGACAGCAGTGTAGATAGGCAGGGGGACATTTTAGCAGAAGCAGAACAAGTTGAAGGAGCCAGGGCAGGAAGTGCTATTTCTGGAAAAGCCAGTACCAAGAGAGGAGAGCAGCAGTTTCTCAAGATGACAGGATCTCCATGCTGAGGGAAGAAGGGCTGAGACAGAGAGAAGCTCAGGGTTTGGAGGAGGAGCTGAGTCATCTCTGAAAGGATTTACTGGGCAGATAGATTAGTCTCGCAGACACCACCGCCACACTAACAGGAAGTGCTGTGACAAGTAACAGAAAGTACTCTGTTTGGCCAACCTGATTCTTACCACCGTGCTCAGTATTACAATTCTTTGATTTACCCACCCCCTGTCTCTGTCTCTGTCTCTGTCTCTCGCTCTCTCTCTCTTTCAAGAAAATATTTACCTTCTAGAGTCTGTATTGGTTGGGCCTTTGTTTCTTTCATAGGCAAGACTGCTCTTAAATCATACTGAGGGTTGGGGGTTGGCCGACATTATTTAAACAAGATATGGAATCTTGGAGAAAGGCCAGAGGAGAGCAGTGGGGGTGGCTGAAGCCTGGGAAATCCTGCCTCTGTGAAGAGACTGCGGGAATGGGGCTTCGCGGCCAAGAAAAGTCACCATTGGGAGGCTTCGAATCAGAAGACTGGCAGGCATTGGGAGGGGACATGCCGTGAGGTTCAGTGCTTCCTGAGAGCAAAGGATGGGGTCAGACACCCCAGGAGAGCCAGGGAGGAAGGGGCAGTGGCTGTTGTGGAAGGTCCCCGTGGGCGTGGGGAAGGGTGTTTCCACCTGCCTCAGCTAGGGCAGGTTCCATTGCTGTGAAGAGATCTCATGTCCAAGGCAGCTCTTACAAAGACAAACAGTTAATTGGGGCTTTCAGTTTCAGAGGTTTAGTTTCAGTTTCAGACTTTCAGTTTCAGAGGTCCATTATCATCTTTTTTTTTTTTTTAAGATTTATGTATATGAGTACACTGTAGCTGTCTTCAGACACACCAGAAGAGGGCGTTGGATCCCATTACAGAGGTTGTGAGCCACATGTGGTTGCTAGTAATTGAATTCAGGACCTCTGGAAAAAGAGTTGGTTCTCTTAACCACTGAGCCATCTATTTCTCCAGCGTGCAGGCAGACATGGCCTGGAGGAGCTGAGTGTTCTACATCTTGATCCAAAGGCAGCCAGGAGGGGACTTTCTTCCAGGCAGCCAGGAAGGGGGTCTTCTGGATCACACTGGCCAGACTTGAACATATATATGAGACCTCAAAGCCCCACCCTCAAAGTGACACACTTCATTCTAACAAGGCCACACCTCCCCCAATAAGGCCACACTTCCTAATAGTACCACTTCCCATGGACCAAGCCTATTCAAACCACCACAGTTACCTGAGCTACACGGAGATCCCAATCTTTACTAAACAGTTAGGGCGAACTATAAATGGTGTAGATGGCAGCCAAACATCATGTGCCCCAAGAGGAGAGCATTTTGCTAACAGGCCCCAGAGGTCCTGTGTGACCTTCTAGGTCACCTGTATGTTGTCATGGTCTCGGTGCTTGATTTCTAATCACGATCCTCCTGTTTGCTGGGTGACAATATTTAGTCTCTTAACCTCTCTGTGCCTCTGTTTAAATGAGATAGAGATTAAGAGTAATGCTTCATGTGTATGAGTTCAGGAAGCTTAGAACAAGGCCCAGCATAGAGTAAGCTTTGTGTATGGCGTTTAATAGTCAGTCAAGAAGCATGAGGAAAGCCAGTAACAATTTCTAGTAGCCTTGTCCATTTGAAATACACTATGTATATGCATACATAAATACACTATATATATGCATACATATATACACATATATACACATATATATGCATACATATATGTATATGTATATATATGTATGTGTATATATACATATACATGTATATGTGTATATATGCATACACATATGTATATGTGTATATATGCATACACATATGTATATGTGTATATATGCATACACATATGTATATGTGTATATATGCATACACATATGTATATGTGTATATATGCATACACATATGTATATGACAAATGCCTAACCATCATGGCTTCCGGAAAGTTTGAAAAGTTAGCAGAAGCACTAAAACAAGGGCTTCGCCAGGTCTGGCCCCTGATGTTTGATGCATATGTCCTTGCATCCCATGTGGGTCTCAGGTCATTATTAAGGAACTGTTGCTTGCAAAGCTCCTACTATGTGCAGCAGCACCCTGTGCTGCCACTTGGTGTGTGCTTTTCACACCCATGCATCCTATACGGGGCGGGCTTTGTTGAGGGCAGTTCAGTTAAGACTTGTTCAGTCTTTTATGATTCAGACTGAGCACTGCCTTCCCTCTTAGAGCCAGTGGGCGTGCCCAGCATCCAGGAGGCCACTGGCAGGCGTGAAGGGAGAGCCACCGAACGAAGCCCGTCCGTAGCAAGGCTGTCTTTCCGTCTGCATCCATCCATGCGATGGGGCTCACCTCTCAGTCTTTACCTCCAGAAGACAGGGAGAAATAGTAACTAGCAACTCAGGGGTGCACCTTGTCAGACGCATAGAAACAAAGGTTTCTCTGCTGGCCCTTTCAGGTGATCCTCCTCCGGCCCGAAGCGTAATTTCGTAATGACAGGCTTCATTGAAGCTCTTGGGCCAGTTTGATCTTGGACTGGGTATGGGTGCCGGCAACCTTTCTGCCCCTTCTTTTTGGGTCCTTGGCTGGTACTTTGTAAAAGCAATAATTAAAGAAAAGAATATGTGTTTCTTTCATTTGTTCCCCAAATTGAGCTGTTCCTATCTGATTAAGCATGATGGGAACGGCTTCCTCCCCACAAACAAGTAAATAGCGATTTCACAATTTGTTGTGTTGATTAGTGGCTGCTGCCGATGCGGATTAATAATATTTCAAATGGGTCTGGATAATTGGCATTTTTCTCAGCTATTGATTATGTAGTTTGGAGGTTTGTGCAGGAATGGATAATCTTGAAGAGTTTAGTTACTTGTCTTTTGTTTCTTTTTATTAGAACAAGACTTGTGGCTTCCACTGTGTGCCTCTGCTTGGGGTCCTCAGTGATAGGGTGAGGTCCATGATCCTTGGGTGGCCCCAAAGCAAACCAGGTAGTCATCTGTCAGAGAGGGCCCAGGGCCTGTGTTCCTTGCTCCATGCTAGACACTAGGCAGAGTCCCAAGGATCACAAGTTTAGAGAGGCCTTGGTCACATTCAGGGTATGTGATGTTGTCCTGGGGCTTTTGGGGTGTTTGCCATCCAAAGAATATTGCAGAATATTGTCCGCTGATGAAAATGTTCGGTGCCTTAGTGGGGCTCATAATTCCGAGGAAGTGAAATTTAAGTTTTGTTGTATTTCGACAAATGTAAATTCAAGTAGCCACATCCTAAGGCTCAGAAGACTAACCTCCAAAGAGTCCATCGTAGCTGACTCTGTGTGACTAGCTAAATAGCATGCTGCCTTGCCTGTTTGACCTTCACAGCCAAACAGTCAGACAGGTGCTGACTGCTTCCGAGCTGGGTGGGTGGAGCTTCGGACACCAGTCCCAGCCCTTGCTTTTTAGCCCAGTTGCAGGCCATGGGCATGAGCTCCAGACGTGAGCATGCCCAGTTCTTAACCCTGCCCTATAGACGTTTATACCCTGTAGACGTTAATAGGTTTATAGACCCAATAGACATTTATACCCTATAGACATTTATAGACAGCTGCCCTCTCACTGCTGCCACCTTGCAGTGTAGAAGCTTAGCCGGAATGGGCTCAGGCAGGGTGCAGAAAGAACCCTGGTAGACAGAGAACCGAGTCCTGGCCCATCCCCCAACCCCACCCCACCCCAACCTCAGGACAGAACCTACTCTTAGCAGAACTGAACCCCCGCCCCCCCACACACTTCTTGGCTTTGGGCCTTCTCAGTCTAAGGGCTTGATCTGGTTGACTTGACTTCTCTGACCCAAGAATGAGGAATAGATCCCAAAGTTGTACAGTAAACGTGAAGATACAGGTGGTACCAGTGGGTTCAAAATCACCTGGGTGGTCGTCTGCTGCAGGTGTGGATGGCTCAGCTTGTAAAAGTGCTTCCAAAGGCAAGCCTGACGGTCTGAATTCCATCCCTGGAACCCACCCACTACACACACACACACATATACACACACACACACACACACACACACACACACACACACTCCACGTACGCATGCATGCACGCCACATATGCACACACACACACACAGAAGAGGGAGAAAACCAGCTCTGACCTCCACATGCGCACCTTGGCACATTTGTGTGCTTAGGGTGCACACACTAAATACAAGGAACCTGAAGGGAAGCAGGTGGTTGTCATTGAAAGGGCTCTAGGTGTGAAGTCAGGAAAGGCTAGTAGTCACTAGCTAGTGAGTAACATTGGCTGGGGGATTTAGTCACAGACACCTGGAGCACACTGTCTGTGAAATATGGTGTACTAGTACCCACCAGCCCCAGCCACCCGTGGGCCCCACAGTCCTGAGTAGTGGTGCATGCACAAGCTACTGGTTAGCAGTGCGAAGCTTCCCTTTAGGCCACTGGGGGCGGGGCGGGGCAGAGCAGAGGCTCTGCTAATGCGCTGCTGCTTCCTTCCGTCCAACTCTGTGGTTTCTCTCCATTGAAACTCAAACATGACCCCCTTGTCGCCGTTTGCTGGAGTGGATTTGAGCGTGAGCGCTTGAGATTGAAGAGCCCCCAGTGTCCCCCACTGAACGGTGATTAATGCCTCAATTCGCCAAAGTCAATCATTAATTGCTATAAATTAAGTGATATACAATTAATGCGGCGCTTTATCACCAATAATTAGGGGACAAGATGGAGCTCTTGGCAAAGAACCATAGTGAGATGGTTATTGAAAGGCTGCAGCCACCATGGTCTCTAGCCACAGAGCGCCAGAGTCTGGCTTCGGGGGGACTTGAGGCGGGATGACGGGGTGGGGTTGGGGGGGGATGCTCTTGCTTTGTAAAGAGGGGTCAGAGCACCAGCCAAGTCTGAGAAAGAGGCATGGTGATGCTCTTAGACGTCCCCCACTCTGTGCCTGTGTATACTGTTGTTAAATTTTCTGTGGGAAGTGTAGTTTTGAGTGCTCGTTCTTTTCTGGAGATGGGGCCCAAAGGGATTCGACTTTTTTTTCCTTCTTCTTCAAATTTGAGATGCTCACCTAACACAGAGCAATTAGTGCATCGGAGCATCCATGATTTGAATCTCTGGGAGATTGCTATTAGAGAAGGTATTAATGGACGGCTGTGGGGGAAAGTGTGTTTATGGGCTGCGGTGCCAGCAAGCATGATTTCAATCAGATCTGACATGTTTAACATAAATGTATAGTGCAAGGCTCTTGCCGCATATGAATAATTCCTGTGGAGCCACCGCCCTTCTAATTACTGAGTTTGGAGGAGGGGGGCGGGGGAAGGGGGCAAGGAAAGCAGGTCAGGCACATCCTGGTGGAAATCTATTACCAGCCCGTCTGTCTGCAGCTCTGTATAAATAGAGATACATGGGAGACTTAATGCCCACAACAAAATCTGTGACAGAACGGAAGGGACCACTGCCTTCTCTTCTTCCTCTTCTTCCTCTTCCTCCTCCCTCCCACCCATCCTTCCTCTCCTTTTTTTTTTTTTTAATTCAGTGAGATACCTAGAGACAAAACAAGTTGTACACTAAGAGGAAACGTACATGGTCTTCATTTCCCAAACCTGCAAAACACCAAGTTGGACCAAATTCTAGAACTTTAAAATTCCGGGGCCGTCGATGTGTCAACAGACGAGGCATTGCTGACGGGTTGTATAAACCTCAAAGAACGTCAGCTACTAAAGTCAGAGCATTAATAACTTTTGTAGGTCTGTAATACAGCAAGGGTCTGCGGGAAGGGTTCAAATAGGCTTTCTCTGTGAGTGTCGGACGGCACCACACCCATGCTTCTCGGTGGGACGTTGGAGACTGCAGGCCCTGGCCGAGTCCCATGTCATCACGGACCATTCTCGCCCTGTCGTCACAGCCAGTGTGGAACAGTGTCACTGCAAGTGCCACATGGACGCCTCTGAACGTTCTTTTCTACCAGCCAGGCCCCTACGCACCTCTGCGGAAGAAGCCCCGCTCGAAATCATTCTGGCTCTTGCTTCCTATGCTACCTCACCCCAAAGTATGCTTGCCTCCCAGCTAGGGAATGCCAGGAGCCTCCTTCCCGAGGCCTCTTTAGTGGTCTGTGTCCTTGCCAAGGGACACTGTTTTCTCACAGCTAGAAACTGTGTAGCTGTCAGTGTTCCCCAGGCCCACTTGTTGCCCTACCCCCACCCTCTGTGCCATTTCCAGACCACTGTCAGCAGAGCCTGGCTGCTTACAGTAGTTGCAGGCAGAATTCTGTCTCAGGACGGAAAACAAACCATCAACTATTTTTATTTTGGCAAGCAAAAATAGATCCGGGGTGTGGTACACAGCCAGACTTGCCCGGATTCCAGTAATCCAAAGCTTTGCTCTGAAAATTTATATTGTTAGGTCATAAGACCCAAGACCCTATCAGCTGAGCAAGTGTGTGTGTTTGTGTGTGTGTGTGTATACATGCAAAAAAGTAAGGAACTTTGTAAAGGAAGTGCCTTGTGTAATCAGACAGCTATGGCACAATGAAATGAAAATTACTCTTAAAAAAAAAAGATTTATTTTATTTATATGAGCACACTGTCTCTGTCTTCAGACACACCAGAAGAGGGCATCAGATCCCATTACAGATGGTTGTGAGCCACTGTGTGGTTGCAGGGATCTAAACTCAAGACCTCTGAAGAACAGTCAGTGCTCTTAACCGCTGAGCCATCTCTCCAGCCCCACCCCCCCACCCCCAGAATTACTCTTAAGGTATAGACTGGGGGCATGGTATGTAAATGAAGGAGTGTGGAAGGCAAATGAAGGTCTTCCTCAGCACTCTGGGAAATACTTCAGAGATGGTAGCTCAGCCAGGAAGCGCTTGCTTTGTGAGAACAAGGGACCTGATCTGGAACCTCTGAGCCCATGTTTTTAAAACCCTGGGTGTAGGGCATGTAGTTATAATCCTAGCTCTGGGAAGATGGAGGCAGGTGAATCCCTGGGCCTTACTGGGCAGCTTATGGAGCCTACTTGGTACCCCTGCGGGCCAGAGACAGCACCCAAGGATGACACCTGAGGTTATCCTTTGGTTCTGCATACATGCACACACGTACACATGAACACCCCGGCATAGGCAGATACCCTGTAGATGAGCACATGGCTCTCAGGCCGTGGCCTGTTCACCCCCTGCCTTATCTGAGCCGCAGCTTTCAGAAAGGTCTTCTGAATCCTAGCAGGAGTCTTCCAAACAGACCCCAGTGCCTCATGGGACATCACTTTTCTCAGGCGCAGCTGTTCTCCTTGGGATCCCTATCCCTTGATTTTGCAGCTAGAGCGCTGTGTCCTACAGACTAGGGACCCGTGGGTGTCAGAGCTGTGATTCCCTTTCTCCATGACCCACCAGCAGGCTCTTTAACCTTCTGGGTCAGACGTCCATCCACTACCTCACAAGCGGAAGAATATATAGCACGGCCGCTTTCTCTTCTTATTTGAGGAATGGAGAAAACATGGCCAATCCTATACTTCTTCTTGTCAGCCATGTATGTGACGGGCAGTGAGTATATGGCCTCGGCTAAGTGCCGCTCAGCACTGCTCTGAAACGTCCCTAAGAGCCTGTCAGTTAAGTAGCGTGGCATGAGGTACTTGGAGATGTAAGCTAGTCTGCTCACGCGTCGGAGGCATCCAGCTGAACAGAAGAGGTAAATTTAGGATGCTTCCGTTTGCCTAAAACCAGGGTCTCCCTGTCACATAGAGGTTCACAGCCCGACTTGGACTCCTGTTAGTTTCCAGAACTCCTGTTCCCTTCTGGAAATGAAACCATTGCAGCAGGCGTCCAAGACATTACAGTGTGCTAGGCCTGGTGGTATGCAGCATCTCCTGCTGGCCTCCTGGAAGCCCTGTGAGTAGAAGAAACTGCAAGTTGAACATAGTCTGTCAAAAGCTTGTGGGTCCCCCAGCCAGGATCTGATTGAGGTATGAGCAACACCCCCTCCACACCACCCCCTACCCCAAGCTGACTACTGAGCCTTATTCCCTGGCAATGAGGACTAGTAACTTCCTGTCAAGGAACCTCTGCCCAGGGTGGGAAAAGGCAGGTGGGAAAGCGTGAGTCCCTGACCTTCCGCAAAGATGTTTGGGAAGCCCTGCCCCAGGCCTATGCACTAGTCACTCGGCCTCGGCCTTCGGAGTGCTGTGAGCAGGGGACCCTGTGGAAACTCGGCATCTGTGCAGACCTGGGACTCTCTGTGCTAGATGGAGATGACTGACTGACTGACTGACTGACTGACTGACTGATAGACAGGAGATGTTTCCAGTCTCCCTAGTCAGTGCTGGAAAGGGTGAGAGTGATTTCTATTTTCGGTCAAAACTATACCTGGGACTGAGGAGAAAGCTGCTTTGTCAGGCAAAGGGGATGTTTTGTTTGGTTCTTTGTGTCACAGGCACACTCCCAAACTCCTATGTTGTTCCATTAATAAAATTCAGTTAAAACCCTGGGGACGTTAGGTTTGAACTAGGGTAACACTGGAAGAGTGTGACTATAGTTCTGTTTCTGGGATCTAGGCTGACTTGGAACCCACAAAATTCCAAGGTAGATAGATCCTCGCTCCCCTAAAGGACGTTTGAGCCCACGAGGACTGAAGGCCTCCCATCAATTCCCTTTGGCCCTGTCCCCTTGTGTTTTCACTTAATGTTTGCCAGCCAGTTGTAGCTTTTTGAGGCAGCGTCTTACTATGCCATCCAGCCTAGCTGTGAACTTGTGAGTCTCCTGCCTTGGCCCGCCGAATGCTGAGATCAGCGTCAGTGATGCGCGCCCTGCGTGACTGCGACTCCACCTCTGCTTGCTCCATGGTCATTTTAGTCATGTCATGAAACCAGAGGGGAACATGGTCAATCTAGAGCTGACCGCCTCCTCCGACCTGTGGTCACAGCAGCAAGCAGTGTGTATAAAGCCAGGGTGGAGACGGGGTACTTTGTGGCTACAGGCAGGGGAGGTTGCCTGAATACTACCAAGTTAGCAGTCAGGAGTCAGTCAGACAGACAGACAGACAGAGCTGGTCTAAATGAGGTGGTGGCTATTTTGACTGGTGGTTCATTCACAAGTCTGACCCAGAGGGAGCAAGGTGTCTTGCATGTGGAAACGCAAGATGTCCTTTTGGGAGCTCCAATCAGTGTAGTTAAATATCCTTATGCATATTTCAACAAGGAATTAGGGCGGCAGATTGATGCCTTGGATGTAGAACATAGTACTGTTTTCTCCTCAAAGCCACACAGCAAGCAGTGGCAGCCAGCATCCACCAGTCAGCACGGGCCCACCATTCTACCATGAGGCTTCCAGTGCTCCCCAGAGAGGCAACTGAAACCGGGGAGACAGTGACCTCAAAGCTCAGGATATCGCCCAGTCTGCACTCCCAGAGACAAAGTCGTGCAGCTAGAAGCCAGTGTGGATCTGTTCATCCTCCTAGGATCAAAACTGTGGGGACTTTGGCCAGTACTGATTGCTGGTGCATGGGGCAGGAGGCCAGCACTGCCCTTTGGGAAAAGCGGGAAGAGCACACAGGGTTTTTGCCTGGTTTTCCTTGAGGTTCTCCAAGACCTATGGAAAAAACAGGATTTCTCAAGACAAGTAACCTGTCATTCTGAATTACAGAGCAGACGGAACAAATGCATAGAGGCAATGCTTTCTAGGCTCCTGGCTTTGAACACGTGTCTGTATTTGCTTTTAGAGCGAGTAGGACCCCTGAGGGACAACTGGCTGTAGTCCTTCACCTTTGGCTAGAGACATCTTGGCTTGGAGACCGGGCCTGTCTCTTTTCTTCCCAAACTAAGCTAAAAGTTCCAAGTCATTGAGTCTCTGGAAAGTGGGCCGGCAGGTCCGCCCATGCTTGCGGGCCTCTTTAACTTAAATTCAAGTTCGAGCAGAGCGTGTTACGCCTCCTACCAGAGACAACAAGCGCTGACCAGGTAGCTGTTCTCCACGTGTGGCCCCCCCTGGACCGCCTGCCTCACCGGGGAACTCACTGGCTGTGCATTCTCTGACTCAGGCCTACAGAATCAGAGCCTCTGTGGGTAGGGCCTGCAGTTGGCCTGCGGTGCGCTCTGCAAGGCATTCAGACACACTCTGGAGTTCTAGGGCCCGAGACTCTGCAACCCCAGAGACACAAGCAAGAGCCATTTCTTTATTTATAGGCCAAGTCCAGAGCCCCTTCTAGACCAGAGAGAACTGAACTTGAGCAAAGACAGGGATGCGCCTACAAGAGATGCAGATGCTTAGCCTGGACAGCTCACGGCGGAGAAAGCAGTGAGAGTTGGGCTGGAAGGAGCTGGCCATAGAGACTGTCCCAGTGAGAGTCTGGGAGATCTTCAGTGAGCACAGCTAGTAAGTCATACTCCCTGCATCTGCACTCTCCTCAGAACTTGTCGCGAACCCATCGTTATTTCAGGACGCAAGGGCAAACGATGCTAAGAGTGTCTGGGTGTCCCACACTGGCCGGTAGAGAAAATTTGACCTCTTTAGGTAACGGTTGTACCCATCCCTAATAAGATGAAATTTTCTTTGAAAAAAAAAAGTCTTTCTGGAAACAAAAAGTCAATGTGAGAACTGTAAGATGTGCCGGATCTGTGTGGGCGTTGCCCTCTGCTTCAGGGCGGATGGCCTATTGAGCATGCTTTTTAGAGACATACAGGGCAGCACAACCTGAGGTACCACTGTCAAGGAGATGCCTCACCAGGCTGGATTCGGGCATGGAGGAGAAGCTCCGGTTCTGACAGGAATGTGTAGGCCCTCCCCTGCCGTGTGCTCACAAGCCTGCTTCTGTTCACTGGGGTCTCTCCAAACCCTCTCTGAAGCATCTTTAAGTGCTTCAGAGGGGGAATGACACCATGCACGCCTAGAGACAGTTGGCAGCGAAGCCGACTCTTTAAAAGGAATGTTGTCCTCTGAACTGGCAGGGGAAGGGAATTTAGCCAGCTCTCTGGCCACTTATCAAGTGAGGTAGCTCTACAAGAACAGAGCCAGATAGCCCGGCTCGTCCCCTGAGAAAGGAACTGCAAGCAAACGCCAAGATTAGCTCCGCTCGCATCCGACAGTACGAAGATCACAAAGTCTTTCTGGAAACATGGCGCTCATGCTGCTCCCAGGGAGTTGGGAATCAGTGAGAAGCTGAGGGAGAAGACTGAGGGAAAGAGCACACACCTCACCTGTCTCTTAACGAGAACCTTGAGCTGAACGGGCCGTTTTCAGAGCCACCGAAAACATCCGCGCACTCTGCCGGGGTCGCCATCCCAACCCGAAGACTTTACCGTGAAGTCGTGTGAGGGGAAATAAGTCCCCACTTAGTCAATGGAGATAGATAAAAGATTGCTGTAAATTTCTGGGGCAGGTGGCAAGCTGGTTTACGGAATGCAAGGCGATGAGAACCTCTGGCTTACGGAAAGTAACATGAATTAATAATCATTTAATTGGCTCCTCCATTATGTTGTTGGTTTGGGAGATGGAAGTTCAGATGGAGGGGCTGTCAGTGGTGCTTTAGCTAAGAGTCTGATGTTAAGAAGAAGTGGGGGCGGTGCCTGCGTCCGGACTCTGTACAAGTATCTAATGTCAGGCGGTTATCCCGAGCCCTCGGTGGGCTCACCCCAGGACCCCACAAAGAAACATAACACATCGGTAAATATCACTTTCAAGGGACATAGCACCAAGACAGCCAATAGAGAAGGAACTTGCGAGTGACACAGACAGCTTCCCAAGGTAGTATCTCCGGCTCACAGCCTCGCATGCGTGCACCAGACCCACAGTGCACTTCCGGCTAAAGTGATGTTCGGAAGAGGAACTTTCCACAAGAACACAGATACTAATTCTACTTAGATTGGTCTTCTTAGATTGCAAGGGGATATCCTTTCTGAAGTCTTGAGGAAGCCAGAAACTGGGACCGCGAGGCTCCTTTCGCTCAGTTTCTAGTGTTTTCTCTACATTTCTCCCAAGGCAGCAGCTTCCCCCACCCCCCCACGCCCCCCCACCCCCCCACACCCCCCCCCACACCCCCACGCCCCCCCACCCCCCGCACTTGGCTTCAGCACCGTGCAGCCCGTGGCACTCGGCTGGAAAGGGACACTCGCTGTGCCATCTGCAGTCCAGTGGCGATGTACCTACAACTTGGCGCATGTCTTTAATCCCAGCACTTGGGAAGCAGAGAGATCTCTGTGAGTTCAAGGCCAGCCAGGTCTACAGAGAGAGAGACCCTGTCTCCAAAAGGACAGAGAGAGGAGGAAAGAAGGAAAGTCAAGCGAATTTGCATGAATTCAAATGAGCTCTCTTCTCTCCGCTGTTCCTTCTGATGAGAGGAAGAGGAATCACTCACTACTAATTACTAATAACTGATAAATCTCACTGATGATTATTTTCAGAAGTTAAATACTGGCCAGAGAAAATGTGAGAAGGTCAAAGTATATATAAAGATTGCTGTCTTCATAATTGTTTTTCCCACTGAAGGAGTGGCGTGCGGACGACCATGTTTCTTTCCCCTGCAAATGTAGAGGAATCTCATGACATCAGACGGAGAAGCAGACGTCGGGTCTGCCTTTATCCCTCTCCTCCACAATTAGGAGGATATGGCAGATACACCACCCTGGAAGCCAAACTCCAGAAACTCTTCTGGACTCTGTAACAGTAGCAGGCTCCTCTCTGCTGTGTAGCGCCAGACAGCAGATTGCCAACTGCGGAATCTATACACGTGTCCTGTTAGGGCCTAGTAGGGATTCTACTGAGCTTTGCACTGTCACAGTATCTCATTCTGTGCCTTAGATAGTGTACCTCATGCCATGCATACCTTCCCCTGATTCTGCACCATATTATGATCCCTTTCCCTTGCTGGGAGCCCAGCATGTTACCCACGGAGGACTCATTGAGATTTAACAGATTTTCCTATGGCGTAACTGCCAAAGGTGGCAGGGGTGGGTGGGGTTGTGGGGGGTTGCCTTAAGCAACAAAGAAAAAAATAATAATAACCCTCTGAGGTTTTACACAGCATGGGTCCAAATACTCACTTTTCATGGACAGCTGAATTTAAATGCTAAGCCATTTAATTGTAATATTTAAAATAGCGTAGCTACCCGATGAATTTAGAAAATTGCCCACGACGCTGTTACCTAATATGATAATCACTTTCTTCTATTTTCCCCTCAATGCTTATGGTTTACATATCTATAACAGAGCCTAATGTACGTTTCATCTTTTCTGATTTGTACTTCTGATTTCTCATAGCTACCATTTTAATATGTACGGCACATAAAGGAATGGCTGTGTCGTCACCGACTATATCACGCCCTGCTGGCTAACACCTAGTTTCTGCTTGCTTGTTTCCTCAACCCCACCCAGAGTATTAAGGATTGAACTATGTCTGGCACACGCTAAGCTGAACTCCCGTGTTTTATTTGTGACTAGGTTTGCCCAGGCTGGCCTGGAAGCTGTGAAGTCCTCCTCCTTCAGCCTTTCCCAGTAGCTGTGTTTCCCTTCCTGCCTGGATAGTTTCTATGCCATTTAATCATTATTATAAACATGGCTTCAGGTAGTTTTCGACGTTGCTGCTGATTTAATGCAAAGATTCCAAGCACTGACTCCTTAACCCACTTAAGCCATGTCTGGTGTCTGTGGCACATCTGTTGCCTCTTTACTGTCGTGACACCATAAGAAGACCTAGAGTGACATGATCCGTTTTGGTAAATGGTGTTTTCAGTATTGTAATATCCCTCCTCCAGAACTCCTCCAGAGTTTTAAGATAAGAGTCTAGAAAGTCTTCTAAGCAGAAAACCACAGTACTTCTTCTTCTTCTTGGTGTCCTTGTCACCTCAGTGCCACCTCAGTGGCAGGAGCCCGGTCGACATGGATTTCGAGACTGTGGCCCCCTTCTGAAGTCATTCAGAGGAAACCCCGTGGCTCGCAGAAGATGGTTACCCAGCATGCCAGTGGAGAACTGTTGGTTCATGGGCAGAAACTACACAAAGGATCCTTACCCCCACTTGGTAGGGATTGGATTTAATGTCTGAGGTCCAGCAGGGGAGGGGCTAGTGTCAGATGTACCTGCCTTCACTGTGAGGAGCAGTCTTCCCACCTCTCAGGGAATTGCTAGAGACTGCCTAACTGTACAAAATGGCACTTTAAATAAAAAATAATAGTAAGGGAATTGGCGCGCTGCAGAGAGGGTCTAATGTCCACTTCTGCACAGATTTTCTTATGTAACAATGTTAAGTTGTCCTGGGTAGAAAGGAGATGAACCTGGGGGTTTGAGCACCAGTGGATATAGTATTTCCTGTACAGCTGGGCTGCTGTGTTTCTGGGAAGAAGGAGGAATGACCAAGCCAGTGTACTGGTTTGTTTGTTTATGTTGTGTCTTTTTTGTTTTTGTTTTTTATTTTTTAAACACTTTGTGATGGCCCCTTAGCTCATAGCGACAAAAGAACTTTAGAATTCAAAAGCAGTTGGCGTGTTGTTGCAGGGAGAAAGGCAGTAGAGAATCCCCTTCCCCATGTATGGGGGAAGGACAGACGGTGGCTTTAGTTTAGAGACCAGAATTCTCACCTCTGCCATCTTACCAAGCTTCCTGCCTTGCTATTGGAGGATAGCAAGAAGAGGAAGATGGGCCCCCGCCCCACAAGGAATTTGGTGGCGTGTTTGCTCCTCAGCTCTGAGAGACTGAGGTGGCTTGGGTGATCTCAGCCTCCCAGCCCGTCCATTCAGGCTGCTGAGTACCCCAACAGTCGCCGGCCAGTCGTGGCACGGGGCGGAGGCCTGTAGTAGATAGTGTAATTGTCCCATAGCAAATGCAGGACTGAGGGTGGGAGTAAGGATGGGCACCAGGGGTGGCACCTGCACCTTGGTCGCCTCTGCTGTAAGAGGGTGCAGGCGGGTGGCTCTCGAGTTCGCTACGGTAAGCGCCGAGCCTGACTTGATGCCTAGCACTTGGAAGTCGGGGAGCAGGCAGGAAGACTTGGAACTACGAAGCCTTAAAAGTAGTTCTATTAATTCTTTGGGAATTTTACACAATGTATTTGGATGATACTCGTTCCCCCCAGTTCCCTTAGCTCCTCCAAGATCCACCCTCATCTCCCCATCTCTCTCAACTTCTTGTCCTTTGTTAGTACATCATCATTATCACTACCACCACAACCACCATTGACTCTAATTTGTGCTGTATGTTGACATCCTGGTATGAGACCAAAGTGCACCCACAGACACATAGCAGCTTACGGGACCACACCCACCGACACATAGCAGCTTACGGGACCACACCCACCGACACATAGCAGTTTACGAGACTACCACACCCACCGACACATAGCAGCTATGGTCACCTCCACAAATCCTGCTCAGGATCCAGCCAGGCAGCACTCTAGCGTGGAAAGGGAAGGAGCTGGTGAGCTCCCGTCCCTCACTGAGACGCTATGCACAGCCAGGTTTCTTTGAGGGTGTGGGAAGTCAGCGACACTCCAGTGTGCGGACAGCGGTGAGCCTGAAGAGAGAGCAGCCTTGGCGGCTTCCGCTCACCCCACCCCTGGCAGCCACTTGAAGAGATAACATGTGGAAAATAAGAAGCCACCTCAGGGCAGAGGGAGCATGGGGATCCGTGGAAGTGTTCATGCCAGGGCCGAGGCACTCCAGAGCCCAGAGTCCTGAGGCAGGGGGTTGGGTGATCCCTTGTGATGGAGACCCGGAGATGGGAAATGGGCTGTGGGGGAACTGGTCTCAAATGTCGCAGCACCTAGTTAATCAGCAGCCAGTCCATCAATTAAATATCCACCCATCACCTATCACCTTTCAAGGGAGAAGCAGTAACTCCCATTAAGACTGAAATGGGTTTGAAGTCGATCCGAGACAGATTAAAATACTGTTATGACCTGTGTCAGGAGGAGGAGTGGGGGGTCTGTGTAGAATATGCCTGCTCTTGTACTTTTTAAATAATAGATGTCCTGCAAACTTAAGGAGACAAGGTTACCAAGGTAGCAGGGTTAAAGGTCACAAAGTATACATTCTGGGAAGAGCATCAACTTCCTGGAATATTTCTTGTATTTGGCAATTCGGCAAAAAAAAAAAAAAAAAAAAAAAAAAAAAAAAAAAATATGGTCCTATGATTTCAATGAATAAAATTTATTTTCTCGAATGATTGATCATGGAAGTATGCACTTCAGGGAGTAAAGGCACTTGCCACCAAACCTCACAGCCTGAGTTCAAATCCCAGGTCCCACATGTTGGGAGGTGAGAAAAAACTCTTAACAAATTATCCTCTGATCGTCACGTGTGTGTGTGTGTGTGTGTATGTGTGTTTGTGTGAGTGCAAGCATCTCTCTCTTCTCTCTCTCTCTCTCTCTCTCTCTCTCTCTCTCTCTCTCTCTCACACACACACACACACACACACACACACACACACATACACATACACACACCCTGGGTGAAGAAAATGTAATATAACAAAAACTTTTAAGAAAGTGTACTCACCTATACTGACTGCACCTTGGGATCCCCAGCAGAATCTATTTCAAAGTCGAATACAAAATGGAAATACATGTCAGACAAACAGACAGACGGAGGCAGAAATCAAGTGTACCATGAAGGAAAACTTGAGCTTTCTGAAACAGAAGCTTAATGACAATGCTAGATTAACAGTGGCGTTAAAGTTTTTTCAGTTTTTGTTGTTGTTAACAAAATTGCTTTCAAGTGTTTTCATACATAAAAGCATCTGGCAGCTACAAGCAAAGCCGCTCAAACCAGTGCTTGCCCCGCCCCGCCCCGCCCCACCCCGCCCCGCCCTGCCCCGCCCCACCCCGCCCCGCCCTGCCCCGCCCCGCCCCGCCCGTCTCTGAGCTCCTCTTGGTGAGAGCAGCCACCTTATGCTCCCCTGCCACTACAAAAGTCTCAAAAGCTCACATCAGAGTTAGAAATGGAGATTGGCTTTATGTCCTCCACTGTGATCCATGAGTCCTTTCCCTGACCCTCCCTCACCTCCCTTGTCACTTAGCATGCCCCTTTCTTGTTGTCCTTGCCCCGTGTCACAGCGTGCCTGCACATATATTTGTTAACATACCTGTGTGTATACATTACCCGCAAGGATCTGCATGTGAAGGAGAACATATGGTTTATTCTTCCTTTGTGTCTGAGATTGGGAGTCTTTGCTTAATATTGTGTACTCTAAACCCATTTGTTCTTTGTTTGTTTGTTTGTTTGTTTGTTTTGCTTGTAAATTTTGTGAGCTCGTTTTCGTTAAAACCGAGAAGCATTCCCATTGTATATCTGCACCATATCCTCCGTGTCCACTTGCCTGTTGATGGACAGCTAGGTTGGTTCCATTTCTTTGCTATAGTGCATAGAGCTGCAATAAATATAGCAACAGCTGCAATAAATGCCTGGGGTGTAGAGTGCTCTGGGTGCACGCTGAGGAGTGACAGGCCCCAAACTCACACCCCTGCTGTCGCTGGATAAGGATTCCTGGTATTTTTTTGTTGTTGTTGTTCTGGTTTGTGTGTTTGTTTACTTCCTTATTGCTTTAAGCAACATGAAAAGTGGAGTTTTGCATCTAAAATAAGCAAAACCTCAGTCCTTGGTTGGCAAGGAGGGAGGATTGGGTGAGCAAGCCCAGCTGCACTGGACTCTCCCAACCCTCCCTTCTGGAGGATCCTCTTCCTCTCCCCATGCAACCGGCAGCCTGCTTACGTCCTCACCAAGGCATCCTCCATCCCTCTCGGGGTTTCCTGCCCATTCTTCTGCCAGCTCTTCTGTCTCTACTGTGAGGCGTCCCAAACCTCATGCGCCCCTTCAAATACATGGTTTTGGGGGACTCGCTCTGGGTTTTGGCAGCGCAGGCAAGGGTACCAGGAAGAACGGCTTGTAAAGAGAAGGGAGCTGAAACCAGGTGTGGTAGCGCACGCCTGTAATCCCAGCACTTGGGAGGCAGAGGCAGGCGGATTTCTGAGTTCGAGACCAGCTTGGTCTACAGAGTGAGTTCCAGGACAGCCAGGGCTACACAGAGAAACCCTGTCTCGAAAAAACAACAACAACCACAACAAAATCCAAGAAAGAAGGGAACTTCTTCCTGCTTATACTCAGCTCGAAAGCCCTTCTGCATGCCTCAGTCAGGACTTGGACGCATGGCCCTGCCTGCTTCCATGCCTCAGTTACTTCTCACCAAAAAGCCAACTGCTGAGCCCAGATGTAAGTTCGGAACAGGTTCACATTAGTACCCAGACGTCCACTGAGCCTGCTCGGCTGTGGTGATCCCAAGAGGTGGAACAATAGTCTTGGCAGCTCAGGTCTGTGGAGCAGTGCGCTGGCTGCTACTCAGGCTGGTGACGCGTTTGGTGAGACGTTGCCACCTGCCTGGCATCTCTTCCCCCAATACCAACCATGTAATGGGGCAACCTGTGTTTAGACAATGGGGAATTAGAAGAAGAGATAAACTAACACCAGGGCCTTTTATTACATTTCTTTCCTGTCTCAGTCAGACATTCAGTTGTTAAGGGAGTAACAGGAATCCACCACGGGGTTAGGGTTGTAGGGAGAAATCCACACTGCTTTGCCAGCAGGCATGGTCAGTCAGTCATTCTTCAGGCCTTTGGCATCTTAAGAAACCCCTTTGCTCTCAGTGAGGTTGATCCTCACCCAGCACAGAGCTTCCTTGAGCTGGACCAGCTGGCTACCATATTGCATCTTCTGCTTTTTCTTTTTAGCGTCCTCCAGTCAGGCAGAGAAGGAGTTGACGGATTCCCCTGCAGCCTCCAAACGCACCTCCTTCCCAGGTAGCTCTGAGACTCCGATCTCTTCGAAAAGGCCAAAAGCATCAGAGGAGATCAAACCTGAGCAGGTGAGGGAGGCCTGCATGGTCTGTGGTGGTAAGGGAGGCCTGCAGGGTCTGTGGTGGTGAGGGAGGCCTGCAGGGTCTGTGGTGGTGAGGGAGGCCTGCAGGGCCTGTGGTGGTGAGGGAGGCCTGCAGGGCCTGTGGTGGTGGTGGTTGGGGAGGCAGGTTCGAGATGTTGATGGGGAATGAACTTTGGGGCGATTGGGTCTTGGGAAGGCACAGCTTTGGGGGGGGGATCAGACATTCGTGTCAGAGTGACGGGTGTGTCCCCGCAGATGTACCAGTGCCCCTACTGCAAGTACAGCAGTGCTGATGTGAACCGGCTGCGCGTACACGCCATGACCCAGCACTCGGTGCAGCCTATGCTCCGCTGCCCTCTGTGTCAAGACATGCTCAACAACAAGATCCACCTCCAGCTGCACCTCACCCACCTCCACAGTGTGGCACCCGACTGCGTGGAGAAGCTCATTATGACGGTAAGGCAGCTGGGACGAGGAAGAACCCTATGGCCTTTCCTCCTTTGGGGGGTCAAAAGTCATGCAGTTGTAACACGACCCGATCTGGTTGTTGGCCCAGAAAGCTGGTGTAGAGTTAGCAGTGTGTGGAAAATGTTCCCGTCTTGCACTTGGTATAACCATGACAGGCTCGTGGCCCTGATTCTAGAAACCATCACTCGAAGAGTGTCCAGGTCTTTGTAGCCCAGTCGGGGGGCTGCTTGGCCCTCCCAATCATAACGCCTCCGTCCACCCTCATAGCCAACTCTGTTTGAAGAAGTCTAACACAGTCCCATGAACGGATGGGACTAGGTCTCAGCACAGTCACCCAACCCCAGGTGTCACTTGGCAGCGAAGACCTGAACCCACATTTTTTCAGCTCTGGTATAGTGTTACAACTCGAGACTTCCCAAGCAGGCATTTTGTTCTCAGAGCAGGAAGGTCATCCCTGTGGGTGTGACATGCTGCCTCACAGGTGTAGACTTTACGTTGGTACACGGTGCATTTATACCTGCAAGTATCAGAAGGCCTAATTCTTGAATGGCCATCATAGATACAGCCAGAAAATCAGTCTTCGCATGAAATCCTACCCGCACTATGAAAACTTCAAAATACCGTGGAAGCAGTGTCTTACTTTCAACTGTGCTAGGGCCACTAGGAAAACTATCACCAGAGGAAGAAGAGACATAGTTTCTCTCCCTGTCTAGTATTATTTCAGCGGTGAGGTAATAAGTTGATATGACTGACATTTTACAGGGACATTCCCAGAGAAATGTGTCTACCGTGAATCCCATCCTGACTGTGCAGGTTGCAGGAGTATCGTTTTGAGGGCATTTCCAATTCCATGTGATTATGTAAAATTGATGAATAATGTTGTATAAGGATGCTTGGTCTTGATGACTGACGTATCAAGAGCACTTGAAACAGCCAGTGGACTACCCTAAGGTGGCATAGCCCGAGCTTTAGCCCGGGATCTTTCAAGCAGAAATTCACTTTGCATGGGCATTTCCAAACAGGCTGGTACACACCAAGGAAAGATCACAGGAGGAGGAATGGGTCTTCTTCCTGTGGATGGGAGGGTTGCTGTGTGGCAGGCTTCACTGGCAATTGTCAACAGCCTTGGAAGTAAGAAGAGATTTCCCTGTCTCTTTCTGAATGCCTGGAACCCTTGGAACCTGAAGGGACAGGAAGAGGCATGGGAGAGAATCTTTTTTATAACTTGAATCTCCATTTTTTTTCCCTCAAATGGTTATTTTATTGATTAATATGAATCTAGTATGACAACCATGGGCCTACAGTAATCTCTAGGTCTGGAATACATTAGTCAGTAAAAGAGTTTTATATCCCTTAGTTACTAATATGTATACCATTATTTCAGATACCCATTATCGGTCATTATGTATGTATGTATGTATGTATGTATGTATGTATGTATGTTTTGGGGGATAGGGTTTCTCTATGTAGCCCTGGCTTTCCTGGTACTCACTCTGCAGACCAGGCAAGCTTTGAACTCAGAGAGATCCCCCTGCCTCTGCCTTCCCAAGTGCTCAGAGTTAAAGGCATTCACCACTATAACCCAGCTTAGGTGGTCACGTTTGTTTTTTTTATAATTAGAACACAAATTTTAAGTGGTAATTTTCATGATCACCAGGACTCCTTTGCCGGTACTGTCTTCAGGGGCAGGTTATTGCTATGGCATTCGCTTGGGTCCTAAACCCTAAGATAGTTCTGGAAGTGACCCCACTAAATAACACTCAGTGAAGAAGTGATCTTCCACCTTTTAAATAAGACCACAGGAAACAGAGCCACAGCCATGCGCCCTCCTGGGAGCGGTGTCCAGAGCCAGAAGCACCTGTGGACGGCGCTTCCCCACACAAAGCCCCCCATACAGTGGGAGAACTAGGTGATGTGCTTGTTCTTGGACCCCTAGCAGGGAGATTGTGCAAGAGCAGCCGCTACCTAAAGGTCCCGCACTGTGCTCTGTTCAGAAACCCCACGGGCCTCATCTTCCCACAGATGACAGAGATGTTTTCTAGACGTCTCTGAGAAGTGTGCAAACTGTGTAAAACGTGCCTGTTACAGGAAACCAGTTTGCTAGTATCAGCGAGCTTCTAGATTGTGAAGTGGGAAGTTGAAAGTAGGGAGACCCGAGAGTGTGATCACTGTGAGTTATTTTAAGTGCTCCTCTGAACTTCACAGTAGGTGTGAGGGGCTTTCACACACCTGCTGTCACTCCCTACCCAGGAAGCTGGATTGGCAACGGTCCCACAGAACTGGTTCTTCGAGTCATGAGGCTAGTTTTGCAAGGGATGTGTTTCCTTCTCCATCCCAAACTGTTGTGTGCAGCAACTCTCTAGGGTAAACCCGGGAGCCTCTTTGATGCCTAGACTCCTGATCTTGGTCAGATGCCAGGGTTATTCTTCAGAAAAGTTTGGTGTTAAAATAGAATTCACAATTGTTGTACAACTAAGTGATGTTAATGAGTCTGTGGCTGAAATCATGTCCCTAAAGGGCATTTTACAGTAATTTTATTAGAAAGTTGGCCCCAGGAAAGTGTGTTGGTGAGGCTTTCTGACAGTTTATCTGTTTGCGCTTAGCCAAGCGAACTCTGAAAGCAATCTGATGAAGATACCTCCTAACCAAAGCCTTCCTTCCTGGGTGTTGTCTCTAGGAGTAGCCAGCGTATTTGGCATTTCAACCTCCGAGAGGCAGAAGTCTCCTCAGATTCTGAATGGTAGGGCAAATGGCAGAGAGCAGAGTGGTACAGGCTTTAGCTACAGAACAGAAAACACTGTCAAAGGCCCCCAGATACGTGACCCCAGCTGGTTGCGCGACACAACCAGGGTCTCTAAAGCTAGACATTCTGGAGAATTTTTATTCCAGTGTCTAGATCTAGAGTCTCAAGGAAGTGGCTCGTATTGGATTTCAGTCCATCTGAAAGTAAATTCCGCCTTGATAAATGGAAATAGATTACTTTTTACGCAATGCCTTTCCGTTCCGTGGTAAATGGAGAACGTTTTGAGGAGGCTTCATTTAATAATACCTTATCAGACAGCTTTCAGGAACCTGCAGTGTCTAATACGTCTGTTGCTATGGTAACAGCTGCTCGCTTATGCTCTGCATCTCGTATCTATGTCTTCCATGGGTCCCCTTCTTTTTACTGATGAGGGGGCTTGAAAAACAATGCTCTCCCCCAGCAGTGTTTGCAGTGCTGGCCATCCACCGTGGAAACAGCACCTACAGCACCCGCTTCCGCGCAGCCTACTGGAAACAACTCAAACTGTATTTTTTTTTTTAACACACGTCACATGAATGAGGAAATCTCTAAAGCTTTTGGGCAGAGAGACAAGCTCACCTCCACACCTGGCTGGGCCATCCCCTCCACCATGTTGACCTCAAATGCCTAAGCCTTATTTCCAGACAAGCCTAGGCTTTAGATTGGGGGAAATGTTGGCGCTTCCACTCTGTCCCTGATTTTAGGGGGGAAGGATGTGAGGGCCCAGAGACCCATCGTGGTTCTTGCTCCTCAGTAAGAATGAGAAGGACCACCCACCATGCGTTTCAATACTCGTAAATTATTCTAATTGATCAGTGTCTTCTAAGTGACAGGACATACCACTGGGATCCTAGATCATTAATATGGGGACATTTTCTTTGTTCTTTAATCACTTAACAAAATGGGACCTCACAGCTAAATTAGGCTGAGCCAAGAACACCTTTTTCAGTAGCCCTTCCTCTTCCTCCTCTGTTCTGGTCCACAATTACTCTTTTTTTTTTATTATTATTTCATAGGAGCCCAGATGACCCCTGTGCTCCTGGTCCCCCCCAACCCTCCCCCCAACCCCCCCTCCACCTTGCCTCTGCTTTTCTTTCAGCCTCTCTTTGGGGGACAATAGTTTGGTTTCCTGTGTTCTTTAAATACCGTCTATGACTCTCTTCTGTTCCATGTGGGGACCGGGTGGGGGGAGGTTCCCCTCCCCCACAAGGGGCTCTTGTGCTCCCAGTGGCCCCGAGGCTGTCGCACCCACCTGGGTATCAGCTCTCTCACTTTGTGTCCATCTCAGAGGAAGGTAATGAAAATAATCGGGCTTCATTAATTCCAAGCCCTGCGAGATGATAGCCATTTGGAGCCTGTTTGCCAATTAGATGGTCTAAATTAGAAGTGACCTTGGTATACTGCCGCTGCCTGCCTCTCGGGTCTAATGAAGCTTTGCTCTCCCATCCATTCTCCCTCAGCTCTGTCTGTGTACACACACACACACACACACACACACACACACCCCTGCTCCCGTTTCTTGTGTCCCTACCCACTGACTCCATCAGTCCTAATCATTCTCAGTTTTAAATTTCTGGTTCTGGTTTATGTGTGTGTTATTTTGATCTACATAATTGTTGGCATAGCCCACAGTTTCGTCTGTCTCTGTGTGTCTATATTTGACACCATGTTAGAAAGGAGATGTGCAGGGAGTGGGGAGGGGGGTTTGTCAGTGGATTCAAAGTTACAGGCGGGAAGGAAGACAGCATCCCAGCGTTCTGTTGCACAGTAGGCCAACTATAGTCAACCGCAGTATATATATTTCGAACATAAGAGAAACTTTTTAATGTCTCATGAAGAAATGATAAATGTCGGAGGAGACACATATGCCAAGGTCCTCACTTGATGAGTACACGGAGCATACGTGTCAGGAAATTTCACACTGAGCCCCGTAAATTTGTACAATTACACACATCAATTAAAATCTCTTGAAAGCAGTTCAGCTGGTATGCACTGTCATAATCCCAGCACTCAGGCAGAGGGGGATTATGAGTTAGAGGTTTACCTTGGGGGGGATATGAGACTTTAGGTCTTAAAAAGTAAAAATTTTAAAAAGTGTACTTTTTTTAAAGATGATACACGACAGAGACAGCTGTGCTGCCATGCCTCACTGGCAGGAAGACAGAAGGAAGGACAATGCTAGAGCCCCGCTGTAGCGGTGCCTGTGGGGTCTGAGAGGGCGAGCTGGGCCCTGAAGCCTCCTCCTCAAGGAGTGCGCCATTCACCAGTAGCTAGAGGTCAGCTCTGAAAGCAGTTAAGTTTTAGGTTCATGCCTAGAACCTACAGAACCAGAACCTAGAGAGTGGCTAGGACTGAGGCACAGGAGGTCTATCCTGAGGCTTCTGGTCTTCTTCCTTCTGTCTTAGATGGTTCACTGTGTTGATTGCCACTGAAAAAGTGAAGGCTTTGAGTCTTCTTTTGAAATCTGCCTTTCCCCTGGACAATGGGTAGCCTTTCAGAGGGGTGCCCACCTCAATGGATGTTGACACCAGGCTCATCAGGTTTTCTGAGAAGCTATCTCTGCTGTCCAGCATATAGGAGATGTTGGTTATATTGAGCTAACCTAGGCTACCTTATCTTGCAGTGGCTTTGACAGATAAACTTGAAGGACTATTACCACAGGGAGTAGGGTATAGCCCAAGCTACTTGAGGTGTTCGATGTAGGCCTTCCACATCTGTGACCCTGGAGCCTGGAAGAGCAGGCCAGCTAATCTTTCTAGTTAATTTTCCCAAAAGAAACGACAAATGCCAACAATCCCTTCTTATGTCATGGTGCGGACCAGACCTACTAAGACCCTAAGTGTATATGGTCTATCCTTGGTGCTTTGGGGTCCATTCATCACAGGAAATCTTGAGATTGATTCATTTATGTTTCACAATCCCGAGGACCTGGGAAGAGGTTAGAAGTAGTCATTCATGAACCCATACCAACTGTTTGTAGGGACAGTCACTGAAGTCCATGGGTCATTTTCCCCTGTTGAGGAGCTGTTGAGTCCTTTAAATTGCATGAGGTCTTCTGTACCCAAAATTGTTCTTTCTGGAGGCTATACCTTTCATCAACTTTCCTGAGGGGTTGAGATCTCCCCAGACCACTGTGGGTGGTGAGCTTCTGGGAGCAGGAACCCTGTCTTGCCACAGCCGCTAGTAAGCAGAGGGCAAGAGAGTCAACAGACTCACCCCAAGCCCCCACCACCACCACCACCACCACTTCCCACAAGGGCACTGCTTTGGGATTGCCTACGAGTGAGGCTTCTTAGCTTGAGGTGGCACTGTTTGGTTTCTATTGTTAACAAGTGAGAACTGCTCAGACCGGAAGGGCCTCAGCCTTAGAGTAGGACGATCCAAAGTGAACTACTTGTCGTGGAGATGTTAGAGCTTCACCTCCAGACTTCTGGTGCCTGCTTTCCAGCCAGTGAGTCTAAACAGCATCCCCCTCGCCTCTGCTGTGCTTGATAACACGCCTGATCGTGGCTCAGAAGAGACGGAAGGGGCGCATCTAGCATCGCGGTTGGGGCCAGTCCTGGGGGATTCATGGCTCTATTCAACTGATTTGGTGTTTTGTTTTGGTCTTTCCTTTAAACAGAAGAACTCTGTCTTAATTGTTAAGTCTACGTATCTATTGCTGGACGAGAGATGTGGCTTAACATGTTGGGTGTTTATAGGCATACAGGTACCGTGTTTTCCTATTGCTGTGATAAAATACAGGGACCAAGAACAAGTTGTTGGAAGGAGAGAGTTTATTCTAATTTATGGTTCCAGAGGGCTGAGAGTCCATCTTGGCAGGGAGGTGGCAACAGAGAGCACATCTCTACCATGCCAGCATGAAGCAGACAGACAGACAGACAGACAGACAGACAGACAGACAGACAGACAGAATATGAACTAGAAGTGGGGTAAAGCTAAAATCCTCAAAGCCTCATGACATACTTCTCCTAGTGTCTTAGTTAGGGTTTTACTGCTGTGAACAGACACCATGACCAAGACAAGTCTTATAAAGGACATTGAATTGGGGCTGGCTTACAGGTTCAGAAGTTCTGTCCATTATCGTCAAGGCAGGAACATGGCAATATCCAGGCAGGCTTGGTGCAGGAGGAGCTGAGAGTTCTACATCTTCATCTGAAGTCTGCTAGCAGAATACTTGCTTCCAGGCAGCCAGGATGAGGGTCTTAGAGCTCACACCCACAATGACACACATACTCCAGCAGGGCCACACCTTCTAATAGTGCCACTCCCTGGGCCAAGTATATACACACCACCAAGTAGAGTCTGGGATCCGGAGGTCTTGAATGTGCTGTGCCTTCTGCCAAGCAGGTCCATCCTCCATACATCAGGGCCGAGCATCTATAAGCCATCCCAACCAGTCTCCAAACAGTGCCATCAACTAGAGACCAAGTGTTAAAATACATCTACCTACGAGGGACATTTCTCATGTAAACCACCACACGTGGCCATCAGGAAAATCAGTTCCAATGTATGTAGTTATTTGAGCTGATTTGTCTACTGGCTGTAGTTGGAGGTATGAGTGGGGCTAGAGGGCAGGCATCGGAGGAGGAGGAGGAGGAGGAGGAGGAGGAGGAGGAGGAGGGGGAGTGGCAAAGAGCAAGCTTGTTACCGCAGAAGAACCGGCGGTGGGGTCCAGCTCTTTGAGAATCTCAGAGGTTTGGGCATTCTTAGAATGTCTGTGACCGGGCCACGGTTCGACCCTCTTTCCACCCTGTGCTTTGATGCGCCTGCTGGAAGGGAAGGCCCTTCCAGATCTTCTCCCAGCACAGTTGAGTGATTGATGAGCTAGCCTCACTCGACACTGTGGGTCGGCATTCCCACCCTCCCAGGAACCAAGGCAAGCACTGAAGGAGCCCTGCCTTTGTACCCTCTCCTCACTGAGCAGTGCTCTCCCAAGAGCTGTTAGCATGATTACATTTCCAGCCCTCTAGGAAGAAGCTCAGCGCCCAAGGCTCTGGACACTGGTAGGAAGAGAAGGAAGAAGAGACCCTGGCCTGGAAATAGTAATGTCTGGGAACTGATGGGGGCCCCACTGGTAGGTCTACACAGTGAAGCTGCTTCCCCATCAACCTTGGTGCACACATAGACCCTGCTAGGTTCCCTTCAGGGATCCTTCCCTTTGCCTCCTGGGGATTTCTTGACTACTTATACACCAACTCTCTCGTCACTCCCCAGGACAGGCTGGCCATAGTATAGATGGGGCAGGAGCATGTAGATAAAAGTCCCTCCTTAAACACACATGGGGCAGGAGTTCCGGGTTCGGAGGCCAGATTAAGATGCAGAAGAGCATGTGAGACTGATGATTATATTTCGGGGAGAGTTAATTGATAGAAGGTGGAGGCAGACAAAGAACCGCTGCTTACTGCCTTCTTGAATCCCAATCAGGAATTATGATTAAAGTCGCAGCGAGACAACAGAGGGGCTGATGAATTGGTGTCTTTTTTTTTTCTTCCTCCCCTTTTTTTTTTTTGCCGTCATTCACACTTGATTGACTTCAACCTTTCAAGTGCAAAAGTCTCTCTTTTCCATTATTATTCATAGCCATCTGAGTTTTTCTAATTAAAGTGTATGAAAACAATTACTGATCCGTCGTACTGAGTCTGTTGGAGGGGAAGTCTGCCTTACTGTAACGCTTAGAGAAAGCCCACGGTTTTCTATAATGATGCACGGCTGAGGTGAGAGATAATTTTATTCTTTTTTACTCTGTAGGGCTTTTTTTTTTATTTCTCATGATTCATTTTTCATAATTCCTAAAGATCCCCAAAAAGGACTGATCCTGCAGCTACAACTGAGAAAGGGGGGGGGGGCTCTTTTTATTTTCCTTCTCTTTCTCCCCCTCTTACCCCCAACCTCGTACTCTCCCTCGGCTGAAGACTATAAATTAATCGGTGACCTTTCACTTCTTGGATTCCCGCTGGACTCCCCAACCACACTGGTCAGAAATGCTTTCTATTAAAAGGAAAATGACAGAGCTAGTTTGGCAATCCCCACTCGGTTCGGGACAATTCAGCGGCTAGCGAGCTCCTGAAGCAGCTGTGGCAGGCTCTGTGTGCTGCGGTGCAGCTGTCTGGGGCGGGCACATGCCTTTCCCATTCACCTGCCACACACCTGCTCTTCCTAGCACGGTGGGCCTTCTCCTCCAGACCCTTCTCTATAGCGCCTGTTGCTTACGTTTTGTGCCTGTCTGCTTCTGAACCTGAAAAGCCTCACCTTGCACCCCTTAATATGAACTCTTCTGTTTGGCTAGTGGCCAGTTGTTTGGGTTTCCCTACTTGTTGGCAACACCAGCGGACTTGCCAGCAGCTATCTGAGAGAGGCTAGGATCTCACAATCTCTAAAATATTTTTAAAATACCAAGTTTGAGCAAAACTCGAAGCAAAATTAGTCTTGCAGTGGAGTTTCATCTGATTGGTCCAGCAGGGCTTCCAGGTAGGGCTCTGCCTCCTCCCATGCCTTCTCCAACAGTTGTCAAATTAAAGACAGTTTCTAATTCATCTGGAATTGTTATCGGTGCCAAATTTTCCTGCCTCGTGGCAAAGCGATTGCTGCCCACTCCCCCTTTAGTTTCCAGAATGTCACACATGTACACAATGAGACATGATCCCGTCTAGGCCCCATTTTGTCCTCCAACACCACCTATGTCTTGACCCCTCCCAGATGAGGTAGATGATCTATAGGTCCCACTGCAGACTGAGGACCTATGGGCCGTGGACACTTGTGGGGAAAGGGAGAATTGTTTGTTCCGTTAAGGATGTGGCCACTGGTGAGCTGTGCTTGCAGGTAAGCGAAGCTGTTTGTCTTTAGATGGAGAGCCCTTCTTCTTCACCCTGGCTACTGAAGGCTGCCATTGCCTCTCACGGACACACACACACACACAGAGGAGGGCCTGTGCTAGGGACGAGCTTCTGGCCACCCAGCAGGGAGGCAGAGCGGAAAGTCTGAGGATCTGACCTAAAATGTAGCTACTTAGATCTCAGGGCTAATTATGGAAATGCTCCATTAGGGGCTAACAGCCCAGTCTCAGGGTCAGGGAAGGGGGCCCCGCTGCAGAACGCTGTGCAGAATTAGCTGGCTTGCTGGGCTGCTGGGCACCTGCTCCCTCTGATGCCCTGTGCCTCATGCAAGAAAGACTGGAGACGAAACTCTGACTGGACGTGAGTTACGAAAACTGCTTGTTTGCGCTTGATAGCAGCTCGTAAAGGGTTACACGGTGTTGTTTCCTGGAAACTCTGCCAGCGTGTGCATGTCCTCGGCCTCCTTTTGTTCTCCTCGCTGCCTCTTACCCTTTCCTTCACTCCAACGCCCCTCCTCGCCTCGCCTGAATACGTCTTGAAAACAGTGCTACAATGCTCCCTGCTTCCAGATTACCACGTACTTTACTAGGTATGATTTAATTAGGGCCCTTATTATGTTTGCGGCAGCTTAAGGTGGGCCTTTCAACTTATCTACCTAATTGGTTGCCCAAGAAGTTTCACAGCCCATGACAAAACATTGTCAGTGATCAAAGTCAAAATTCTGCATAAAAGAAAAATATTAATAATAAGATTATTCTTCAAGTGTGCACTGCTAATTATGTCCAGAATGTAACCGTAGAAACACTTTTGACTGATGTGAGCTTTGTCTAATAAACATGAATCTTCACTGAGCTATGCAAAGTGACACCTCCAGCTTTTTACGCTGGCGAAGGCTAATTCTGCTTATTAAATACTTTTTAAACCTTTTGGATTTTGTGCCTGTTTCCTCCACAACTTGACTCTTGTCTCTCTGCCGCTCTTTCCTCAGGTGACCGCTCCCGAGATGGTGATGCCCAGTAGCATGTTCCTCCCCACCACCGTGCCAGACCGAGATGGGAACTCCAATTTGGAAGAGGCGGGAAAGCAACCTGGTCAGTGTCGCTAACCTTAATTCCTCCAGACTGAAACAAGATGAATTCTTGGTAAAAATTTTCACTGGGCATGAGGGCTGAGAGATTCTTTATATCCTGAGTGAATGGGACTTAGGGCCTCATTACCAAGGCCTGCGGCCTTCAGGTCTCAGGAAGTACCTTGTAGTCAGTACATCCCCATGGTGGACTTAGTCAAAGACATGGTCGCTAGAGCCTTGCCATTCAGTAAGATCCCTGAGCCGTCTCTCTTGCCCTCTGCATAGAACTCTTGGAGTCTTCTGGAAACACCTTGCTAAACATAACATCTGTAAGGACTATTGTCACAGATGTTTCTGCTGCAGTTGTGAAATGGCTCTTAGGCCTCCAACCTGGTTCTTAGCTCTCCTAAGTCTTTAACATACCCTTACAGACCTCTGAGGTCCACACTGCTGGGGCCCCAGCCTTCTTCCTGATGACACGTGTCCACACTAGAAGCAGACAGAGGACCTAGAAAGAGCCAGGGTATTTATGGCTATGATGAACTTAAAAAAAAATAAAAATAAAATAAAAAAACTAATGCAGTTTAGTAATTCATTAACTTTCCTGCTGGCAGGAACAAAGACCTGGGTTTGAGAAACAGTAATGTAAAACAAAGGGTTGGGGGAGTCATAGCAAACACAAAACTAAATGCTTTGAAGAATCCCGAAATGTTTAACTTCCTCACAACTTAGGACAGCATTAGTGCAGATGTCCCGTCTAACAGATGTGATGTGCTAGATTTTTATAACCAAAAAAGTGAGCATAAAGGGTACCATTAAGATCAGTAACCGCCAGACTACCTTTTGAGAGACTGAGACTTCAGAATTAAATACTGTTTAGGATATTGTTGGGTCTGTGATATGGCACAGGTCCGTTTTGAATTGGACCTGTGTATAGCCTTCTTCCGGTTCCTGTGCACCTCGTTTATGTGTGTATCCGCCCCGTGGAGAGACTCTGGCACATGGTTAGATGTTCTCTGCATTCATAGTACTGGGTTAAATAACGGGCTCAGGGTGCCACCCTGGAAAGGAAGCCTTCTTTATCTTTGGGCTTGACATGTCTGTTTTTTACAGAAACTTCAGAGGACCTGGGAAAGAACATCTTGCCACCTGCAAGCATAGAGCACAGTGGGGAACTCAAGCCGTCTTCTGCTGACCCCAGCTGTGTGAGAGAAGACTCAGGCTTCCTCTGCTGGAAGAAGGGGTGCAACCAGGTCTTCAAAACCTCTGCCACTCTGCAGACCCATTTCAATGAGGTGCATGCCAAGCGGCCCCAGCTGCCCGTGTCAGACCGCCACGTGTATAAGTACCGCTGTAACCAGTGCAGCCTGGCCTTCAAGACCATTGAGAAGCTGCAGCTTCACTCTCAGTACCACGTGATCAGAGCCGCCACCATGTGCTGCCTCTGTCAGCGCAGTTTCCGGACTTTCCAGGCTCTGAAAAAGCACCTCGAGACAAGTCACCTAGAGCTGAGTGAGGCTGACATCCAACAGCTCTATGGGGGGCTTCTAGCCAACGGGGACCTCTTGGCAATGGGAGACCCCACCCTGGCTGAAGACCACACCATCATTGTTGAGGAAGACAAGGAGGAAGAGAGCGACCTGGAAGATAAACAGAGCCCAACAGGCAGCGACTCTGGGTCGGTCCAGGAGGATTCAGGCTCCGAGCCAAAGCGAGCACTGCCTTTCAGGAAAGGCCCCAACTTCACGATGGAGAAGTTTCTGGATCCTTCCCGCCCTTACAAGTGTACCGTCTGCAAGGAATCCTTCACTCAAAAGAATATCCTTCTGGTACACTACAACTCTGTCTCGCACCTGCACAAGTTAAAGAGAGCCCTTCAGGAATCGGCAACCGGCCAGCCAGAGCCCACCAGCAGCCCGGACAACAAGCCGTTTAAGTGTAACACTTGCAACGTGGCCTACAGCCAGAGTTCCACGCTGGAGATCCACATGAGGTCCGTGCTGCACCAGACCAAGGCCCGGGCCGCCAAGCTGGAAGCTGCGAGTGGGAGCAGCAACGGGACTGGCAACAGCGGCGGGGTGTCCCTCAGCTCCTCTACTCCGAGCCCCGTGGGCAGCAGTGGAGCCAACAGCACCTTTCCCACTGCCAATCCAAGCGGTGTCGCCATGGCGCCGAGCGTAACCGCACTGAGCCAGGTGCCCCCCGAGAGTGTGGTGATGCCGCCCCTGGGGAATTCCATCAGTGCCAACATCGCTTCCCCTTCGGAGCCCAAGGAGGCCAACCGGAAGAAGTTAGCGGATATGATTGCATCCAGGCAGCAGCAGCAGCAAGCGCAGCAGCAGCAGCAGCAAGTGCAGCAGCAGCAGCAGCAAGCCCAGACACTCGCCCAGGCCCAGGCTCAAGTGCAGGCCCACCTTCAGCAGGAGCTGCAGCAGCAGGCTGCCCTGATCCAGTCGCAGCTGTTCAACCCCACGCTCCTTCCTCACTTTCCCATGACCACAGAGACCTTGCTTCAGCTGCAGCAGCAGCAGCACCTGCTCTTCCCCTTCTACATCCCCAGCGCAGAGTTCCAGCTCAACCCTGAGGTGAACCTGCCTGTGACCAGCGGGGCGCTGACGCTGACAGGGTCAGGCCCGGGCCTGCTGGAAGATCTGAAGGCTCAGGTCCAGATCCCGCAGCAGAGCCACCAGCAGATACTGCAGCAGCAGCAGCAGCAGCAACAGAGTCAGCTCGCCCTTTCTCAGAGCCACTCGGCCCTCCTTCAGCCAAGCCAGCACCCGGAAAAGAAAAACAAAGTGGTCATCAAAGAGAAGGAGAAGGAAAGCCAGCGAGAGAGGGAGGGGCCGGAGGGGGCAGAGGGGAACACCGGACCAAAGGAATCACTGCCAGATGCCTCGAAGGCCAAAGAGAAGAAAGAGTTGGCACCAGGGGGTGGTTCTGAGGGCTCTATGCTTCCTCCACGCATTGCTTCAGATGCCAGAGGGAACGCTACCAAGGCCTTGCTGGAGAACTTTGGCTTTGAGCTGGTCATTCAGTACAATGAGAACAAGCAGAAGGCACAGAAGAAGAACGGGAAGGCGGAGCCAGGCGGTGGCGGCGGCAGCGGAGGCGGAGGCAGCAGCGAGAGCCTGGAGAAGCTGGAGTGTGACTCGTGCGGCAAGCTCTTCTCCAACATCTTGATTCTAAAGAGCCATCAGGAGCACGTGCATCAGAACTACTTCCCCTTCAAACAGCTGGAGAGGTTTGCCAAGCAATACAGAGAGCACTACGATAAACTGTACCCACTGAGGCCCCAGACGCCGGAGCCGCCCCCACCCCCTCCTCCACCTCCCCCACCCCCGCTTCCGGCGGCACCCCCCCCAGCCAGCTTCCACGCCAGCCATCCCGGCGTCGGCTCCGCCCATCACTTCGCCCACCATCGCCCCCGCCCAGCCCTCGGTGCCTCTCACCCAGCTCTCGATGCCGATGGAGCTGCCCATCTTCTCGCCCCTGATGATGCAGACGATGCCGCTGCAGACTCTGCCAGCTCAGCTGCCCCCTCAGCTCGGCCCTGTGGAGCCGCTGCCTGCCGATCTGGCCCAGCTGTACCAGCACCAGCTCAACCCCACCCTGCTCCAGCAACAGAACAAGAGGCCTCGCACCAGGATCACGGACGACCAGCTCCGAGTGCTCAGGCAGTACTTCGACATTAACAACTCCCCCAGTGAGGAGCAGATCAAAGAGATGGCGGACAAGTCGGGCCTGCCCCAGAAAGTGATCAAGCACTGGTTCAGAAACACTCTGTTCAAGGAGAGGCAACGGAACAAAGACTCCCCGTACAACTTCAGCAACCCTCCCATCACCAGTCTGGAGGAACTCAAGATCGACTCCCGGCCCCCTTCCCCAGAACCCCAGAAGCAGGAGTACTGGGGAAGCAAGCGGTCGTCCAGAACAAGGTTTACTGACTACCAGCTCCGAGTCCTGCAGGACTTCTTTGACGCCAACGCTTACCCAAAGGACGATGAATTTGAGCAGCTTTCTAATTTACTGAACCTTCCAACCCGTGTCATAGTGGTATGGTTTCAGAACGCCCGACAAAAGGCCAGGAAGAATTATGAGAATCAGGGGGAAGGCAAAGACGGAGAGCGGCGGGAGCTCACCAACGATAGGTACATTCGGACGAGCAACTTGAATTACCAGTGCAAGAAGTGCAGCCTCGTGTTTCAGCGCATCTTTGACCTCATCAAACACCAGAAGAAGCTGTGCTACAAGGATGAGGATGAGGAGGGGCAGGACGACAGCCAAAACGAGGACTCCATGGATGCCATGGAGATCCTCACCCCTACCAGCTCCTCTTGCAGCACCCCGATGCCCTCCCAAGCTTACAGCACCCCAGCACCGTCATCGGCCAGTACTGCGCCCTCCGCGTTCTTGCAGCTCACAGCTGAGACGGATGAACTAGCCGCCTTCAACTCGAAAGCAGAGGTGAGCGACGAGAAGCCAAAGCCGGCCGACCCTCCCAGTGTACAGCCAAACCAAACCCACGAGAAGCAGGGACAGCCAAAGCCGGAGGTGCAGCAGCAAGAGCAGCCGGAGCAGAAGACAAACGCACCCCAGCCCAAGCTCCCGCAGCTGGCTGCCCCTTCCTTACCGCAGCCTCCTCCTCAAGCGCCCCCTCCGCAGTGCCCCCTCCCCCAGTCAAGCCCCAGTCCCTCTCAGCTCTCCCACCTGCCCCTCAAGCCCCTCCACACGTCAACCCCTCAACAGCTGGCAAACCTACCTCCTCAGCTAATCCCCTACCAGTGTGACCAGTGCAAGCTGGCGTTCCCATCCTTCGAGCACTGGCAGGAGCACCAGCAGCTTCACTTCCTGAGCGCCCAGAACCAGTTCATCCACCCCCAGTTTTTGGACAGGTCGTTAGATATGCCTTTCATGCTGTTTGATCCCAGTAACCCACTCCTGGCCAGCCAGCTGCTCTCGGGCGCCATCCCTCAGATCCCAGCGAGCTCAGCCACTTCCCCTTCAACGCCCACCTCCACGATGAACACGCTTAAGAGGAAGCTGGAGGAAAAGGCCAGTGCCAGCCCTGGTGAGAACGACAGCGGGACGGGCGGAGAAGAGCCCCAGCGAGACAAGCGTCTGAGGACGACCATTACCCCAGAGCAGCTGGAAATTCTCTACCAGAAGTATCTGCTGGACTCCAACCCGACTCGAAAGATGTTGGATCACATCGCGCACGAGGTGGGCTTGAAGAAGCGCGTGGTGCAGGTGTGGTTTCAGAACACCCGCGCTCGGGAAAGGAAAGGACAGTTCCGGGCCGTGGGCCCCGCTCAGGCCCACAGGAGATGCCCTTTTTGCAGAGCACTCTTCAAGGCTAAGACAGCCCTCGAGGCTCATATCCGGTCACGGCACTGGCACGAAGCCAAGAGAGCCGGCTACAACCTGACTCTGTCGGCCATGCTCTTAGACTGTGACGGGGGACTCCAGATGAAGGGAGACATTTTTGACGGAACTAGCTTTTCCCACCTACCCCCGAGCAGTAGCGATGGTCAGGGTGTGCCCCTCTCGCCTGTGAGCAAGACCATGGAGCTGTCCCCCAGAACTCTTCTCAGCCCTTCCTCCATCAAGGTGGAGGGGATCGAAGACTTTGAAAGCCCCTCCATGTCCTCAGTTAACCTGAACTTTGACCAAACTAAGCTGGACAACGATGACTGCTCCTCGGTCAACACGGCAATCACAGACACCACAACGGGGGACGAGGGCAACGCCGACAACGACAGCGCGACAGGAATAGCGACCGAAACCAAATCTTCTGCACCGAACGAGGGGTTGACCAAAGCGGCCATGATGGCGATGTCCGAGTATGAAGACCGGTTGTCCTCTGGTCTGGTCAGCCCAGCCCCGAGCTTTTATAGCAAGGAATATGACAACGAAGGTACAGTGGACTACAGCGAAACCTCAAGCCTCGCAGACCCCTGCTCCCCGAGCCCCGGGGCAAGCGGGTCCGCGGGTAAATCTGGTGACAACGGGGACCGGCCTGGGCAGAAACGTTTTCGCACTCAGATGACCAACCTGCAGCTGAAGGTCCTCAAGTCGTGCTTTAATGACTACAGGACACCCACCATGCTCGAGTGTGAGGTCTTAGGCAATGACATTGGACTGCCAAAGAGAGTTGTTCAGGTCTGGTTCCAGAATGCGCGGGCAAAAGAGAAGAAGTCCAAGTTGAGCATGGCCAAGCATTTTGGTATCAACCAAACGAGCTACGAGGGACCCAAAACAGAGTGCACTTTGTGTGGCATCAAGTACAGCGCCAGGCTGTCTGTACGTGACCATATCTTTTCCCAACAGCATATCTCCAAAGTTAAGGACACCATTGGAAGCCAGCTGGATAAGGAGAAAGAATATTTTGACCCAGCCACTGTCCGTCAGTTGATGGCTCAGCAGGAGCTGGACCGGATAAAGAAGGCTAATGAGGTCCTTGGACTGGCAGCTCAACAGCAAGGGATGTTCGACAACGCCCCTCTTCAGGCTCTCAACCTTCCTACCACGTATCCAGCGCTCCAGGGCATTCCTCCCGTGTTGCTCCCCGGCCTCAACAGCCCCTCTTTGCCAGGCTTTACCCCATCCAACACAGGTGGGTCCTGTCCCAGGTGACGGCTTTCAGAGTTGAGTAGACGCTCAGCTTTCCAGTGTGGTTAACCAACACTCTTTAGGGCGGTGGGCAGGCAGCAAGCTAGCCTCTTTGGTCACCTAAAAAAGCAACGAGATTGCAGTTCCCCTGCAGCCCTGTATCCCTCGTGCCAGTACATACCCGGATTCCTTGGACTCCTGCTGTGCAGGGGTAGAAGTGCCCTCTTCCGAGTATGTCCTGAAATCACTTTCACGGTGTCTGTTATTAAGAATTACCTGACCTATGAATTTCCAGGGATTGTGAAACCTCATGGCCACGTGATCCCACCTGTCTAGTCCTTACAAATGGAAGACAATGGGATTTTCCAGCTGAGTCTGTAATGGACCCTGTAGCGGCTGGCTGGCCAGCTGGCGGGAATTGAAATCAACTCTTTGCCCTCGCCCCTGCACTTCCGCCCACCTTTTTGAGAGCAGGAAGCCACTCTTGAGCTGTTAGGTGCTCTGGCGGCTTCCTTCATGGGTTCTCTTTTAGTCAGAACAGTGATGGTTTCCACAGAGAATCTGTTTGAATTCACTGACAGGGAATCTTGTACTGCGTAGTATAGCTTTTAGTTTGGACGTGAACACATCACCTCTTTCAGACAAGTGACCAACGCGCACTCTGGGGATCCCCAGCCACCCGTCTGTTCTCCCTTTCCACCCTGGTGCATCTGGAGTCACGCACACTTGCTGCTTGGATGGTCTCTTTTAAAGCTAGAGACTCTTGCAGTTCTCCCGACAGACATTCCTTGCCTCTCACTGTCTTCACCCATCTTCTCTGGGTGTCCTCTTCAAATCGGACCTTCTCTAGCATCCTCTAAGGGTTAGGCACACACTAGCAAGTCCCCTCAACAAAGCTCTGTGCTGACTAGCAATCACTAACCCTTCACAGTGTAGCCATGTCTCTCCTAAGCCTAACCCTCCAGGGCTTGAAGCTTCTGTTGCCTCCCAGAGTGATCCTAGTTAAATTACCATAGTGATCTGTGGTGGTGTTCAACAGAATAGAAGCTATTGCATTCCCACTCTCGGTTTCCTACCAAAGGGACAAGCAAAGAAAGCACTGAGGTAAAGGCTTTTGCATAAGTATGTGGTACAGACCGAAGCCAGCAAAACAAACCGCGGAAAGTGGTCAGACATCCGAATTATCCTTGCAGCCCAGGACAAGGGCAGGAAGTGCCCAGCATATAATGATATGAAAATATGAGGTTCGGGACCAGCAAGATGGCTCATTGGGTAAAAAGCACTTGCCATACAAACCTGATGACCTGATTTTGATCCCCCAGAACCCACATAAAAACGCCAGCGCACTGGCAAACACCTATAATCCCACCTATAATCTAGACAAGAAGTTGAAGCAGGAGATTGACCTAGAAGCTTTTGGGACAGCTAAACCTGGGTGTAGCTGGACAGACCTAAGAGAGAGACCCTGCCTCAACAGTGCAGAAGGCGAGAACTGATTCTCAAAAGATGTCCTTTGGCCTTCAGATACCCACTGTAGCACATTACCCACACATACACACAAATAATAATAAAATTGTGAAAAATAGAATCAGAGTGTCTGATGTATCCCCTCAGAGAAACCTGAGGCCCAGAGAGGTTAAGATCACTCAGCAAGCTAGAGTAGGAGCCTGAGCTCTTCCATAACACCCAACATGAGCCAGTCAGTCAGCAAGTATATGTGCTACCCAGGTTCTGACCACTTAGAGTGGACTAGGTTTAGAAAGCTGGGCTCTTTGTCATCAGGACAGCCAGATGTGTCCCAGTTACCAAGCACCTCATCTACTGCAGCTTGTGGAATCACCGGATCAGGAATGGGAGGGGAGGAACCTATGTTTATGAAGCAGTTACTATACGCCAGGCCCGAAGCTAAGCTCTTTCCACATGGCCGGTTCATGCCTGCAGTCTTGTACTATAGAAGGCTGAGGTTCTAAGAAGTCTCCCAGGGAACCAAAGGTCACACGTCTGTATGTCAGCCGTAACCCACACAGGGTCAGTCTGACTCCACAGTAACTGAGTTTCAGGAGGGGATGAAGAACCTGGACTAGTTCTGATCTTACAGATCAGAAAGCCAACGTCACAGCAACAACGTGAGGGTGTATTGAGCTGCCCTGTTGAGTTAGGCCAGTGCAGAGCTTGGTAAAATGGGGGGGCGGGGGGGGCATATATTCACTAGTGTTCCTTAGCGCAGAATCTCTCAGTCATCCATCAGATGAACACACATAGTTTCAGTCTAAGGCCTTCTGACCCGAATCTTTCTCTAGAAAGCATGAAACCATGGGCCAAGCCACGGGCGTTCCTCCTGGACTGGTCCACTGCCTCCGGCACAGAGAAAGTCAGGCCCTAAACTCAAAAGCTTGTAATTCCAACTCTGCCTCATGTATGCCAGTTTCGCCAACGAGTCTTTGAACTTTCCTCAGTAGCTAGTCACATCTTCTTAGTCCCTAGTATGCAGGAAGCAAAGAGGATGTGTTGCCTTCAGTGGCTCTCCTGGGACTGGCAACTTGCAGTGGCCAGGTTCTTTGCTTTCTTTAATGTGGAGGTTTTGATACATTGTATCGTTCAAGCCCTGTAGTCTTCATCCAACTCTAGGCATCACCCCACCTCCACCCCATGAGGACAGTGTCATGCTGGGCAGCCTCTACTTCACCTTGCTAGGAGAAGATGCAGAAGTGTTCCACGTTCATTGTCTGCATTCTGTTCATTGTCTTCTATTATCCAGTGAGCTCTGCTCCCCCCCCCTCCGCCCCCCACATACGCACCTGACTATGACATCCCGAGCTTGGTGTTCCAGCCATCTGCGGCAATACTGGCTTAGTTCGAAGTTTCCATTGCTGTGAAAAGACACCATGACCAAGGCAACTCTTTGAAGGGACAACATTTAATTGGGGCTGGCCTACAGGTTCAGGGGTTCAGTCCATTATCATCAAGGCAGGAAGCTTGGCAGCATCCAGGCAGACATGGTGCTGGAGCAGGAGCCAAGAGTTCTACATCTTGATCCAAATGCAGTCAGAAGACTGACATCTTCAGGCAGCTAGAAAGAAGATCTCAAAGCCCACCCCCATAGTGATGTACTTCCTCCAATAAGGCCACTCCTTCTAATGGTACCACTCCCTGGGCCAAGCATATTCAAACCACCAGGAATACTCCGTCCCATGAGTCTGGGACTTAGTCCTTGTGAGACACAGCTGTGAAGATGAGAAACTCTTGGGCCCTGGGGTAGATGAACATTTTGCTTGTAGTGATAGATTAGGGCTGAGCAAGGTAGATAGGACTATACTTTGCATGGTTTCGGTACTACAGCTCATGGTCACCAGGAAACAAAATTAGAGTAGCGGCTAGGATAGGCTCTGATACCCTGGGATCTGAGGGCATCGTCACCCGAGTGATTCCACAGGCTGCATTGTGTGTTGTTTACACAGAGGCGAGAGGGGGTGGTAGTCTTACTCCTACACATCAGCTGACCCAAGGCATGGGAGCAGTTTTCCCTGAGTTGTTCTCTTTCTTCCCAGATTCTTCCTTTACCTTCTCATTCATCTTCTCTCCGCCCTATTGAAGCCTGTTCTCCTGTGGCCCACACATGTTTCGTAGCACTTGATCACGGCTTTGGCTTTTGTGAGTCCCAGTTGCTAGAAGCTCATCTGTGCAGGGCAAAAAGAATGGTATAGAGAAAGTGTTGATACTGGGCAGGGAGATGCTGCAAAGTTTTCTAAATGGAGATGAATAGAAGCTGACCCAGGTCTGTGTCTTGGCCATCTAACCCTGAGCATAGCAGGGGGCGTCTGTTGTCCACGCTGGCTTTGAGAGGATCCCTCGGGTTTAAATATCTGTGACCATGCGAATAGCATGGGTGCAACACCTTGAGTTTGTGATCCACCCACCCCTAGACTGACCTGTGATTTCTTTCTGTCTCCATTCCTTTTAGCTTTAACGTCTCCTAAACCGAACCTGATGGGTCTGCCCAGCACAACGGTACCTTCCCCTGGCCTCCCCACATCTGGATTACCAAATAAACCGTCCTCAGCCTCGCTGAGTTCCCCGACCCCAGCACAAGCCACCATGACAATGGCCCCTCAGCAACCCCCACAACCCCAGCAGCCGCAGCCACAGGTGCAGCAGCCGCCTCCACCGCCAGCCGCCCAGCAGATCCCCACGCCACAGCTTCCTCCGCAACAACAACGGAAGGACAAAGATGGTGAGAAAGGAAAGGAGAAGGAAAAGGCACACAAAGGGAAAGGGGAACCCCTAACTGTCCCCAAGAAGGAGAAAGGAGAGGCCCCTACAGCGGCTACAGCTACCATCTCAGCCCCACTGCCCGCCATGGAGTACGCGGTGGACCCCGCTCAGCTGCAGGCCCTGCAGGCGGCCTTGACTTCAGACCCCACAGCACTGCTCACGAGCCAGTTCCTTCCTTACTTCGTACCGGGCTTTTCTCCTTATTATGCCCCCCAGATCCCTGGCGCCCTGCAGAGTGGGTACCTGCAGCCGATGTATGGCATGGAAGGCCTGTTCCCCTACAGCCCTGCCCTGTCGCAGGCCCTGATGGGGTTGTCTCCAGGCTCACTACTGCAGCAGTACCAGCAATACCAGCAAAGTCTGCAGGAGGCGATTCAGCAGCAGCAGCAACAGCAACAGCAGCAGCAGCAGCAGCAGCGGCAACTACAGCAGCAGCAGCAACAACAACAACAACAAAAAGTGCAGCAGCAGCAGCAGCAGCCCAAAGCAAGCCAAACCCCAGTCCCCCAGGGGCCTACTTCCCCAGACAAAGACCCTGCCAAAGAATCCCCCAAACCAGAAGAGCAGAAAAACGTCCCCCGTGAGGTGTCCCCCCTCCTGCCGAAACCCCCCGAAGAGCCAGAAGCAGAAAGCAAAAGTGCAAGTGCGGACTCCCTCTGTGACCCCTTCATTGTTCCAAAGGTGCAGTACAAGTTGGTCTGCCGCAAGTGCCAGGCGGGCTTCGGCGACGAGGAGGCGGCAAGGAGCCACCTGAAGTCCCTCTGCTTCTTCGGCCAGTCTGTGGTGAACCTGCAAGAGATGGTGCTTCATGTCCCCACCGGCAGCGGTGGCGGCGGCGGTGGCGGTGGCGGCGGTGGTGGCTCATACCACTGCCTGGCGTGCGAGAGCGCGCTCTGCGGGGAGGAAGCGCTGAGTCAGCATCTCGAGTCGGCCTTGCACAAACACAGAACAATCACGAGAGCAGCAAGAAACGCCAAAGAGCACCCTAGTTTATTACCTCACTCTGCCTGCTTCCCCGATCCTAGCACCGCATCTACCTCGCAGTCTGCCGCTCACTCAAACGACAGCCCCCCTCCCCCGTCGGCCGCCCCGCCCTCGTCCGCTTCCCCCCACGCCTCCAGGAAGTCTTGGCCGCCAGTGGGCTCCCGGGCTTCGGCCGCGAAGCCCCCTTCTTTCCCTCCTCTCTCCTCATCTTCAACGGTTACCTCAAGTTCATGCAGCACCTCAGGGGTTCAGCCCTCGATGCCAACAGACGACTATTCGGAGGAGTCTGACACGGATCTCAGCCAAAAGTCCGACGGACCGGCGAGCCCGGTGGAGGGTCCCAAAGACCCCAGCTGCCCCAAGGACAGTGGTCTGACCAGTGTAGGAACGGACACCTTCAGATTGTAAGCTTTGAAGATGAACAATTACAAATGAATTTAAATAAAAAAAAAAGATTAATAACAAACCAATTTCAAAACTAGACTAACTGCAATTCCAAAGCTTCTAACCAAAAAAAAACAAAAACAAAAACACAAAAAAACAAAAACAAAAAAAAGGAAAAAAAAAAGAAAAAGCGTGGGTTGTTTTCCCATATACCTATCTATGCCGGTGATTTTACATTCTTGTCTTTTTTTTTCTTTTAATATTAAAAAAAAAAAAAAACACAAACCCTAACCCTGTTAAATTGTGTCCTTTTAAAGGTACTATTGGTCTGGGAAATTGAAGTCCGCAGGGCCTGCCTATCGTTGTCGGAGCTTACACCCCTTGTATATTTCCCCTTTGGAGAACTGCCCCACCGTGATAGCACAGAGGAGCCCGGCATGCACTGTATGGGAAAGCACTCCACCTTGTTACAGTTTTAAATTTCTTGCTATCTTAGCATTCAGATACCAATGGCTTGCTAAAAGAAAAAGAAATGTAATGTCTTTTTATTCTCAGGTCAATCGGTCACACTTCGTTCTGTTTTCAGAATCATTGTTTTATGGTTGTTTTTTTTTCTTTCTTTCTTTTGTTCCAGAAAAAAAAATTTTTGTTTTGTTTTGTTTTGTTAATTTAAAAAAAAAATGGGCAGAAAGTATTCAAGAGAAACAATGTGAACTGCTTTAGCTTTCTGGGGATTTTTAAGAATAGCTTTTCTGCTGAAGCCAATTTCAAGGGGAAAAGTTAAGCACTCCCACTTTCAGAAGAAGAAAAAAACCCACACACAAAGAGTGTTGAGGACTTGTAGCTTAAAAAAAAAAAAAGAGACAAGTTTTAAAAACTGACTTTCTGTATTTATGGTAGGTATGACCATTTTTGGTGTTGAGTAGATTGCTTCATTGGAAATGACCTGAAGCAGTATGGTAGACTTAAACCCCTTTGTGCATTTAGCTTTTGTGTGGTCCAGCGACAGCTCCTCATTTGACGTCGTCTTGTTCATCCCTAGTGGCTAGATTGCTTCACCCCCGCTTCTCCTCTCGGCTTCGTCTCTCTCTCCCCCAACTCCATCCTCTCACGGCTCCCTTTATTTCTTGGAGGGTGGCTGCAGAATTATTTTATAAACCTAAAGAATGGATTTCAGAGGATTCTAGGAATCATCAGGATTCTCACAGATTATTTTTGTTGGGGAGTTGAGACTTTTGAAAGACATTTAATTCTAGGTACCTGTGTCTGGTAGCCCTGAGCATTTATTTTTTAATTTTTCCTTCCTTCCTTCCTTCCTTCCTTCCTTCCTTCCTTCCTTCCTTCTCTCTCTCTCTCTCTCTCTCTCTCTCTCTCTCTCTCTCTCCTTCTATGGACACTTCAAGTATTTTTTTCTTGAACTAAAACATTTGTTTCAGTTTGTTTAATTGGGGCTGTGTGCTTTTTCTTTCTGAGACGTTCGTTTTTTGGCCATTAATTTGGTTGTTTGTGTTTGTGTCTTTACTTTCCTCTCTCAGAAAAAAAAAAGAAATTTCATGCTTTAAAAAAAAAAATCCAAAGACACACCCTTTCACTGCTGATGCAGAAAAAAAGGGAAAGGGTTCTAGTTACTTGAGAATTTGTTTCTGATTTAAACAAACAAGACTTAGTTTAATAAAAGAAAGAGAAACACAAAACAGTTCCCGGGTTGTTAAGTGCTTCTTCTGCAAGCAGAGAGGCAATTGTTAATGACGATTCCAGATACCAAAAGACACATTTTTTTTTTTAACTTCAAAGTTTTGTCCTTCTGTTAGGCAGTCTGAGCGGCGTATTCCAGAGTGCAGCCAACACGACAGATAGCAATGTATGGAGAGCGGAAGAGAAGCTCACGTGAGAGGCACGTGTGTTTGTTAATGTGCATAGTCCTGTGACAACACCAGTCAACACACACCCCTTGTCATCTTAAAAACAGTCTGAACTTTGAAAGGAAAACTTCGTGCTGCTAAAACACAAGTTTTGAAGACAAATAGATGCTTTTGCTGCCTCACTTTCATAGCCAAACACCAACAGACACAATCTCCCTTGCCCCCAAAGTGTGAAGCCCTCCCCCCTCCCTCTCTTCCTTATGTTTCAAAGGGAACTTTGAAGACTGTGAATCCAGGTTCCGTCGGCCACCTTCTGGGCTTCTTCCCCAGTGCTGAAGCCATTCATCAACTTTGCAAAAGACTGGAGCATTCCAAGATCTGAAATTTTTCATTTTTCTTTCTTTCTTTTTTCTTTTTCTTTTTTTTTTCCAGCCGGGACTATTTTTATGAATTTGTTTTTAGTTAGAATAGATCCTGAACTGTTGTACATATTTCTAACTAGGCTGATGCACAGTGCAAATTCCTTTTTAATTTTTTAAAAGTAGAAATACTAAAAGAATACCATCTTAACTATTCATATCAGTATCCAGTTGTAGCATAAGGTGTCAAAAACAAGTACACAAAACACTTACTGTTTTAAATACCTATTTCCTTTTAACAAGAATTCTTGTATTTCTCCCTGTGTTTTGAGATGAACACTTTTAAATTTTAAAGTTGTACAGTTTTTTTTGTTTTCCATTATTTTATCTTGTTTGTAACTCTATGAAATATATATATATATATTTTTTGCCATTTAACTGTTGTACGTTACTGTGTCTGTATCTATAGAAGAAAAAAAATGTTTGTTTTTGGTTCTCTGTGTGATACCAATTAACAATTTAACACTAGCTTTACCTGTCAAATTCTGCTAGGTCTTCTCTGAAAACTGTTGTTTAAAAATGATATTGCTTGGTAATAGTGCAATTTCTACCCTCCCCACCCCCAACCTCAAGTTTCTTTGTAACTCTGTCAGCCCTTCCCCAATGGTTTTGTTTGTTCTATTTTGAGCTACAATCATTCTCCCTCTTTGAGACGGTGACTGTCAGTGTTTCACTGTGCCATGCCTTGACCTGTGAGTGTGTTTTGCAACAATAAGGTAAGGTTGGGTAGAACGGCTTCTGTCCATCAGTATTTCTCAGAGGAGATGTGACGCTGTCCCAACCCGGAAGTGGGTTAATTAACGCACTCTTCTAACACCGCACTACTCACCTGGAAGTGGGTTAATGATCGTGTTGCTCTGCAGCCGCACCACCCACCCGCATGTTCATGGAAGAAGAAATTCTCAGCACTAACCCAGAAATAGCGAAGCAGTCAGTGATGGTGAAAACCGGAAGGCAGACAAGTGGCCATGATGTGTAGCCGTTTACAAGGCAGACCATTACGACAGTGCTCAGTTGTTCAGACGGATCTCACTCGGGGAGTTTACTCCTGTCTGCTGTTGGAGTGAGTCGTTGAGTGGTAGACCATCTCAACTCACTTTGAAAATTAGTTCTTAACTTCTATTGGCACTTCTTTATTTTATTTTTTTTTAAGTTATTGGATGAATTTCGCCCCCTTAGTTCCTTCATGACGTGGCTTGGTGCTAGACACTATTTGGCACATGGCACCAAGAGACCTGTCAGAATTGGAGTTACTTCATGCATCCTTTATCCCTGCCCTAAAGAAACTTAAGGAACACACACACACACTCTTAATGCATCTAGGAAGGGTTTTTTTTTTTTGTTTGTTTGTTTTTTGTTTGTTTTTTTTTAATTAAAAGCTATTTAAAAAGATGAATGTGGCCAAAGTTTTACACAATTGAAAATAAAGTAAAACAGGCGGCACGTGTTGAAACCTGAGTTTGTCAGGCATGACAGGAAGTCGCAGGAGAGAGGCAGTGACCCAAGCCAGTGCACTTGATGTTCATGGACATATATTTTTTTTAAATAATAAATTAAATTAAAACATTTTAAATAGAAGCATAAAACTGAGTTGGTTGTTTGTTGGCGCTGAGATACTGCCCACTGTGAAACAAAGCTTTGACTAGTTTTTTTGTTTTGTTTTGTTTGTTTACTTTCTTCAGGGGGGAGGGGGGCAAGTTTGGGTAGGAAAGAAAGCATAAAAAATGAACGTGACCCTGAGGTAAAGAGGTATATGAACAGCCTTTGCAATGTACAAAAAAAAAAAAAACAACATAAAAAACATTAAAAAAACAAACAAAAACAAAAAAAACAAAAACAAAAAAAAATAGAGCAAGTGAAACCAAAAATGATGTTCTTGGTGTTTTTCTATAATGTAGTCTTGTTAGCTTTTTTTGTTACTGTAACAATGCTGATCTTGAACTGTACCAAAATACATGGAGACTTAACAGAACCGCAAGGGACTCTCAAACTGAAAAAGAAATTTGTCACAAAAAAACTTTGTTGTCATAGTTAAGTTGATTGTAGATGGTAATTGAATATACTCCTTTGAAAATATTTCATCAAGTATGTTTCCTGCTCATTGTGATACATTAAAAAAAATATGAGCAAAAGTCCTTGTCTGTCACCAGATTTCTGTGCATGTTCGGGAGCACACATGAAGAGATACCCACAGCGCGGGGGAGGCATAGCTACCATCTATCTCATAAGACCGTGTGTGCGCCACAGTTAATTATCTCAAGGTGCATGAGGAGGTATGAGAGCCGCAAATACTCCTTGGTGTCTTTATACTGGTGTGTGTTTAGACCAGAAGACTTAACTCAATGGGCTGCCCAGAGTAAGCCTTGGAGAGATACTGATCCAGAGAGCCCAGGTAGTTAGCTTAGATTTACTTCAAACATTCCTGTGGAAATCTGAGATTCCTGCTGCAAACCGCAAGCAAAGAAATTTTGCTGATGGTCTGGAGAGAGAGGTAGGTTCAATTTTTTTTTTTTTCTCAAGTAGGAATTGGATCTGGTGTTTATGACGGAAGGAAGCAAATTAAGTGCCCAAACAGCTTGCTTGTCCTAGCAAAAGGTTCGTCTCAGCCTCTAGGAAGGGGATTTGAAGCAAATCCTCCAGTGTAGCAGCTTTGGCTCTTCCTCCACACACGGGACTGAGGCGTGACAGAAGGCCCCGTGGACACCTTCCATTTTACAGTGGAATGCTTGAGACTCACTAATGAGGAATGTATTCATGATAGAGCCCAAAGGCCTTTAGTTCATCTCTAATTTATTAGGCGTGGCTAATAAATAATTTAGAGAAGCAGCTAGATTTGGGTGCTGTTGCAAGCTGACTATGTCCTTGCAGGGCTGCAGAATCAGCCCTTGGCCAACAGGAACCTTTTCTTGCAGGGTGTTAAGCTCAGACAGCTACTGTCTTTTTCTTCTCCCTGCCCCACTCCCCTTGGTCCATGCAGCAGCATTCAAGAGGCAGCAGTGACCCTATTTACTAAATATCTCAGTCTGCAATTTCACAAGCACTACTTGGCCTCAGAGAAGAAAGCTGTGTCTAGGGGCCAGTGCTCGAAGCTCTGTGACAAGTACTGTCACTGCCCCTGATGAAATCCAGCTCTGTCCCCAGGCATTGAACTGTTAGGTGTTGCTGAAGAAAGCAGATGGCTGCACAGCTGTGTCAATCCTGTCCCCTCAACCCATGAGAACCGTGCAGTCCAATAAAGGTTGCCAAGAGCCAAGGCCATCTCTGCTGTTCCAGGCTACAACTGGGGAGGTAGAGTTGTTTTAAATGAAATCTGTTTTGCATAGACTACAAATTCTTCCACAGGTAAAACTTAACTCAGAAAATTGGGAGAGTTGGATTAGGAACTATAAAAACCAGAATTGTGTGTTCTCAATCTCTCTCTCTCTCTCTCTCTCTCTCTCTCTCTCTCTCTCTCTCTCTCTCTCTCTCTCTCCCTCCCTCCCTCCCTCCCTCCCCTCCCCTCTCTCCCCTACTGCCTCTCTCTAGAAAGCTCCCACGCCCATCCCTAAGTGCATTATAGCTTCAGGATCAGGCTCACGTGGATATTAATTTCCTTGGAACAAATAGTCTCCCCTGCCCCCACAGAAAACGAGGAATGGCAGTATCTTAAAATGAACAGTATGTGTTGGTCTGTTAGCTGTTTCTAATTTGCTTTTAGAAATGTCTGTACCCTCTACAGACTAATGACTCACTTTGAGCAAGTGTAGAACTTGGGTCACACAAGGCACGCTGAAGCAGAAGTCTGTGACCACTGCTCTGCAGCCTCCATGCTCACGCGCCCTCCATATTGTTTCCGGGGAGGATCACATACAACTTGCACAGAAACGAGTGCTCTTGGGGCTATGAAAGTAGAGGCCAAGCCCTATTGTTGTCTGCTTCATGGTGTGTGTGTGTGTGTGTGTGTGTGTGTGTTCTTTTAATTCTTTGAACTATCACCATGCCTAACTGGATTTCAGAGATGGGGGTTTCACTATATAGCCCTGACTTGTCTGGAACTTGCTATATAGACCAGGCCGGCCTGGCTGACCTTGGATTCAGAGATCTGCTTGTCTCTGCCTCCCAGGTGCTGGGATTAAAGCAGCATATTTTAAAGATATTAAGCCAATCAGGTTCGTTTCCTCTGAATCTTTTAGAATTTTTAATTACAGGTAACCAGAAACAAACTTGGGGTTCACCCTTCCAACTATGGCTATTTAACCTGACTTTTGTGTCCTATATTAATCTGAGACCGAAAGCTTTCCGATGAGCCACATTACTCTTTGGTCAAGATCCTTTGGCCTGAGAGGCGACTGGGAGAAGCGACTGGTGTGAGCCCTGCTTTGGGGGTCACTCCCAGGCGAAGCCACTGGTGTGAGCCCTGCTTTGGGGTCACTCCCAGGGTCTCTGTACCCCACCCTTCCTGTTCCTCTCACTCTCAGCAACCACTGTCCCTGCATAGTTCGCTGCTCTTCCATTGCCCTGTTTGTATGGCATTGAAAAATAGTTTGTAATATTACATCCTTTGGGTTTTTTGGAAGTAGGAATTAAATAATCCCAGGGCCTTGAACATCACAGGCAAGAACTTTTAAGTCACCAGACTACAAAGCCATTCTCAAATTATGTGCTTTGCTTATTCCTCAAATGGCCTGTGAGCTAGGCAACGTGGGTAACATTTATGCCAGAATTCAGGATAGGTAAGGGCCAACTAACTGTGTGTCAACCTTTGGTGTGATTTTTTTTTCCCCAAACACACTAGGGAAGGGCTGGTAGAGCATGAGTTCAAGTGAGGTCCTTTGGGTCAAATTCTGGCTTCACCTTATTGACCATAATTGAGTTGTTTTATCCCCTCTGTAAAATGGGGATAAATAAAAGTACCTGCCTCAGAGTTGTCATGACAACACTGCCTGATACATTCCACATGCTCAGTATGGATTTGCTTCAACTATTCAGCAAACGGGATTTACTTCTTTCTATGGTCCAAGTGGGACAGCAGTTTTCTAATTTGCTTTTCTTCCCAGAAGGTTTGGGAGCAGCAAGAGAAAAGTAGGTCCCGCCAGGACTGCTCCCTATGTGTAGTTCTGATATTTTTTCCCCTGCCTGTACCTATATTAGATGATGTCTAGAGCTTCTAGCAGGTTTCTGTTCATGAATTCTTCTATAGCAGCTTTTAGGTTTCACTGGTTACTGACCAACCTTGTGCCTGATGCACAAGTGCAGAGCTCTAGAATCAGAAATGAGGCACTGAGGAGGAGTAGGTTATAGGCTCGAGAAGATTGAAAGGGGAACACACAAGGGAGCATACAAGAGCTCATTACGTCTAACACAGGGAAACGTGCTATGGTTCTAGCTAGCTGCAGAATAAACATGGAGGACGCATGGGAAAGAGGGCACAGAGAACAGGTGTGAATAGAGTTTATAGGCTGGCCTTTGATCTTAATGATGGCCTCTTTCGGAGCACGAGGGCCTACCAATGACTATAGATGCTGTATCTGTTCTTAACACGGACAAAGATGGACTTGGCAATAAAGCTGTCGGCACAGGTATCAGGGGCTAAGAAAGGGTATGCAGAATGGTGATTTTCCCACTTCTCTGCGGATGACGGGCCTTAAGCCGTAGCTTTGTCCTCCTGCTAGTGTCTGACTTCAAGCCCTGAGCTTGAAACTGAGTAGCTATGAAAACATAATTCAGATTCAACTTAGTTTTCTCTCAACATTCTAAAACTGCTGCTCTTCTATGGTCTTGTGTGCAGTGGCTGATTGATAGAATCCTTACTTGCCGCTCGGTTCTCGCCTGTCCAGAGCTATCCCACTTATGCTGGTCTCATCATGAGGCACCCTCAGATGGCTTTAGCCATGGTTTATTGATCTCTTACATCTGTAGAATTTGACTTTTTATCAAAATTGGCAAAATCATCAATGTCTTTCCCCCCAGCCCCCCACCCCCACCCCAGGGACTTGAGTTAGTGCTCTGAGGTTAACTCCGAGTCTACTAGAGAGTCTAGGTGTATCCCACCTGTTTAGCCAGTTTGGGTTTTTAGGGTTTTTGTTTGTTTGCTGTGTGATTTATTTTTGAACAGTTTGTGATTCTATATCTGCAGGCCCGCCTATCTTTTCTCTAATCTGGAATTAATCCTAACCAGTGTATTTTTATCTCAGGCACTAAATTCTTCATTTCCAGAAGCTTAATTTATACTTCTTTTAACTTTTGAATACAAACATATCAAAAACAATATTAAGATCTGTTTTCCCTAGGCATGATTGTTCTTGAATGTATTGCAGCTGAAGCCAGAGGATCATTTGAGGGCAGTCTGGACTAGTGTGTAAGACTCTACCTCAAACAACAACAACAAAAACCCCAAGTTAACAAAAGCAAAAAGCACCTGCTTCTCTGTTACCCTTTGCTAAGTTATCTGCATAACTCCCAGGTTGACTGATTACTCTTGTTAATTATGAGCTCTGCCCTCCTGTCTGTCTGCATGCGTCACTAATCTTTGGTTAGATGCCAGACACTATATTTTTCTCTCATTAGGAACTGGGTATTTGTCTTCTTATAACCTTGCTTAACTTTGCCTGGGATGTGCTATGCTACTTGGATCCCTGAAGGTTAAGTTCTGCAGAGCAGGGCCAGAGCACTCCATAGTCTGTTCCCCACTGCTTGAAGAGTGTTTCTCCTGAGCACTGCTCCCCGACCCCCTGAAAGCATCAGCTACCAGTGCCTCTCATCCTCAGGCTAATTCTTTTCTGGGCCTCTGATAGTTTCTTTCTGATATCCATTTGTATCCTGAGACTTCTGGCTGCTTAGTTGCCTAAGATTCATCTTTATCTCCTCAGTGGAAAGGTCTGCTGGGTTTCTCCTGGCTCTCACCTGTGTTAGGACATGGAGATGCCCGAGAGAGGAGAAAGCTATCACTGATAGGCTCACAGCTCCTTTCCTTCAGGGGCCATATCTTTTCTCCTATGATACCCAGAGCTCCGAATGCCATTTTTTATCATATATTTTCTTTTCTTTTCTTTTCTTTTCTTTTCTTTTCTTTTCTTTCTTTCTTTCTTTTTTTTCTTTTTCATTTTCTTTTTTTTGGGGGGGGGGGTTTGATTTGGTTTTTTTGAGACAGGGTTTCTCTGGGTAGCCCGGGCTGTCCTGGAACTCACTCTGTAGACCAGGCTGGCCTCCAACTCAGAAATCCGCCTGCCTCTGTCTCCCAGAGTGCTGGGATTACAGGTGTGCGCCACCACCGCCCGGCTTATCATGTATTTTCTTGTATAACTTTAGTCTTCTTTGATGGCTCTTCATTATTCCATCTCAGTTGAAAACACAAGCCAAATATATTGTTTAAATTATGTTAGAAGTCCTACAGACCTCTCAAAGTGCTGTCGACACTTGTGAAGGTTCTAATCAGCAACCTGATCCAGGCAGACCTCTTTGGGTATGGTATGGCCTAATTCCCCTGGTAAGACTGAAACTAACTCATCTGTGTCCTTATAATGGTCAGAAGTGGGAAAAAAATAGGTAAATGAAGTGGTCCAGTCTCCTAGTTCTGCTTTGCCACGATGCCACAGGAGTGGGGATACCATTTCTTGGCATTAGAAGCCTGGGACCAGCCTGTGGAACAACAGTTTGAGCTCTTCCCCTCCAGAGTTTTCTCTATTCATAAAGCTAGTCAATCTTTTTCATTGAAATGACTGCATCCCAATGAAATCTTGGTCTTCCTTCTCAAAGTATTCCTTCACAAAGATGATTTTTCAGGCTAACCTCAGCTTAATAAAACCTATTGATTTAAGAATGTAGCTGTTGGAGGTGAATTTACTGCACTAATACAGGAGAAAAACAAAGCAAGCCTAACAGACATTAGTCCTTGTTTGCTAAACTTAAATTATGCCTTTTGATTGTTTTTATTTTAATAAAACTTCATTCCTACCTACTTACATTGTCTAAGAACAGATGAATTTGAAAATGGGGATACTGTAAAATAGCCCACTAGTGCCACTGTGTGCCAAGGCAGATGGCTTAATTCAGGAATTAATTCACAGTCCAACAGCAGACCCAGAAAGCTGGTGAGCAAGGTGAGGGTTGTCCAGGAGAGGGGTGGACATGTGGGAAAGAGCTGAAGCCACCTTTTTAGGATAAAACTTTGTAAGAAGAAATTTCAGGTAAGATAATACAAACTTGATCAGGACAGGCATAAAGGGGACCAAAGAAGGAGCCAGAAAGCTGTGTTATCTCAGATAAAATCAGAGAGGACCTAGAGCAAGGATCTCAGTGGTTAGAGCTGTTCGGGGTACTTCATGCACGCAACATGAAGCTACCTCATCACTTCTTAAAAGTTTAGGGGAGCTACTTTCACGAGAAAATTATTGACAAGAAAGGGTTGTGGTCAAGTTCCACTGAAAAGTATAGTTTGAAATTATAATTTCAGGCTGGTGAGATGGCTCAGTGGGGAGAGGGGCTTGCTGCCAAGCTGGACTACCTGAGTTCAATCCCTGGACCACACTGTGGGAAGAGAGAAACAACTTCCAAAGCTTGTCCGCGGACTTTCACCTATGCACCTGTGCACACACAGCCACGCACAAAACCAAATAAATAATGCTAAACTCTAAAGAGCAACATAGTATTCCTTTAATGAGTGAAGGCACAAGGTAGATAACATAGTTATAGCCTAATAGTTCAAAATGAGCCAAAAGGAAAAACAGAAAAAGAAGATAAAATTCTTTCAAGAAATGTAAGAGAACAGCACTAGAAGAAGCTACAGAATAATGTTTCTTGAGTCTACTAGGAGTTGAAGTTAGCTATTTTTTTTTTAAAAAAGGGCAAGCCTTTCAAAAGAGAAAGGACTTCAAGTGTCCCCTCTCTGGAGAGCACAGGAGAGACATCCGTCCACAAAAAGCCTGTAAGAGGGGTGCACAGAGGCTGTGGAGGTGGCTCAGTCATTAAGGTGCTTGCCCTCCGGACAACCAGAGGTCACATGGGAAAACCCAGGCTCTGTTACAAATACTTATAATCTCAGCATGGAGGCACTGGAAACAGACAGATTCTCAGAGCTCTGGAGCTGGCTAGCCTAGCCTAGTGGGCAATCTCCTGGCCAATGAGAGCCCCTGTCAAAAATGGACAGACTTTTCTCGGAAAAAAATCGCTTCCCCCTCTCACATATAATTCTGTATCTATTTTTATACACACACACACATACATATATATATATATGTATATCACATACATATGACAGATAGATGAAAGAAAGGAAAGAAGGAAGGAAGAAAGAAATTCCCTGGACTAGATAGATTAGATAGATAGATAGATAGATAGATAGATAGATAGATAGATTAGACAGATTAGATAGATAGATAGATAGATAGATAGATAGATAGATAGATAGATAGATAGATAACCAGTTGCTCCTGGTCCATTTATGTAAAAGATTATAAACCTTGCATGCATCAGTTATTTATGTGTGGCGTAATGTAATGCGTACCTGATCCCTGTATCTGGCAGAGCGGACATCAGTAAGTCCTGATCACTGTCAGTCAGTCAGTCCTCTAACTCTGCTCCTTTTCAAAATTGTTAACTCCCTCCCATTGGCTGTATAATATTCAACATCTCACCAGCTAAAAGCTCAACAAACTAATTCCCAAGGATACACTGAAACAGAAAGATTAAGAAGAATCATAGTAGGCTGGAGAGACGGCTCAGTGGTTAAGAGCAGTGACTGCTCTTATGAAGGTCCTGAGTTCAAATCCCAGCAACCACATGGTGGCTCACAACCATCCATAACGAGATCTGACACCCTCTTCTGGTGTGTCTGAAGACAGCTACAGGGTACTTATTTATAATAATAGATAAATTGTTATAAAACAAAAAAGAATCATAGTGTTCTCAAGAAATGAGGCAGAAGTGAGCTTCTGCAGGATCTGTGTGGGACATGACAGAATCGTGTGACTAACTGTACACATAGGCAAGAGAATTGGGAGACAGTCCCTAGCCTGTCTGCACATGAATGGATACTTAAGTGATCACAGAGATTGCAGCTCAAGCAAGGGACATCTTTTAATTAAATTATACTGGAAAACTTGAGTGTCCCTGTTTGAAAGATATAAAGCAGGACCTTTATGTACCACTGGTTTCAGAGGGTGCTGAAGCCCCTTAGCTTTAGTCCATCCCATTTGGATCATAATCCCTTCAGTGCCAAAGTCCCTGTTAGGAAGGCCCCTGCCTATGCCCGTCAGTTCAAGTAGACACTGAACCATATCCTATGTCTCTGCATCAGTCCATAGAAAGGGAGGAGCTAGAAAAGGACTGTTTGGTGGGATGACCTAAGGGAGGGAGGAGCAGAACCTAGGTGGCAGAAAATTGGGCCTAGAGGAAAAATGGGGAGTAGTGGCCCAAACTAATAATATGTGAAATGCCATTTGGAAATTCTCTACTATAAGTTAAGAAAGCTAATGCTAAAACTCTGTGTGCCTGGATATCTCAGTTAGGGCTTCATTGCTGTGAAGAGACACCATGACCATGGCAACTCTTATAAAGTACATTTAATTGGGGCTCGCTTACGGGTTCAGAGGTTCAGTCTATTATCATGGTGAGAAGCATTGGCAATGCACAGGCAGACTTGATGGTGGAGGAGCGGAGAGTTCTAGTTCTTCATCTGAAGGCAGCAGGAGACTGTCTCCTGCAGACAGCCAGGAACAGCCTAAGCAAAGGAAGCTTCAAAGCTCACCTATGCAGTGACACACTTCTTCCAACAAGGCCACACCTCCCTCAATCAGGACATGCTTCCTGATACAGCCACCTCCTACGGTCAGGGAGCCCTCGGAAGCCCCCAGAAGACAGTAAAGTCTGGCCACTCTTCTTGGCCATCTACCAGTTAAGAGCCTGAGACACCACACACCATGGTCACAAGGTGTGAGTGAGAAGGTGAAAAGCTTTTATGGTACTTACCAGAAGGTGCCCCATAGGCTGCTGGGAGAGAAAAGGGTATCAACAGTCTAATCGGTCTGTGAAGACTACACGCGACACTAACGACCCACTAGGCAGGTTGTACTTATTGGTGCGTTAGTGGCACAGCTGTTACGGGAGTAAGTAACTGTTCACTGGCTAGATCTACAATGTACTTCACAAGAGGAAATTCATGTCTGCTGCTATAAACTTATTCCTACACTCATAGCTTAAGAGGGTCTCAGTCGCTAGGAGTGAACTCACTACACTTATTTAGCCAAACTGTCATGATATCAAGCTGACTTCTAGATTTTTATGTCAATACCTGTGACACTCCTTTCAACCTTAATCAGAGAAGCTTCCCTCTGTATTGAATGATAGTGGAAACAAAAGACACAGGAGACAGGGAAAAGGATTAAGAAACACTATCTTCTGGACACAGCACAACTAAGGACTATTGCTACCTGCATTAGACCAACTTAAAACTGGTCCTATCAAGAGTCAATCACAGATCGGGGAGGGACTCACTGGGCCCCACCCCTTCCTGCTAAACAATTGACTACTGATGGTTTCTGGAGGATGGGCTAGTGGCTGTCTTCTGTGTGTTCCCGCTGAGTTGTCCACTAAGCTCCAATGGATGTTACCAGTTAAAACTCAGTGGATTTCAAATAAACAAACCAAAAATGCACATAAATGTGGGAAAGGGGCTTCTAGTGGGGAGGGCAAGTTATTGGGTCTCAGGGCTAGGGGAAGGACAGGAAATTAGAGCCAGGAGAGACGTGAACGTAATCATGCTCCTATCTAAAGGATACACAGGGACAAAGAGTGGAGCAGAGACTGAGGGAAAGGCCATCCAGAGACTGCCCCAGCTGGGGATTCATCCCATCTGCAGACACCAAACCCAGTCACCATTGCTGATGCCAAGAAGTGCTTGCTGACAGGAGCCTGATGTGGATGTCTCCTGAGAGGCTCTGCCAGAGCCTTCCTGATACAGATGCGGATGCTTGCAGCCAACCATCAGACTGAGCATGGGGAAGTTAGGGGAAGGACTGAAGGAGCTAAAGGGGTTTGCAACCCCATAGGAAGAACAACAGTATTAGCCAACCAGACTTCCCAGAGCTCCCAGGGACTAAACCACCAACCAAAGAGTACACATGGAAGGACCCATGGATCCAGATTCATATGTGGCAGAGGACTGCCTTATCTGGCATCAATGGGAGGGGAGGCCCTTGGTCCTGTGAAGGCTTGATGTCCCAGTGTAGAGGAATGCTAGGGTAGTGAGGCGGGAGTGGGTGGATGGGTGTGCACCCTCATAGAAGCAGTGGGGATGGGATGGGATAGGGGACTTGAGGATGGGAAATCAGGAAAGGGGATAACATTTGAAATGTAAATAAATAAAATAACCAATATTTTTTTTAAAAAAGAAAGCACTTTATAAATGAATGGAATTGTCAAAGAATAAAAGTTACCTTTAAAAAGACAGTATGAAGAATGTGAAATGAAACTGATAGAGAAAATACCTGCTATGTGTAATACTAAGAGAACACTAGTATTGAGGAAATACAAAATAAACAACAAACACAAAATCCAAAGAAAAATACCCCTTCCCCCCCCCCAAGTCATTAAAGAACCTGAGTCTGGAGGTATCCGCAGGGCATGTTGAAGAGCTGGATTAGCTCCTGCACACACGGAGGTACAAAAGACAGGCATATAAGAAGACAAAAACCAAAAACTGAACAAATACTTCAGGAAAGACAGGAATAGCAAGCAACTCAGTAGTCTCCTCAGTAGCCAGGTAAATGTAGTTTACAAGCACAACCTGATTGTACTACATAGCCAGAAAGGAGCCAGAGATCTGAGACCACCAAGGTAGCCCGGTAATGATAGGGATTTGCTTTGTATCCTTCAGTTAAACTCTGTGTTTAAGTTTAAACCCTTTTCTGGGTCTGGAGAGAAGGCTGGGTGGTTAAGAGTACTTGTTCCTTCAGAAGCAAAATTGGTTCCTAGCTCAAAACAACCCTTAATTCCAGCTCCCGGGGCCCCACCCTTTTCCAGACTCTGTGTAGATATCAATGGATACTTTTGAGGTACTGAGCGGCAAAAATGGAAGGCTCAATTTTCATTGTATTTGCTTTTTTCGGTGTCTGAACTTTACACTAAGCATTTTTCTTTCTTTCTTTTTTCAAAATATGACTTATTTTCTTTTAACTTGGTACAAAATATACATTATATTAGGTAAGTCTAACATTATAGGGGGCAAGGAAACTTCTCCACCTCAGTGAAAAGGGATGTAGATACAAATGTTGCTTCCTGTAGCCACAGGTAATATTTTAGGTCAAGTTTTGCCGCAGGTCACTCCTTTGGCTTTGATGGTTTTGCTACAGTGTCGCCACAGTTAACTTGCAGACACCAATGATAAAAAGTCAATTTAGTTTTAAGAAGCAACTTAAGACTTAAACTGTATCACTGACCTACTTTGGGTTTGACTTTGATGCTTGCTAGAGACAGACAAGTTCCTCTCCCACACACCTGCAGCTTCATTTCTGCTCCTTCACTTAAATTAACTCTCACAAATTCACTCAAGCAGATGTTTAGAATTACCATGTTCCTGACACACTTGTACTGCTTATAGAACCCTGAGTTTTTTCTTTAAAAAGTTATTCTTGTTGATACCATATGTGAAGTGCTCTAGGGTTTTTTTTAAGCCCTCACAGTACTCTTCTGGGTGGCTGTTTAGAGGAAGAAACAAGATAGGAAAAGTCCCAGAAAGTTGGTGAAGTTTTAGTAACGCTTTGATGCTGGAGAAGATTCCTATGCAATAGCCTCAACTGACTCATCGGAGTACACCCAGTTATTCCGCTGCCCTGAAGCACTGTCATGCACGGCATCTGTTCCCTCCCGTCACTAGTTCCTGTTCTTCCTCTGTCATCGTCCTCAGCTTGGATGAGGACTGCATGTCCACCTTTTTAGCATGTTGGCTTCTCTTCCTTTCCCTGTTTCCCTTTCTCCCTCATATCTGTGTTGTAAGGTTCCATTACCAATGGCTGCTTATAAATGCCCTTTCTTATAAGACACTGAGAATAACTAGATATCTTTTCCCTTTCTGGACTTTTCATGGTCAATGTCTAAGTAGGCATGGCTTGAGGCTCTTTTTATGTTTACCTTGATGAAAAATACCTTGCTGGGTAAAATACACCATAGCGGGGTGTGCTAAGAGAAAAGTGGTATTTGAAGAAAAATGAAAATTTTTCTGAAACCTTGTTTGATTGTCTTTTAAAGAATGATGGTAGATTTTTATTTAAATTTAAAGGCCTATTAGTTATAAAGACTGGCTGTATTTTAACATATTAGATATCATAGAAAATGTGATTTACTAGCAAGAATTTATAAATTATCCCCTAAAGTTTGTCATTTAACTAAAGTCACTATACAGAATATTTATGTCTATAACTGTTCCAGTTCAAAGCATGCCAGTACGTTTGATCTTAGGTTAGGACTCAGTACTTTAAAGCCATGCGCTTTCTTTTTTTAAATTTATTTTTATTATTTATTTATTTGATGTATATTAGTACATGCTGTAACTGTCTTCAGACACACCAGAAGAAAGCATTGGATCCCATTACAGATGGTTGTGAGCCACCATCTGTGGTTGCTGGGATTTGAACTCAGGACCTCCAGAAGAAGCAGTCAGTGCTCTTAACCGCTGAGCCATCTCTCCAGCCCAAAGCCATATTCTTCTAAACTGAATGGAAACAAGGGAGGAATCACTATGTTCTTGGCTGATGTGGTTGTGAATGACACCAGTGGTTTCTCTCCCTTTAGAGACAAGCAAGTTAGAAAAGCCAAGCAAGCAATCATTTTTGTAAGTAACCACTTTGATTCTGTCTCTTCTGCCAAACTATGAGAAATTATGAACAATATCCATCCAGAAAAGGTTATTCTTGGATTGCCAAAGAACATAGTGTTAACCCTGGCTCTAAAATGAGATGTGGCTGACCATAAAGCAACTGTAAAAACATGTTCTTTAGGACTCTGGGACAGACAACGAATGTCACAGGGATATCAAATGTAAGGAAGTCTGGGATACACACATCACTCTGCATTTTTGTGATCCCTCACACAATAAGAAAAATGATGTTGCTTTTAAAAAGATCCACAGGCATACTAAGAGGAACAAGATGGTGTGTATCCTAGTCAGGGTTTCTATTCCTGCACAAACATCATGACCAAGAAGCAAGTTGGGGAGGAAAGGGTTTATTGAGCTTACACTTCCATGTTGCAGTTCATCACTAAAGGAAGTCAGGACTGGAACTCAAGCAGGTCAGGAAGCAGGAGCTGATGCAGAGGCCATGGAGGGATGTTTCTTACTGGCTTGCTTCCCCTGGCTTGCTCAGCCTGCTCTCTTATAGAATCCAAGAACACCAGCCCAAAGGTGGTACTACCCACAAGGGGCCCTCCCCACTTGATCACTAATTGAGAAAATGTCCCACAGCTGGATCTCATGGAGGCACTTCCCCAACTGAAGCTCCTTTCTCTGTGATAGCTCCAGCCTGTGTCAAGTTGACACACAAAACCAGCCAGTACAGCGTGTCTAGATGGGAGCCTTGCTCACAAGATCTCATTTTCTTCAGATGAAAAATCTTGAGTTCTTCCTGTGTGTTGACTCTGCTGTAATCTTGTAAGACCACAGGAACAATGTCTTCCTTCATTATTACTAGCAAAATTTTTTAAAAGATGCCAAATACAGGCAGAAAATGATCAGCCTAGACCATGGATACTTCTTTAGTTACTTTCTGTTAGTCAATAGCTGAACCCTTTGCATGAGAAGACCTGCTTAACCCCTTCCTGTCTGTGTGGTCATGGGGGCTAGCAGTTGAGAGAGGAAGCAGAGGAAAGGAAGATGACATTCTGGTTTCAGGGACTGGAGTGATAACTCAGGAATGTGCTTACCTTACCTTACAAGCACAGGGATCTAAATTCAATTTCCAGAGCCCATCTTTAAAAAAAAAATACTGGGCATGTGGCATGCAGTATGTGGTATGTGGCATGTGGCATGTGGCATGTTGCACGTGACATGTGGCATGCATTTGCTATCTCAGTCCTGAGGAAGAAGAGGACTGGGCACTCCTAGGACTGACTCACTGCCCAAGCAGCCAACTCTGTGATCAGGCCAGGGGCAGGGGCACGGTAGACCATACCCAAGGAACACTGTCAGAGGTTGTTCTCTGGCCTGTGCGTGCACACACAGATGCACCCACACACAAACTGTACACATGCAGGCACCCACATGCACATGTGATGCTTTTCATACATAGGTGGGTCTGGGTCTCTCTGTGCCTGTGTTTTTAGGAAATCTGAAGTTTTGAGGGAGTGAGATTTGAAACATTTACATTTTGTGCTTGAAGTTCCCAAAGGCTACATTTAGCACAAATGACTGTTCTCTAGCTGGCTATCATATTCAGAGTCCTCATTGATTGGCCCTGGGTTTTGGCAACCTAACCACATCTAGACATTTTGATATTCTGTCTGGGGACATTTTGTCAGCTGTGCAGGACCTCCTTTCTGAAACCTTGCTTGATTGTCTTTTAAAGAATGATGGTAGATTTTTATTTAAATTTAAAGGCCTATTAGTTATAAATACTGGCTGTATTTTAACATATTAGATATCATAGAAAATGTGATTTGTATTCTGGAATATGATGAAATAAACACTAAATCACTCCTCCTATTTATCAAGCAAAGCTACATGACACTGTTTCCTTCAAATCTGCTTCTTTGCTTCTCTCTCTCTCTCTCTCTCTCTCTCTCTCTCTCTCTCTCTCTCTCTCTCTTTCTTTCTTTCTTTCTTTCTTTCTTTCTTTCTTTCTTTCTTTCTTTCTTTCTTTCTCTTTAACCTAACTAGCTTTCCAACTGATTGGGGCTGGAACTGATTGGGAGTCTAAATGCTTTGTTACCGTCTGTTCTTTTCTCTAACAAGCACACTGGTTTACTCCCTTTTGAGGCAGGGGCTCCGTGTAATGAGTCAATGCTTCTGTTAACTCCAAGAACCCTTAATTATTTCCACCATTTTCTCCATGTGTTTCATCCACCGATTGTGTGAATCAGAGGCAGGAGGCTGGTCGTCAGAGACAGGCGAAGTCCCTGGCCTTCCTTGCTGGCAGGGAACCACATTCTGCAGCGTCTGGATTCATGGGTGAAGTATCCTGTCTCAGAGTTTGTACAGCACCTTCTGTTTTTAGTTTACTGGTGAACGGGGCACATCACAAGAACTTGGAGTGCAGCTAAAGCCAAATCAGACTTGACAGAAAATTATTAGCAGGGTACAGAGGGAAAGAGATCCCCCTTCCTTTCTGTAATCAGGTTAATATGTGCATGGAATGCTTCACTTAAAAAGGTAGTGTGTTTTGGCAAAGCTGGTTTCTTAAGTAGAATTTCAGTTCCCATTATGCGAGGCTATCCATTGCTGCTCTGGCAGGGCCTTTGATCAGTGAACTCGGTGGGGGAGAAGGGCATAGGCATATTAATAACTTCAACATGTGGCCCTTCGGCCCAGCTGTACCCTTGTCTTGGAAATAGGCCAACTGGAAGGAGTTTGCTTAATGCGACCGATATATGCATATTTGGGGAAAGGGGAAAGGGCAGGTAAGAGTTGAAAGAAGGGAACGGAATGGGGTTTGGGCGGTAGCTCTATCTCCCCTGCTACCTACTTAAAGCATTCTGCTACTGCACACTCGGAGCCTATGGACTCAAGACTGTGTCCTCAACTTTTACTATCGTTTGTGATAGCATGCAATAAAGGTTAAAGATGCTGGCAGCTCAGGACTAGATTGGAGAGAAGGCAGGGGCAGTGTAAGAGTCTACAGAGATGAGAGAGTAATGGGAACCAGGTGCCTGAAATGGCAGCCTGGGTCCATTTTGCCAGGGCTCTATCTTTGGCCCTCTCCCTCCTCTGCATTGGTATTTTGACTTGTACTTTAACAATCACAGGCTTTGGTCCTCATGGCACTACTGCAGTCATCTAGAGCCAAGCCTGCCTCCTCCTTCGGTGTGTTATCCTGCACGGCTCAATAGCTTCCTTCCACATTTTCTTCCATGATGTCTGAAAGAGTGGCTGTAGGGCTCTACACCGTGGTCCTGAAGCAGGCTGTGTTTTCATCACTGAGCGACAATGGCGAATTTGCAAAGACGAAGCAGCGTTGTTTTAAAAACAATCTCATCACTCCACGCATCTTTGCTTCTCACTGTGTCTGCCTGACACCGACTTCTCACAAAGGATCTGTACTGAACGATCCCAATCTGGGAGGTAGGATGTGACATCTGTGGGCACGCAGAGGGTTGGGAGCCATACTTGACTTCTGTTCACAAAGGTCAAGATATCAACGGTTGAAACAAGCCGGCGTTGATATTTGTCTCGGGTGCTAGTTGGAACAGCCAAAATGAATTACAAAGGTGGGCTAGTATTTTAAGTACTTTGGTTCCCTTTCTTCTCCTGCTTCTTCTTTTCCACAGATTCCACTTTAGTTAAGATTGCTTCTTCCACGCCAACGTTGGAGGTGAAGGGAAGAGGTGCTCCTTCTACTCTGAAGTTGTCAAGCTGTGTTTATCTGCTTCTCATACACCACTGCCCACAACCTAGTTACTCGAGCATGCTTAGCTGCTAGGGCACCTGGGCCATGAATTCCTTAGCTACTGGTTTTCTAGGGGGATTACGTGTATTGCAAAATGGTCATAAAGTTGAACTCACCCAGTCGTTACCTCCCAGAAAAGTCGAGAATGGAAAGAATCAGATTGCTAACAGTGTGACGGGAACGTTATGTATTCTTTTTGTTTTTAAATCAGTGTTCTGTGATTGCTTCACATTCAATATCTAAACATAGAGACACTGTACAAAGCTCTGGACCCAGAAAAATACTTCTAAAGCAGCCCTTGCTGTCTTCCCAAGGCCACGAGAGAGGGGTTAGAATCAAAATGCAGGTATATGCCAACATGAACACTGAAGAACAGTGAGACTTGACTAGACCCTGAAAGCAGAGTTCTCAGAGATGATTAAGACCGCTGGGTAAGAATAAGACGATAAGAAAGTGTCATGTGTTAGGAAGAAGATCCATATCTAACCATGAAAGGCAGTAAGAGGATACCAAAGATATGTTAGCAGAAAATACACAGATTGTGATTCCTCTTATAAAGGAGATACTTGATCTATATGACTACATGAACATGAAGGGGGGAAAGTCTGCTTGGCACAAGCATTATGAATGAAATCAAAATATGAATGAAAAATGAGAAAAGTATTAACTACACATATGATAACTATCGGTTTACTTTCCCACACACACACAAAAAAATCTTACTTAGCATTTTGTCTCACCTAACTATGGGGATTGTGATAGGTTAATTTTCTAATGTATTAAAAAAAAAGTCCAAAGATCAAATAATGAATACAAAAGTATACTCAAAACTTACTTTAAAAATTAAAACCATCACTTGATATACTACACTGGTGAGGGTGCTGCAGAAAATTGGTAGTTAGGGCAACAAAAGATTGTTCAAAATAAAGATAGTTCTTAGAGTTCTTAGAGTGTCCCATTGTGGTGTGTGGTCTCTGAAATAGCCCTTGTCACCCAGCTCATGTCCTAGCTGTGTTGGCTACATTTATGTCAACCTGACACAACCTAGAGTTGAAGAGGTAGGAACTTTAATAGGAAAAAAAATCCCTCCATAAGATCAAGCTGGAGGTTTAAATTAGTGGTTAATGGAGAGGCCCCAGTCCACTGTGGGTGGTGCCACCCCTTGGCCTGGTGGTCCTGGGTTCTATAAGAAGTCAGGCTAAGTAACTATGGGGAGCAGGCCAGTCATCAGTACTCCTCCTCTGCATCAGTTCCTGTCTCCAAGTCCCTGCCCTGTTTGAGTTCCCATCCTGACTTGCTCCAATGGTGAATAGTGATGTGGAAGTGTAAACCAAATGAACCCTTTTCTCCTCAAGTTACTTTGGTCATAGTGTCTCATCACAGCAATAGCGATCCTAAGTAGGGCATTAGCATTGACACTTTGGTGTGATCCCCCTTCTCCTTAGGCAAGGGAGGGACCTACTGACTCCCTACTGAGAAAAGAATTTATAGCCACAATGTAAGAATACTTTCCAGACGGAGCTGTGAAAGGGTTTTGATTTCTATCTTTTTCAGCCTCTTACTCTTGTTTTCTCCTTTGTCATGCTAAAGAATCCCAAGTGCCCCATTTTAAGTGGTCAGTACAGAGGCTATGAGAAAAAGCTGGTATCTTTAGCCAACAGCCAATGAGGACCTGAAACCTGACAATAGCTAGGTATCCAGGTAAGCTTAAAGTCTCCCCTAGTTGAGACTTAATGTAACTAAAGGCTCAGTCCCATCTAATACTTCAACAGCTTTGTCAGACTGGGCCTGTGGCTCTAGCCCAGCAAAGCCTTGATATATAAACATGTGGGTTAACAGATGAGTTCTTTTTAGTTTGGTTGTTTCTTGCTTGCATGATGTCACTAAGGTTTTGAACAAGATGCCATGCAGCAATAGAAAAGTAATAAAGATTGGGTAACTTGGAGAAGAGGCTATCCTGGTTTTGGAAATGGGTAGTAAGTAGGGGCTGAAGGAGTTTGAATAGCAGGTTATGAAAATGAACCGTTAGAAGTATCTTTGATGATGCTGTCAATAGCAAGTGGGGCATCTGCTACTAGAAAGTGGCAGAAAGGGAACTTGTTACCTAGTGGTAGAAAGCCTGACAACACCATTGCTTCTAGTGACATGGAAGGAGGAATGTGTAGAAGAACAGGGTAACTGGACTGATGTTCAAAAAAGGCTGAAGCTGCTGTTTACCTTGTTCTTATTCTACAAAGACCCATTTCCACAACTATCAGCCTTCAAACATGTAAAATTTTATAGACACAGATACAAGCACATAGACATGAGAGAATGGGAAAGTACATAGCATTTGAAAAAAAAACTTAAGTCAGTATAAACTGTCCTTAAAAAGACCAGGTACTGGAACAACAAAAGATTTTACAACAATAGCATTATGGATGCTCAAAGCAACTGAATAAAAGATCTAAAGAAAAAATTCTGCGCTAAAATATACAATAACAAAAATTTTGTAAATTCACCAGAACAATTAAAGGCAGATTTAAAAAGACAAGAGGAAGAACCAGAACATTTGAAGAGAAGATAGCTAAAACAACTGAGTCTGGAAACAGAAAGGATGGAAGAAAAGTGAACATAGCCTAAGGGGCACAGGCAGACAAACTTGCATTATGGCCATCCCAAAAGGAGAAGAGAAAGTAAAGGGTCAAAGAAAATGTGACTAAATATCTACTGAGATGTCATGGAAGGCATGATACAGACATCTAGTAAGCTCAACAAACTCTACCAGGATGATGTCAAAGAAGCCCATACAAAGCACATTATGGAAACCACTTATTTATGCATGTACTCCACCATAAGAATTCTAGCAGTTTCTCATCAGCAGTTTTATAGGCCAGCAGTCAAGTGGGCTGATAACAAAATTAGCCAGGAATCTTATACCCAGCTGAACTATCCTTCAAATATAAGAAAGGAAGGCATCTGCAGATATCTCAGAGCTAAGTAAATCTGTTAGTATATAAACCTGTCCTTCAAAAGTGTCCTTCAGGGGCTGAATGTGATTGCCAAGCCTTGCATCCAGGCCCTTGGGAGACAGAGGCAAACAGATACCTGTGAGGTCCAGGACAGATTGTTCTACGGCAGGGATTTCTCAACCTTCCTAATACTTCTTTTAATACAGTTCCTCATGTTATGATGACCCCCAACCATAAAATTATTTTCATTACTACTTCATAACTGTAACATTGCTACTATTTTGAATCAAAATGCAAATATCTGTGTTTTCTGATGGTCATTTGACCCCCAAAGGGGTTACAACTCACAGGTTGAGATCCATGGATCTATAGTGTAAATGTGGGGCCAGCCAGGGCAATACAGTAAGAGCTTTTCTCAACAATGATAGCAACACCAAACATCTTAAGTTGAAGTGAAAGACACTATTGAGAAACTTAAAGCCATGTTTTCAAAAACCAAACATCTCAACAAATGCAAATGAACAATTGCAAAAATTAGTTTTACTTTAACTTGTTTGAAACTCTACTTTCTATGTGATATAACAGAATAATAATTTTGAAGTTATTAGTTATTAGTTCAAAATCTAGTATTACTATAATTTGCTTTGTAGTTCTACTTCTATGTTCTGTATTCTTTAAAAAACTAATTTTAAAAAACAATCATTAGTGTATGCCTTTGGATATACAACACATACTATTGCGATATCAATAACAGAAAGTAATTAGGCATAAAGCTGTACTTAAGCAATGTCTTTTTCTGTTTTGTTTTTCATATAAATTCAAATTTCAGTGTTATAACTTGGAGATGTTCAATGTTAATCATAAGAAAAAGAGTGATCGAATACATGCAAAAGGAAGTGAAAAGCAATTAAAACATTTCACTGTCAAAACAACCCCCAATGTGTTCATTTATTTTCCCATCGCTGTGGTAAGAATACCCTGACAAAAAGCAACTTAATGGAGAAAAGATTGATTTGGCTCACAGACCCTCATTGTGGGCAAGGCAAGGCAGCAGCAACCTGAAGTAGCAAGTCCCATTATCTCCACAGTCGAGAGCAAACAGGAGTAAAGTAATGCGTGTTAGAGCTCAGCTCACCCTCAAGGAAACTCCTTACAGGTATACCCACAGGTAAATCTCATCTAGACTATGTTCTTCCCAGCAAGTGAGAGTCCTCTGAGGATTTGTCAAAAATACTCACTGTCTATCCAAAGACACCAAGAGGTTGTGAAAGGATGAAAATACCCATTCTACAGCGGGTGATGTAGCTCAGTGGTAGAGCTTTGCAGAGAGTATGGAGCCCTGGGTCTGATCTCTGCCACGTCTCCCACCCACCCAAGAGGAGTGACAGTAACCAACAGAAAGCACAGAGCTATACTACCATGACAAAATGGACTTTAAATTTCCAGGGTTAGATAAAACAAGCAGAAAATCTCTCTACAGCAAGAAAGAATTACCACTATTTTATGTTTATGTTTTGTTGTCAAAACATAAGAAGCAAACTTGACATGATTGAAGATATAGGTGGCTCTAAACAAGTTCTAAATTAACTGGAGACCTTAACACACCAATCTCAGTAACACACACACACACACACACACACAGAGAGAGAGAGAGAGAGAGAGAGAGAGAGAGAGAGAGAGAGAGAGAGAGAGAACACAAGACAAGAAATGGAACTTGAACAACACACAAACCAATACAACATAACAGACATACAGAATAGACAAAAACAGAATACATGTGGTATTTATGTGCATGAGAGACATTCTGTAAGACAGATCATATATTAGGTCATAAATTAAATCTCAATAAATTTAAAAAGTGATTTAATGTGTAAGACTCTCTTAGACCACAAGATGATGACATTAGAAGTTGCTAGAAGAAGGTAACCAAGAAAGTTTATACATTTGAACACCATACTCTTGAATGACCAGTGAACCACAGGAAAAAATTACAAAGGAAGTAAAAAAATACTTAAATACCCATACAGTATACACTTTCATGAAGAAGGAGGATGAGGAAGAGGAGGAGGAAGAGGAAGGAGAAGGAGGAAGGAGAAGGGGAATGGGAAGAGAAGAGGAGGAGGAGGAGTAGAAGGAGGAGGAAGTGCCTAGCAAATGGCTTGTGGGTGAAAGTGCTCATCCTCATCCTGTAAGCTAACAACTCTTGTTCAATCCTGGGAACCCTTGATGAATGACAGAACATACTCCCCAAAGTTGTTCTACATGCATGTGCCATGCATATTTCAACTGCACACAGCAAAAGAAAATGTTTTCAAGAACAAAAACCTGAAATCAACAAACTGACAAATCAACAAAAACCTGAAATCAACAGAACTATAAGGAAAACAAATTAAAAGGAAATATTTAAAAATCAGAAGAGATTTTTTTAAAAAACACAATTCAACAATCCAAAATTGATTCTTTAACCTCTAGCTATACTGACAAAGTTTTTAAAAAAAAAACATGGAGATGGGACCCTCAGATTGCTAACATCAGAAATGGGAACATGACTACTAACAAACAACTTTAAAGAGGAACTGTGAACAACTGTACAGAATATAGTGTAAAACCTTAGAAGGAACAGAACATTTACATAGACCCCAACAGCAAGGAAATTCAATTAGCAACCATACCTTTCCTGCAAAGAAAGCCCAGAGCTGACCATGCTACCAAACATTTAAAGAATCATAAATCCATTTCTAAATTTCTACCATGTTGCAGAGAGAAGAGCACAAAGATACACACAGAGTTACTATAAGTAATAAACCTCATGAACCTTAAAACAAAAAGCTATAGCAAATTACTAACAAATTGAACTCAGTTGCATACAGAAGGATTTCATCTTTAACTAGCTGGGATTTACTCCTGGAATGTAAAGAGGTTTAACACATGAAAACAAATTAAAGTAATGTACCATACTGGTGGAATAAAGAAAAAAAATATTGTCATCTTGACTGATGCAGAAAGAAATCATTGAATAGACTCAGTCTTCTTCCATAATTACTCATGTGGTTAATAGAAGGAAACTACTTAAAGACCCTGTCACAATTGTGAGATGAAGCACTCCTTCCAAAGCTCCAGTGTTAAAGGCTTGGTTACCAGATAATGGGCTTGAGAAGTGACTGGATTATGAAGTCTGACTTAATGAATTAATCCAATGGCAGATTCATAACTTGATGGCACTATGGGGAAGTTGTGGAAACTTTAGGACTGACCTGAGGTCACTGGGTCACTAGGGTTCATCTCATCTCTGATTCTTTTTTTGCTTCTTGCCTACCAAGAGATAAGCAGCACCCCTACCACACAATCTGTCTTCTGTGATATTCTGCCTCACCTCAGACTAAAAGCAATGGATCCTCCTGACCTTGGATGAAATCATCACCATTAAAGTGTTAACAAATAAAAGCTTTTTCTCTAAGATTTGGAAGGGGTCTGCTAGAATATCTGCTTTTGTCCATTCTATTCAAAATACTTCTAGAAGTCCAACCCAGAATAATTATACAAGAGAACGAAATGAAAATCACTCACACGGAAAGGAAGTAAACTTATTTGTTCACAGAACACATTATTTTATATAGATAGAACTCTAAAGCTTCAACAAAAAATCATGTTAGCTATAGAATATTCTTGCAATAAAAGAATACAAAAATTAATACCCCTCCCCCATGAACAATATATTAAAGAATAAAATTCTATTTATAATAGCATCAGGAAAAATCCTTATTAATTATCCAAGTAAATAGAGAACATTTATAATAATAACATAATGAAATTGTAAGAAGACATATAAACAGATAGCCCATGTTCATGGTTAAGATTCTTACTAGTGTTAAAAATGTTATTATTACCCAAAGTGATATACAAGTTCAATGTAATTGCTACAAAAATCTCCAGGAATACTTTTGCAATATATTGAAAATAATGAATCTTAAAGAAAGAAAATGATTTAATCCTAAGAAAAACCAAGTAGCCAAAATGATACTAGAAACGAACAGTTTAAAGATATACACATTTCTTTATGTATGTGAGCTGACAGAAGAGGGTATCAGATCCCACTACAGATGTTTGTGAACCACCATGTGATTGCTGGGAATTGAACTCAGGACCTTCGGAAGAGCAGTCAGCACTCTTAACCGTTGAGCCATCTCTCCAGCCCGAGATACACATGTCTTGACTATAGTAATCTACAGTGTGAGAGGCTGGGAAGATGGCTCAGCTTGTGAACTGTTTGCTGCACAGGCATGAGGACCCAAGTTTAAGTCAAAGAACTGGGGGTGACATCCTGTGCCTGCCTGTCATCTCAGCACCAGGTCTTGTCAGTCTATCTGAGTTGATGAGTTCCAGGCTCCCGTGAGAAACCCTGCCTCAAAAAGTAAGGTGGAAATCATTAACGGAATAAATCCAGTTGTTGGCTTCTGGCTCTACACGCACATGCATGTGTGCGCGCACGCACACACACACACACATACACATACCATGCACCCCTCCAACACACACGTGTGTATGTGCACATGCACATACATATAATATACAGTGTGATGTAGGCATACAGATATATAAACAAAATAGAAAAGAATAGGTAGTCAATACATAAACTCTTACATGTAACTGCTATGACTGAAACTAAGCCCTACTCCCTGTATTCACTGTGGCGCCCTGACTGCCCCTGTATACCTGTTAGAGACAGGGGCTTTAAGGAAGTGGTTAATGTTCAATGAGGGTGGGCCCTTAAGCCCAATAGAGCTTGTTTCCTTATCGAAGAGGAAGAAACCAGAGAACTCTCTACCCTATGAGTACTTACCAAGTCAGATACGGGAATGCCAAGCTCCAGCCATCGTGGCTCTCTGACCTAGGATTTCAAGAACACATGTCTACTGTTTCAGGTACTCTGCCATGTCCCACTATATTAACTAGTTCAATGGGTAAGTGATTTCTTTTTCCTGAAGGAAGAGAAGTCTACTCAATGGGGGAAAGGACAATCTTTTCAATAAATATTGATAGGAAAACCAGATATTCAAATCCAAAATAATGAAGATACACCATTATCTAATAGTATAGAAAATGTTAACTCAAAATGGATCAAAGAACTAACTAAAGACAAGACAGAATTTGACCACCATTTGGAGACTTCCATTAAGCGTTATGACACTGGGTTTGGCAGTGACTTTTTAGATATAACACTGAAGGCACCATGATGAGTCAGAGGTCATGAAACTTTAAATATTATCAACAGAGCAGTTTCTAATATGAAAGAAAATATTTTCAGATTATATATCCAGTAGGTTTTGGTATCTAGGACATACAGAAAACTTCTAAAACTCAGCAATAACAATAAATCATGGGTCTGTTTGTTTTAAGCAAATGCTTTGAATAGACATTTCTCCAAAGAATGGTTACAAATAGCCAATAATGCAAATGGAAAGGTACTCAGCTTAGTGCTTATTAAGGGACCATAAGTAGAAATTAAGCCAAGGTACCAGCTCATACCCAGTAGAATGGTTTCTGTTTCCGGCCGTATAATGGTGGAGTTAGTTGGAGCACCCAAGCCAAACAGTGGGGCTGGACACAGATGGTGGTCAAAAAAGGAGTGCAGAATTTTTGCTGCACATGTTTAAGAATTCAGAGAACAATGTTGAACTTAAGGGTTTAGACGTAGATTCTCTAGTCACTGAACACATCCAGGTGAACAAGGCACCTAAGATGTGCTGATGAACCTACAGAGCTCACGGACCAATTAACCCATTCATGAACTCCCCCTGCTACATGGAGATGATCCTCATGGAGAAGGAACAAATTGTTCCCAAGCCAGAAGAGGAGGTTGCACAGAAGAAAAAGATATCAAAGAAGAAACTGAAGAAACAAAAACTCACGGCCCTGGAATAAATTCAGCATAAAATAAATGCAGATAAAGTAAACAAAACAAAAAGAAAAGAAAAGAAAAGAAAATCGGCAGAGTGCTTCCTAGAGTTGCTCCATTAAACAAGACTACAGAAAGCTTAAAGGCTCCGCCCCTTAGACTTCTAAACAGGAACCTAAGGGAAAGAGAGCCTTGTCTAGAGGAGTTCTGTCCTGGCTCTCATGTAACTGAATCAACGCTAACGTGACTCACAACAAGCCCGCGATGTCTTTGTAAAAAAAAACCTGCCAACTTGAACAGAAAAGGACAGGATGAAGGGCAATGAAAAATTAAAACAGGCCATGTGGGGATCCCCAAATTCTACTGACGGGAAAAGCATGCTGAAACAACATAACACCCCACTTAACTGAAGCACCCCACAAAGTTGATCCTGCATCCTGAGAGCTAATCAAAGAACTTCTAATAGCAGGGCAATTGAATTTAGAAAAGAATGGCAAACCAGGATTCATTTGTGTGCCTATTTTCTGTGTTTTTAAGAAAAAAAAAAAAATCCAGCACCCATATCTGTGCTGCTTGGGGTCGGGGGTGGGGTGTATGGGTAGGGAAGGCTTCCTAGCTTGAGAGGAACAATAGAATCAAAGTGGCAGGCACTGCAAAGACCTTAACATTCACACAGAGTCAGAACTGATTGCATTTGGATAAGCGAAGGACATGAATCACAACGGACTAGGGCTCAATGCTCGGCAGCTTCTTTTTTTTATTGCATTTTTATTTATTTATTTTCCATTTTTATTAGATATTTTATTTACATTTCAAATGCTATCCCCTTTCCTCATTTCCCCTCTGAAAAGTCACTATCCTCTATCCCCTCCTCCTGCTCACTAACCCACCCACTCCCACTTCCTGGACCTGGCATTCCCCTCCCCTGGGGCAATGAGCCTTCATGGGTCCAAGGGCTTCTCCCCTTGTTGATGTCTGACCAGGCCATCCTCTGCTACCCATGTGGCTGGAGCCATGGGTTCCTCCATGTATACTCTTTGGTTGGTAGTTTACTCTCTGAGAGCTTTGGGGGTACTGGTTGGTTCATTTTGTTGTTCCTTCTATGGGGCTGTAAACTCCTTCAGCTCTTTGGGTCCTTTGTCTAGATCCTCCGTTGGGGACCCTGTACTCAGTTCAATGGTTGGCTGACAGCATCTCCCTCTGCATTTGTCGGGAAATGGCAGGGCCTCTCTGGAAAAAGCTGTATCAGTCTTCTGTCAGCAAGCACTTGTTGGCATCCACAATAGTGTCTGGGTTTGGCAACTATATATGGGATGGATCCAGGTGGGACAGTTTCTGGATGACCTTTCCTACAGTCTCTGCTCCACCCTTTGCCTCTGTATTTCCTTCCATGGGTACTTTGTACCCTATCTAAGAAGGACCAAAGTATCCACACTTTGGTCTTCCTTCTTAAGTTTCATGTGGTCTGTGAATTATATCTTGGGTATTCTAAGCTTCTGGGCAGCTTCTAAAATGGCCTCTAATAACCCCTGATCCCCATCCCATAGCAGTCTTCTCCCTTTGCATGTTACAGGACCTAGTGAGTTGGTATGTGTGAGAGGAGAGAGATGTTCAAAGATAAATGTTGGGTGTTGCTCCCAGGGAGTCAGCCTTTTGCTTTTGAGTCGAGATCTCTTTCTGGGACCTGAGGCTTGCTGATCAGATTAGGCTGCGGCCCCCCTCCCCCCTTCGCCCCCCCCCCCCCCCCCCCCCCCCGCAAGCCCCAGGGATCCTCTTCCCTCGGCATCCCCAGAACTCAGATACAAACATGTGCCTAACTTTTATGTGCTGCTAGGGATTAAAGTAGGTCTTCATGATTGTATGGTGTCCTGGCTGGTTTTATGTCAGCTTAGCACAAACTGGAGTCATCTGAAAGGAGGAAACCTCAATTGAGGAAATGCCTCTGTGAGATCCAGCTGTAAGGCGTTTTCTCAGTTAGTCATTGCTGGGGGAGGGTCCAACCCATGGTGGGTGGAGCCACCCCTGGTCCTGGGTTCTGTGAGAAAGCAGGCTGAGCAAGCCAGGGGGAGCAAGCCAGTGAGCAGCACCCCTCTGTGGCCTCTGCATCAGCTCCTGCCTCCAGGGTGCTGCCCTGTTTGAGGTCATAACTTCCTTAGCTTATAAAGAGTGATGTGAACGTGTAGGCCTGATAAACCCTTTCCTCCAAGTTTGCTTTGGTAACAGCGTTTCACCACAGCAATTGAAACCCTACCTAAGACACGCGGCAAGCTCTTCATCAAACGGAGCCATCTCCCAAGCCCCTGCCTGTGATGTTTTATAAGGAAGCCGAGATGCCAGTTCCTAGGTTAAATTGCAAAAAGATCATGGATCCCATCTTTCTGCTGCCCTGCTTATGGGTGGTGGTGGTTATACCTGCTTGTAGAGAGGATGGTAAGAATTTAAGCAGCCTGGACAAACTTTGAGCCATTTCTCTGTAGCTGAGCCTTAAAAAGACAACACCTTAACTGCATCTTTGTGAGAGATTCTCACCCAGGAAATATAACTAGCTTGAACCTGGAATCATAGTGCAAAACTGGCCAACCAACCAACCAAACACCCCTATAAAATAATGAGTAATATCATTATTTTATATTACTAAGTTGGGCTGATTTGTTATATAGCAATAGAGCTAATATAGCTACTTAACTGTTTGAATTTACTTTCGGTACACATATGACATGAACATGTTTGTTATATATGTACACAATATACTGTCTTTTATAATATAATGTCTTGGACCATTCACAAAAGCTAATTCTATTATGATTAGGCTAGGAAAAATTAATAAAATTCAAAGAGAAGTGGTACAGATAAAATCTTCTAATCAAATAGGCAAGGAATCCTGGCAATAGTTCCTCCCTTCCTTCCTTCTTTCCTCTCTTCTCTCCCTCCTTCCCTCTGTTCTTTCCTTCTTTCTTTCCCTTCCTTCTTATTTGTTGGTTTGGTTTGGTTTGGTTTGGTTTGGTTTGGTTTGGTTTGTATGAGGCAAGATCTCACTATGGAACTCTGAATGTCCTGGTACTCACTCTGTAGACCAGACTGGCCTTGAACTCATAGAGATCTGCTTGCCTCTGCCTCTAGAGTGCTGGGATTAAAGGTGTTGGCCACCATGTTGGGCTCTGGTGGCAATGTTCTGTTCTGGTTTTTTTTTTTTTTTTAAACAACTTTCTTAACAACTCTAAGACAAAAAAAAAAAAACAAAAAACAAAAAACAAAACAAAACAAAAAAAACAAATCCAAAGTTATTTAATTCTAAAAATTTCTACCAATAAAAACAAACAAACAAATAAATGCATGCATTATGTCTTATGAGATAACCACAGTGCCCAGAGAAAATATATGAATATTTCTATTAATTTAGAGGTTATTGTGTGGAAGTAAAAGTTTAACTTTCCAATTTGAGAAATTGTAAGGTACCAACAAAATGTTTAGCTGAGAAGTCTAAAAAGAGGTAGGAAAGATGAATTAATAAATTGGAAGACTGGAAGAGGGCAAAGCAACAACATTAAGAGGAATTAGATAACTAATGCTAGGGATTTCTCTGCCCAGCTCTGTAAATTTGAAAGCATTCTTGGTGCATATCTTTTAAAATATTTTAGATTTTTAATTGTTTGTGTCTGGGTGTTTTAATTGCATATGCACATCTGAACCAATGGAGTTCCTGGTATATTCAGAGGTCAGAACATAGTGTTGGAGCTCCTGAACTAGAGCTATACACAGTTATGAGTCACCATTTAAATGCTGGGACTAGAACTCAGGTGCTCTGCCAGGGCACAAATGCTCCTAATCGAAGCCATCTCTCAAACTCCCAAAATGTATATGTACTTTAAGGAAAGTACAACCAACCATCAAGCTGGGTATGGTGCCATATGCCTATAAACACCAGCACTGGGGGTGTGGCGACCCGGCCAGACACAGAAGCTCATTGGCTAGAGAGCCAGTTGAATCAATGAGTTTGAGATTCGGTGAGAAATTCTGTCTCAAAAATATAAAGGTAGAGATATGTCGAGGGAAGATATCTGAAGTCTACCTCCAGCATCCACATAGATATATGGACACCTACACCAACAAAGTGCATACATACCATAACACACACAAACACACAAACACACACACACACACACACACACACACACACACGGTGAAAATATACAAGAAAAAAATAGCAAATTCAAATTGCCGCAGAAAGCATTTTTAGCATCAAAGAGCTCCCCCTTTCTTCTTGGAATGCATCGAGCCAGGAAGTTTTTGCAGCTCACATTTCCGCACTACTTAGCAGCGTTACAGAGGGAGTAGCTGATGAAATTATAGAAAGGAAAGAAAAATGAGGTGAGAAGTCAGAAAGGAAAGGCCACGCTTGCAGTATCTGGGGGTCACATGGTTAGGAGGCCTCTTGAAGTTCCAGAGGGCACACATTTCACAACTAATATTGATCTGGTCCATGGGGCAGGGATAGAGATGATGTCAGCTTGGAGCAGGGCCACAAACAGAGAAGAGCTCTGTATAGAAGGCTGTTGTTCAAGGCTGCTGTGCAAATGGTCTGGCCATGTACTCATAATATTCTAGTGAATCCTAGGGTGCTGTGATATCAACTGTGATAAAATGTAGAGTGTGTTTATCACACTCTACTGGAAGAAGCACAATGTGAAACCTGGAGCCTTGGAGCAAGGCAGGAATATCTAAAGCATAAAATTACACGACTTCTTAACAACAGTTACTGACAAGGCTCTGGGGGTACCTGGTGGAGATGGAGTATTTCCTCAACGAACTTCAATGTCCAGAACTTCTAAACTCACTAAGTCACAAATGCAGTTTGTTCACGATCTGTTTTAATCCATGAGACAGAGATACTATATACAGAATAAGAATGGTCTAGACCAGCAAGCACAAGTGTTTCTGTGTAGACCCACTACATTCCTCACATCTCTTCCTATGGACAACACACCTGTGAAACAAACACCTTATGTACAGCCATGTGTGAGATGCCGATCAAGTCTGTGTGTTGAGATAATGTCTCAAACTCGGATCAAAGAAGGATGGCAGCCTCATTCAGAGAGGGAGAAACCTTCCTCCTGGACACAGCATCAGGCAGGGGTCACCCGCATCGGGTGGAAAGAGAAATAGCTTGTGATTATAAGTATGAACTTATAGGTGGTAATGACAAACCACCTATGTGCTGATAGGGAGCAAGATGATTGGAAGATAGGAAACAAGGAATTATGGGAATTAGAAGCTCAGACACACTAGGAGAGGCAGGGAACATGAAGATCTCTGTATCATAGATGCTTACCAGGAATCTGTCATGGAAGGAGCAGTAAGCGATCAAATGCCTCTGTGAGTTAACACTGGCCAGTTTTCTCCACTGGTCAGCCTACTACCCTAGCCATGAATAGTGATCAGAGAGGTAGAGATAAGAGTTGGTACCCAGGATCAGTGGCATGGACTTCCATTAACCAAAGCTGATTCAGGTCCTGTTGTCTCTACAATCTAACCTGCCAACAATGGATCCCAAGCAAGTGATCCCATGCCATAACTAGGCGAAACTAATTACATACATTGAGCCTGTTCCATCTAGGAGTATTCATAATAATTCAGCTGACTATTTTTGAGACAGACTATCTATCATGCACCCTAGGCTGGCTTTAAACTCCTTACATAGCCAAGGATGAACTTTTGATCCTCCTGCTTCTGCCTCTGGAGTGCTGGGGTTACAGGCATGTGCAACAGTGTCCTGTTCATACGATACTAGGGGTCTAACTTAGGGTTTTGCATTATGTTACGAACAAGCATTCTACCCATGGCAATGTATCCTCAGATCTGACGTTTTGTTTTGTTTGGTTTGGTTTTTTTGTTTGTTTGTTTTGTTTTTGTTTTTGTTTTTGTTTTTGATTTGGTTTTTTCAAGACAGGGTTTCTCTGTGTAGCCCTGGCTGTCCTGGAACTCACTCTGTAGACCAGGCTGGCCTCGAACTCAGAGATCCGTCTGCCTCTGCCTCCCAGAGTGTTGGGATTACAGGCATGCACCATAGCCCAGTGTAACGTATTTTTTTAATCACAGCATCCTCTTTCATTTAGACAATAGCCAGCACACCATACCATTACATAGGAACTGAATAATTCCTGACATGTAGGTGTGGAATTCTGGCCTTCTACGTAGTAGTACTGTGCTTATTTTTATCTTTCTTCAGCCAGGGTTCAAACTAACTGTCTGCCCAGGTGGTTTTGTTTACCTTTGCCCTAATCCAGAATGAGGTGTGACTGTGGTGTTTCTGGACCCTGTGTCGAATTGATATGGGAGACAACCCTGGGGCTGTCACAAAGCTCCCTGGCAGCTCCGCTGTCTTCTGACTATAAAAGCGCATCTTCCTTCAACGCACCCTGAAGTTATCTGAAAGTCACAGTCCAGTGTGATCATCAGAAACTTTAACCTCGGCACACTTTTGACCAAAGACACCTCCTACCCCAAGACCTATGTTTTGAGTTTGTGTTGTAATGGAAATTTATACCCAGTATTCATATGGAACATTCTGTTATTTATCTCACAAGATCTAAACCTGCATGGATACTGTTCTTCTAAGTTCAACCCTACAAAATGGAAGATCACGGATGCCAGCCAGCTCCGTTCATGGTTTTCTTCTTCTATCCACAGAGATATTTCTGAGATTATTGCTCTTAGGGCTTGATGGTTTACTGAGTACTTAGAATAGTTTGTTGTCGTAGAAAATCATTGTGTCCAAAAATCCACTAACCATGGCATTGTGCATGTGTGTATGTGTGTGTGTGTGTGTGTGTGTGTGTGTGTGTGACTGTGCTTATGCATATGGACAGTGATTAACCTGTCATTTCTCAGGAGACGTCCACCTTATTTTTTCTTATTCAGGATCTCTTGCTGTCTTCCTGCCTTGCTGACCAGAGAGCTCCAGGGTTTTGGTTGTCTCTGCTTCCCAGTATCAGGATTATAACTGTGTGTCATTATGGCAAGCTTTTTTTTTTTTAATATGGGTGTGGGGATTGAATTCATAGTCTCACTTTGCCAGATGAGGCATCTTCCTGTCACCCATAAAGGTGTCATTTTAAAGATTTGTAGGCAATATTTTTAAATAACTAAGTGAGCATCTTTTGGATGAGGAGGTCCCCAACTCATATTTCTTGCTAAAATAAATTCTCAAGAGTTTAAAGATTTAAATTTTAACATGATGTCACTGAGGTTTTTAAATAGAATCATTAAATATATAGGGAAAACTTAATAATCTTGACTTCAATAAAAATAAGATCTTGTGTTCACCAAATGGTATTCATCAAGAATGAATCAGGAAGGATGGAGTGGGAGAACACATTTGTAAGATACATCTATCACAAGGCCCACAGCCTGAAACATGTGGACCCATAAGACAGACAGACAGACAAACAAACAAAACAAAAACAAAGACAAAACAACATAATAAAATCCCCTCATTTTAAAAATCAAGAAACATGGGTTTGGTGTCAGTGACTCTAATTGGCATGCCATCCCTGAGAAGCTGAGGCAGGGGTATGCCATGATTGAGGTCAGTCTAAGCTACAGAGCAGGACCCAGCTCACACAGCAACCACCACCAACCACAAAGGCCAGAGAAGGTATAAAAGACACTTTATTAAAAAAAATTATTTGCATAAATCCAAGAAACATGTGATAGGGGATTACACACAGTTTGTCATCAGGGCCACACGGACCAACAAACACAGGGGGCGGGAAGAGGGTTTATGGGACTTTTGGGGAGTGGGGAGCCAGAAAAGGGGAAATCATTTGAAATGTAAATAAAAAATATATCGAATAAAAAATTAATTAAAAAAGTAAAATAAAAAAAGAAAGTGTTCCACTATGACTAGTAAGGACATGGAGACAATGGGATGTTTAAAAAGATAAAATTTAAAAAACGTGACAAGAACACAAAATCATAAAATCCCTAGAAAACTGGTAATACGTACTGAGGCTAATCCATTCAAGTACCTTTCACTGGTCACACAGATTAGTCACTTAGGCCAGTCTACGGAAAGAAAGGAGCCCAGTCTTTGCTCTTTATAATTAGTTTGCTCTTCTGACATCACCCATGCCCTATGCAAGCACACTGATGCTGTATACTATGTGACTTTTGGTACATTCGGTTGTGTTCGCAGTTTTTAAGACAGATTTTGTCGACTTTGGGGACTGACTGAAATGTGAAAAAAAAAAAACTGTCTAAGACTCAATACTGAATCAGCAGCATCAATCTATTAGGTTGTTACTTGTCTGATTTCAATTTTGACAAAATTCTATTCAAAAATATCTGAATGCAGGGGAGATGGCTCAGTAGTCAAAATGCTTGCCTCCCAAACCTGAGACCAGAGTTCAGATCCCTAGGACCCACGTAAATACCAGGTGACGCTGGTGGCAGTCTGCAATTTCAGTGTCAGAAGGCAGAGATGGGCAATCCTTAGAGCAAGCAGCCTGGCAAGACCTGGTGTATCAGTGAGCTCTGGGTTTGATTGAGAGATCCTGCCTCAGTGGATAAAGTAGAAGAGAGATCAAGTAGACTGCAGACATACATCGACCTTAAGCTTCCAGATGCATGCACACATGTGTGTTCCCACATATAGAAACGCATATGTATATGAAAATGGGAAAAGAAAAATATATACTAACAAATTTTAAAAACACATTTGCTTTGCTAATGTTTGTCTTGGTTGAAATCCTCCATGTTCCAAAGGAGGCTCCAACTTCCTGTTTACAATCAGGTCTCAAGGCCATAGTCTTGCTGGTACTTGCTTCTGATGTCATCTATCTGTCATCTTTGAGCCCTGCTGAACTTCATGTTTGTAAATCTGCTAAGCCTGCTGCTCTTTTATTACTTAAGAATCTCCTCTGCAATAGCTGCCTGGGATTTACCACGGGTTTTTCTTAACACAAACAAAACAAACAAACAAACAAACAAATGTTTTTCCCTCCTGCTGTTCACTGAGACTTAGCAAGCCTGTACTGGGGGCGTAAGTAGTAAGATCATGGCGGTTAAAACATCTGAAAGCTTTTCCAAATCTTCTTTGGGAAGATTTGCTTACAGGGTCAGTCCACAGGTGTCCCAGCATGCAGAACCATCAAAGGTGGACAGCTGTTTAGATCCTTAAAACACTGTTAAACGGATGAGTTAGTGTCCCTGTAAGAGATGATAAGAGACTCATAGGATGACCCGTTTAAAAGCAGCAGATTAGAAGGTTAGTTGTTGTCCCTTAAATAATATTAATTATCATTTTGGGCCCCTTTGTTAGTTATCAGTCCCTTTCCAAAACAGTGAAACTTTTTAGTACCTAAGAGAGAGAGAAAGAAGGAAAAGAGTCAAGTTTCAATTTTTAAAGAAACCCAAATATTTCAAACAGAGAAGAACAAAGAAGAACAAAGAAATCTCCCCAGATGTCATCGTTTTCCCCAGAGTCCAAGAGACCTGGGCATGGACAGGAGTGCAGAGCAGTGTACTTCTGAGCTCTGAATCTGCAGGAGAGCTTTCTCTTGATTGATTAAAGAAGCAAAAGAGACAGAATTAAAGCAATCTGGCCAAACGAGAATACAGGTTCCTAATGGCTTTTCCCCCTTCCTTAAGAAACTGCAGGACAATGCTATCCATGTGGGAATGAGCACACAGTCTTCAGCACACATTTCATTTCAGACTTTGAAATGGGGAAAAGCTTTTCCACATGAATAAAAAAACAAAGTGAATGCTGTACTCAGATAAGTCACAAATCACATCAAGTGCATAATAATCTGTATATTATACGTATATCAGACAGATAACAGGTTACTTTTGATCAAGGTCTGATGCATATTCATTACATGCCCACTGTTCACATTTATTTAAAAAAAAATAAGACGATCCAATATCCTTGGTTCCTTTTTTAAATTAAAATTGTCACAAGGACCAACTTTCTTACACTTCCTATGTTCCTAAATATAGGACATGTTTGGTGTCCTTTGGGATCTGCTGTTTGTTTATTTTTGTTGTTGTTCTCTCCAAAAAAAAAATTGTAAGGGTGTGTATGATTTCACAGTGACAAAAGTCAGAGTGAGGGACTGTTAGATGGAACTGGTCAGAGAAGTCTAACTGCATACAATGTCCCTGAAGTTCTAAGCACAGCAGTAACCATGGAGACCTAGATGTACCTGCCTCTACTTTTGGTTACTTTGGAGAATGAATTTCCAAATGGACCACGCCTGGAGTTAGTCCTCACAAACTGGAGAATGATAACATAGTGTTCTCCGTATCCCTCATAGTTAGAATCCATTTCTAGCCTCATGTAACTGAACACTGTCCTACAAATAGCCTTTTCACAGTTCCCCCAAGATAACATGGTCACAACTCTAAGAAATATTTTTGTTAGGTAATACACTGCACAAAGCTGCAGTTTCTCTGCTCATCAGTCTGGTGACAGATCTAATGGTCAAACCACGGTCATCAGTAATCTGTAAACCCACCTGGCACAATACAAGACAATTCCAGGCAATCCAAGCTTGTGGCTGTCCTATAGACCATTGTCTTCCTTTATGTCTACTTCCATTGCTTGAGAGATTTCATAGCATGCATTTTATATTACCTGAAATGCCCGGTGAGCCCAATATTTTGGTACATACAGCTTTACGCCACCATCCCTGAATCTCACTCATTTCACCATTCCAAATGAGACCACATTTCCTTTAGCACTCATGCCTGCTCCCCCACACTGCCCCCTACCAACCTCGGATTGAACCATTTACCCATTTAACCATGACCTACATGGGTCTGCCAATTCTTGAAGTTTCTGATAAATATAGTCATGTGATAAGTGGTCTTTGGAACTGCGATTCTTTTATTTCTAAAAGGTGTTCTACTATAAGGATATACCACATTACATTTACCCATCCATTGTTGATAGACCTTTAAGTTGTTTCTACTTTTTGGGTATTGAGTCATGCAGCTATGAGCACGTGTATACACATGTTGTATGGATATATGTTTTCACTCCTTTGGGGGGCATTTGCCTACTTGTGTCCCTTCCTTTTGACCACCCCTGTGCAACATACTCATCTATCAAAATCCTATCGGGGTTTTCACACACCAGGCAGGAAAGTAAGAAGTCAGTAGGAAGGCCCCACAAGGAAGAACGTTGTGTTACTGAGGCCATTGAAGTGAGTATTTTTGTTTAAAAAAATATATGTGTGCCTTTTCTAGTGTCAACTGATATTAAGCATTAAGAGATTAGACTGGCTGAGAAAAAGGCATAGGGGAAGGACAAAGGGAAGGAGGGAGGAGGGGGAAATCAACCTTAAGGATCAGAAGAAATTCCTGCTGGGTTACCAAGAGCTCTTGCTTCGTAGTTTAAAATAATTTACCTAAGAGCTGATGGATCCAACCTCACCAAAGCTCCAGGGTACTCTTCAAGCTAATATTTACATTCTGTGTCTTGAATAGAAAGTTTTAATTTCTCCTGTTAATAGATTGTACTCACTGATGACTTTTTTTTAATTTGCCCTTTTTCTTTAAGACACAGGCACGGGAGAGCTATGTTTTGAGGGAATGTGTTTAACCTTATGAAGATGTACACACAGGTGCAATAGTCTCGCGTGAGGCGCCATGGAGAAGCTAGATGTGCTAAACTAAAGTCAATACCCACTGAAGGGAAAATTGGAAAGGAAAGTCGCCGATATTTTTTCTTCCTCGTTTTCTTTCTTTCTCTCTTGTCACTAGACTGTGCAAGTTGGGAACTCTCGGGGATCGTTATGTATAAAACTCTCCAGGTTTCCGTTCTAATGGGTTCCAGGTTTTCTGGCTATGGAGATGAGACTAGCAGACTTAGTAAATCCTTATTTATTTGTCCCAAAGGTCAGGCTGTACTCTCTTTTTTTCCCCCATGCTGGTTTCTATTCATTCTTTGCCTCTTCTCGGGGTCTTTTGCTGCTCATCATTAATCTTTCAAGCTACAGCTGGGTGGGTTCAGAACAAAACTATCAGAGGAACTGCGAAATGAAATATTTACCCACACCAATGGGGGAAAGGGTCTATCAACCTGAACATTCAAATGCAATCACATTTCTATTCTTCTAGTCTATCCTATCCCAAGTAGAGGCATTACACACACACACACACACACACACACATACACACACATATACATTTATTACTATCTGCTCCCATTTGTAATGAGGTGTAATATATAGAGCTCAGTTAGTTACCATGGAGACAGTGGTCCTGTTTCTTATCACAGAGCCACACTATCATTTGGTGTCAGCCAAGGAGGGATGACAAAGGCTGCCCCAAGAGCCTAGTTCTGCAATTACGGAGCAATCAGGCCCCTCCTTTAATAGCGCTCATCCAGGTACCCACGCCCCTTGTTCAGTGCCTCTCCTTTTCTTCCCTTTTAAAGTCATACCAGAGGAAGTAGGATGCAGTTGCCAAGTACAGTCATCTTCTGTTGGATGGGCTGCTTGTGCAGGATTCCAGTGACATTCCTTCGTTTACATTACAGAGCTCATTAGCTGCTAGCCTCTTAAGCCACCCTCCTTAAGCCTTAACAAGTATTTTCTTCTGAGGATATACAGCGACCTTCCTTTTATGCATTAGCTGTTTTATCGTTTGTCATTAACTAACAAAGTGAGGTGGATAAATAGAAATCACAGCCTCTACGTTTCCTCTTGGCCCTATTCTCTAACGGCACTGCTAAGTCTATCAACAGAAAAAGAAAAAGGAAGAAAAGAACAAACAGAGTGACCAGCATTAATTGCATCCCATGGCGCTGTCTGAAGGAGAGGAGTACAGATGACAGGACGGACAGAGGCCGGTTTTTCTTTAAGGATTTTTCATTTTAGGGATGACTGGCTGTTTCCGAGATTTGCCTTGGATGCTCAGAGAGACATTTTAAATTCGCATGGAAATTTGGGGTGAATTAGAGGATGAACTGAGGCATTCAAATTAGTCTGATTATAGATAAGCTTCTTACAGTGATCTTTGCCCTGTGAGGTGTCTGTAATTTCATAAATTACATAGTCGTCTTTGATTTGACTCTAAAGTCCTAGGATGCTGAAGGCCCCTCATCCCTGAGGAAGCAGGGAGCTTAGTTTTTAAAAAGTGTGAATACAGTTGGAATGATGAGAGACAGAAAGAGTGAAATACTACTACTACTACCACTACTACTACTACTATTGATAATGATGATGATGATAATAATAATGTCTAATAATGTCTATGATACAATTACTTCTCTGAATAAACTAGCCAAAATCTAAGGTAGGGGAGATAGCCTATAAAATCTATATGGTAATAGTGATCAATATGAATCAACCAGTAAAATTTCTAAAATAACCTGAATGTTGGTGAAGGAGATCACCAACTCCAGAGTCTGTCCCCGGAGTTCTTATGTTATAAATGCACACCCAAAAGTGAGTCTTGAGAGGGTGGAACTTGGGAGGGGTAAGCACATTACCTTGTAGGTAGATGCAGAAGAACAGAAGATGAGTTTGACTCCCTCCCTCCCTCTCTCCCTTCCTCCATCTCTTCATCCCTGGAGACTTCCTCCCCAGATCACTGGAGCGTGTTCTTGGGACCACAGGACAGTGCCATCATGAAGTGCCTCATTGGACATAGCCCTTCAGCTTCTGACTCGCCAGTCTCCAGAAAAGTGGACCAAATAAACTTACATTTATTAAAAGTTGACTAGCCTTGTATTAATACAGCAGCACAAAATAGACTGAGAGTCTTAATAAGATCTGACTGGGGGCGGGGGGCGCAGAGGAAAAGAGAAGAGGGAAAAAGGCATCCCAGAAAAGCAAGAGAACAAAAGCAAATGTGATGTGGACAGGGACGGTCAGGGTCTTCCTGAGGGACTGTGGTCATGTTGGCATCACCAGGGCAAATCACTCTTGAATTCCAAGAAAAACTGGAGACTCGGCTCAGGTGTTGGGATAGTTTCCTTAATCTCAGACCAACCCCCAAAGTCTGTCCCTTTTCATTTTACTAGATGAATATGGGAAGGAAAAAAAAAAAAGGAGAAAGAAGCAGGGGTGGGGGTAGGGGGAGGGGGAGTTGGAGAACAGTTACATTCAAAGTGCATGTAACTCAGTAAAGCCAAGAAGGCAGCGCGTGGACACATTCTGTGCTGTGTGACCCCCACATGCCAGGAATGTCATTAATTAGAGAAGAAATGAATGACTGGAGAGTTGCCAAAAGCAGCTCAGGAGATCAAGGGCTATGTGCGCCTGTGTTTTCACCTGTGTGCTGGAATCTTTGGGAGAGCTGCACAGTATGTATTAGGCTTTGACAAGGGCCTGATTAATGCTGCCTTCTTAATGGGCAACTGACTCCTGGCATTTTTGTTGCCAAAAGATGGCCTCGTAAATATACAGTGTCTTGGAGCTGAACCCTGAGCCATGAGCTGGGGAAAGCCAAAAGAAAACTCACAAAGGCTGCTCTAAAAAGCAGCGTACAGAGAAGTCTCACTGGCTGGTGAACAGGAAGAATGGAGAACCTCTTGCTACTGTAACAGCAGGTACACCATGGAACCTCATGTGTTCCATGAACCAAACACTGTATTCAGTGTGTGTGACATGATCTCATTGGCTCTCCACACATTAGAGAAATTAAAAAAAAAACCCAAGTTCAAGAGAAATTGCTACCTGCCTAGCTCAAAATATGGTGTCCCCAGCAGACCCTAGTAACATTGCTCTAGCATAACAAAGACAATAAATACACTTCAAAATATATGACTGTCAATAACTATTTTTTCAATGGCTTCCCTCCTGCTTCCTTTGATAAGGTTACGGTAAGGCATCAAAATAATTGGTATCTTCTCTGTAAATGTTGCCAAGAAAGGGGATGAAAATTGAAGAGACTATTTCTATGTATTTTACTCATTTGTGTATGGTATTTCATTCCTATAAAATTGTACTCATCATTATATTTCTAAGTCTTAGAGGAGTAGGTGACAGACAGTAAAAAACAGTAAATTCTTGAGTGAGTGATATCAGTCAGTAGGAGTGAATACGCTCTGTAGGACTTTATAATTTATGAAACATTTACATATATTTAAGTGAATATCTCACAGAGATAATGTACATAGGACTAATCTCTCAAGACAGAAGCCAGGGACTTTTACATGCTATCAACAAAAGACTTCTACTCATTTTAATTCTTGAGGGCCAGGGAGATGCCTAGCAGAAATGGTGTCTGCTGCCCATCTTGTCAGGCCTAGTCTGAGTTCAGTTTCCCTGGAACTCACATGGTGGAAGGAGAGAACCTACTTCTGCAACTTGTCCTCTCACCTCTAGGGGTGTCCTATGGCAACTGTGTGTGTATGTGTGTGCGTGTGCACACACGCGCACTACACATGCATGCACACTAAACAAATAAATGTCATACATTCTTAGCATGGTTGTGTGACTGATTACCAGCCAAACTCCTTTCAAAGCCTTGATAAGGACTTAGTAGAATGAAGAACAGTAAAAATATGTCATTTCCATGAGTTTTAAAGTTTTGTTGTCATTTCCAACAGACAATAAAGCCCCCATTTTATTGAAGGAACACACAAAAATGCCCCTGCCAACACTTGGAGGTTTCTTTATATTTTGTTTTGTCATCTGACTGTGCCAGTTACACTGTTCTGAACATCTAGATAAAAACAGAACATCAGGATTAGCTAATCAAAAACAGCTGGTCACAGCAGGGAACTCATTTATAACTCAAAAGTTTTAAGATGTTCTGGGCACTTGAGGAAAGAAAGCTTGACACTTAGGGTAGACAATTAAACTTCCCCTAGCTCCTCTCATGTTTTCTTTGCTGATTTAGCCTGGGATTAAAGATGCCCTTTATGAGTGTTACCTTGCATCAGTGCCACTGGCCTGCTGCTACACCTATCGGCACCTGAATGCATCAATCTCCACAGTGTAGCTTAACGAGAATCAGTGCTTATCAGTGTAGTGGAAGGCATGGATGGCAAGCTGTTGACTTGGAGTAAAGACCTGAGACTATTTCAAAAGCACGATGTGACTGCTGCCCCCACTGCCAAGTGACTTCTGCTGTCATTGTCATTTGAAGGATGAAGCTTAGCTAACAAGCATCATTAGGAAAACCCATGTCAAACTTGAGAGCGGGAGACTGAAGTTCTCTCCTCTCTCTCTGATGGGGGTCCTGACCTCCCTTTGGCCGATGTGATGACTGAAGCCTTTTCCTACCATCTTTCCTTTTTAGCAAATGGCCCGAGATGAAAGTTCTCAGTGACAGCCACCCAGATTCCTGCTTCTTAGTCACCAAGGAGTTCTGTTTCAGTTTCATGATGTTACAGAGTTCCTTCTCTCCTTTCCTCTGAGAAGAAAGAACAGATAGCTATGTTCCTTCATCACCAGAGGTCTTCCCGACTGAATGTCACTCACTCTCTTCTGCAATATTTGAGTACAAACATATATGACATTATGCATTCATCAATAAATGATACAGATTTGTATCCATAAACATGCTGATCTTGGAAACATTTCTATCCAATTCACTTTAAAACTTGGGATGTGGTTCACTTGCCTAGAAGGGGGAATATCTTAAGTAAATGCAATGCTCATTGAGTCATGGGCAATGTTTTCTAGGGAAGGCTCTTGGCTTGTTGCTATGCCAGTGCAGATGGAAGGTGGTTAAGAGAACTGATGAGGGGCCAGTGAGAAGGTCAATGGGTAAAGGCTTCCCAGCCAAGCCTGACAACCAGAGTTCAAGTCCTAGAACCCACAAAAAGCCACGAGAGAGTCAATTCCCCAAACCTGTCTGATACACACACATGCACGCGCGCACACACACACACACACACACACACACATGCACACAATGCAGTATGTGTGCCCACATTTTCTATAATGATAGTTAACTTCACATGGGTACACAGCATGGTACAGATGTTCTTTGTAAACTCCATCAGTGGTGACAGACTCTAGGAAGTGGCAGTGCAAACATTTACCCTTGGAACCCTGTGCCAACCCTGAGGCCAGCCATGTGAACGTGAACTTCCCTTTGCTTTGATGATGCCTAACCTTAATCAGTCCCAGGCTTTGCTCCCTCCCCTTACTTATCTTCTTCTTTAAAAATGCATAAGACTAAAGTGTAGGAAAAGTAGACATTTGTAGTTGTCTGTATACAAACACTAATAGAAACAAAGGAGACCAGCAAATATGGCGGCATCTTAAAGACAAATGAATAAATTCTGATCCTTAATCTTTAAATATACTTGATCTCTATTTTCGAAGTACACATTCAAGGAACTACCATTGCATACTAATGATTTACTTTTTTACTTCATTAATTTTTTCATTAAAGAGGCAGTGAAACATGTATGCAACATTACTGCTGATTACCTAAGTATGATAACATCTAACCACAGAAAAATATCCTGGGGGAATTATACATTTATTTATTCATAACTATATATTTTACATTTTTAGCAATGTCTTTTTGATTGCCTTTAGTACCAACTTAATAAGCAATAGATAGAACAAATTTTGTTTTATTATATTAAAAATCCATTTTTTCCTTTGTTGTAGTTATTTTTTTTGTTTGGTTTGAGAGTGTGTGTGTCTTAGGGACTCTACATTAGTCCTTATACCTCTCCAATTTCATTCTCATAAACAAGTCTAGTCAGCCACAGCCCAAACTGTTTTCCCTGTCACAGTATATTTCTTTGAACTAGTCTCTCCTATCAACTGTACTCAGTAGTACCATAATCAAACCACAGCAACTATCGTTTTTCTTTCTTATTTATAAGACTTTAGTGGCTTCCAGTGTAACAGGGAACAACAGAGAAGATTCCTCAGTCCTGTTCATTCATTCGCATCCCCCCTCTCTGCATATATATGCAATATATGGATATGTTAGTATCTATTATATATTATAGTGTATATATATATATATATATATATCCTTTTATAATGGTATATAATATTTAGCAGGTGCAACCCCATCCTTATTTTACCAAAGAAGAAATCATGATACAGACTGCAAGTCAATCACTTGCCCGACTCCCCTTTGGTTCTCTGTCTCTTTTCCTAACCCCCCCTTTGATGTTCCCATCCTGTTCCAGAATCAATGCTCAGAGTTTTTGTTTACAGCCTTTTCTCTGTCTGCCAGGCCTTTCTCTCTCTCTTCCATGAAGCTCAGTGTAGATCTTGTCTATTCCATTGTATTTTTTTATTATAACATTGTATTTTGTACTACATTACTTGGCATACGCATTCTAAAGCTATAATTCTTGTAAAGTGGAATGATTTATTATCTCACTTTTTGTACTAATGAAAGGAAGACTGGCAGGCAATGGCAATGAAAAAAATCAATCTACTATGGTAGGGTGAAATCGTTGTGTTAGAAATACACTCTATAGGCATTCAGCAAATATTAATTAATATAAAGAGATTATCATTCATCCCAGAGATACCCCCAGAACAATAACCTATCTCCTTTGTTCTTGGTTGCCCACTAAAATGTGATAGAAAGACTATTTTGCTAAACACACCCTATACATTGGCCACAGGACATACAGAAATCAAGTGGTACCGACTAGAAAGGATCCTCCCTCTGGCTAGCTCTCAAAGTATTAGGAGGTACCATGGAGGCTGATGGGAGAATAAACTGGGAACTGTAATAGTGACCAGCCTGGCAAGGTATGCCTATGGGTACAATAATGGCATGAATTTTATGGGGCTAACTCATTGTTTTCTGTGGCTTACCCCCACAGAAGGTACACCTACATGCTACTGCAAATATTACCAAGAACCCACAGTTCGAGATCTCACAGACCTAGGGATGCACCCACTACTATTATTCTGATAAAGGGACATAGCGCTGAACTGCTTTTTAAGTTTATATTTCTACATCTGCAGCTCAGTTCTCAGACCTCATCAGTGAAGTTTCTTTGTGCAGCGGTAGTAATTAAAGTAAAACTCATGTCTGGCAGAAGTTCAGGTGAATAAGAGTGTATGGAGCGCTCAGCCACCGTGAGGACATCTGCATTAGCCTTCCTCTCCAAGGATGGGCCATCACTGAGGGCCATTTACTGAAAACCAGTAAGAGCCAGGAGCTGAGAGGATCACAGTGTAACAGTGTAACAGTGTCCTCCGGATGTGCCAGGACAGCAGTAGCCATGAGCTCACGGCAGCTGAGGTTGCCTGAATAAGGCCTGTGTAAGATCAAGCCAGTCACACTGGGGTGAAGGGGACCATGAGTCCCTGCCCATAACTGAAGAGCTATGAACAGCTATGGTTTCTGGGAGAGGAGGAGTTAGTTTCTTTAAGGCTATGGATCCTGGTAGGTCACCCAGGCTCCAGGAAAGGACCCCACACCCCGAAGTATATGAGCAACACATATTGGAACCAATGAGCTATTAAATAGTAATTTTTAAAAGTAGGAGGCACATTAAGTAGGAGTCAGGTTGGACCTGAGAGGAATTGAGGTGGAAGTAAACATAACCAGAATGCAAAGTATGAAGTTCTCAAAGAGTTAATAAAAAAATTATTTTAAAGGTGTTATATTCAAAAGACAAGCTCTATGGAAAATTACCGAATTGTTTTGGACAATTGTATGTAGCATTTAAAAATTGCTTTGAAAATAACACCATGGCTGGGCATGGTGGTAATGCCTATATTTTCAGTACTCTGAAAACTGAGGCAGGGGAACTGAAAGTCAGACAGACATTGTCCTGGGCTTAGAGAGAGTGTGTAAGTCTAGTGTGAGCTACGCAATGATACCTTGTCTAAAAAAACCAACCCCCCCCAAAACAACAGAAAATCCCCCCAAAAACAAACAAGCCAAAACAATGAAAAAGATAAAGAGACTTTTAGCTACAACTATTATTTACTGAGAACTTACTATATACTAAATATAAATGATGAAAAGTCAAAGATAAAAATTGAACAGCAACAAAAAATCTTGTCCCCCTCGTGCATTTCAGGAATAGAGTCTAAAGAAAAAGTAAAGTTTTGTTCTACAGGGATTTCCTGTAGTACAAAACTCTCTAAAAACTACAGGTATCCCATCAGTGGGGATGGTCAGGAAGAAGGCAAGCACGGTGTCTCAAAAGGAAGCAGAAACGATGCAGATGCCCTGAGAAATGTGTAGGAAGAGTCTCACATGCCAACCAGTGTCCTGCCACAGGTCTTCAGCCACGGCACGTGAGAGGAAAGGGAAGATAACATGGGGGACAGGGTGGGTTTCCAGGTCATCCTTAAGGACGCAGTGAATTCAACCTCAGCTAGGCCATAACACAGTAAAGAGAAATGTTTTTAAACAAGAAAAGAGCTTCATGTTTTATATGTTTAGAACAATAAGTGTGTGTGGAATCTGAGGGAATTTGAAATTCTGGGGTGAAGGAGGGTTCAACACCAATTCAAGTGATGGTGTTGCCTTTTCAGCTGCAATGTTTCTACTAAGGAATATATTTGAAGATGTTATAATTCCTAAACTGCTTCATGGTGATATATCCCTGAAAGGAAGTCTAACTTTTTGAGCATAGATGATTTGCCATTTGCTATGAGTTAAGTGAGTTCATTCAGGCTGTTTATTTCCTCTGCAATGCAAAAGAAAGCCTGAGCTAGACACATTTCTCTGCACCATTGTGCATTGTAGATGGCTTACACATAGAAGTTTACACATAGTAGATGGCTGTGCCAAACCACCATCTAACACTGACGAGTTTATAGAGAGCTCCCCGCTAGTACGAGACCAGGAAATAGAACACGGCTTCAGAGGATCGTGGTAAAAGCCAGGTACGCGCCAGCAGGTCATATTTATAGTTACAATATTTGGGGCTAACACAGCCAGAGAATCCTGAGGCAAGGAAGGATGGCAGTGTTGCTGTTTTCCTTTGTCTGGAAAAAAAACGGGTGTGCGCCCATTCAAAGTGAAGCAAGGAGCTCTGACCTTTGCCATATGGCTAGAGGTTGTGCCACCCTCCTTGCCAGCTCTGCTGTGTTCATGCTCTATGAACAAGACTTGGCAGCTGCCCGCCAGGAAGGAAGAAACCTTTCTGTGCCTGAAGGTAATGTTTAACCAGATTTACACATCTTAGAAACAAGAACAGGTCTAAAAGACCATTAGAGCACAGGTGTCACTAGTGATCCCTAGTTAACACTCAAAACACTTAAGGGACGAGGGGGATGTGGTGGTATGAATGAGAACAGCCCCCATAGATTCATATATTTGAATGTCTGGTTCCCAACTGGTGGACTATTTAGGAAGGATTAGGGGGTGTGGCCTTGTTGAAGGACTATCACTGGAAGCGGGGTTTTGAGCTTCCAAAAGCCCATGCCTGACCCCACCTCTACCTCCAACTTGTGAAGACAAGTCCTCAGCGACCGCTCCAGCAGCACCTGCTTGCTGCCATGATCCCCACCGTGATGGGCACGGATTCACCCTTTGAATCCATAAGAAAGCCCCCCAATGAAATGCCTCCTTTGATAAACTGCCGTGGTCACAGTATCTTTGCACATCAACCGGACACTGGCTGCAACAGAGAATGAGAAACGAAGACAAAACCAGGTATAGTGGAAGAGAGAAGAAGGGAATGAATGGCTGCAGGGGTCGATGATAAATAAATAATCTGACAACAGACTCGTGACAGCTTACAAAGTAAGATGTGCACGCTCGTGGTGTGGGAGGTACTGGGCGGAGTTTTACACCTGGGTGGCTGGCCTACTGGCCAGTTCTCAAAGAGTGAACATTTCCTGCCAGGCACCTTTCTAAGTAGACATGTTTTATAGCTCACAGAGTCCTCTCTAAACAAAGACCAGATTGCTCTTCCATCTTAGAAAAGGGCTACAGTGTGAACACTGCTGCATGATGCTTTCATGTACTTGGTGCTTTTTATAAAGCAGGCGTCACCATTTCTGTCACATGGAGGCCAACAAGGAGGTAACAGGTTAAGTAGCATGTACCCCGTTAGCATAACTAGCTAGTAACAGGACTGGGACTTAAACCTGTAAGTGTCTGACTCCCAGATACACTTTTGATGACACACGAGTGCTTGTTACATGTCGAGCTCTCTTCAAAGTGTGTGTGAGCATACCCTATTCTCCTCCCAACCCCATGAGCTTGGATACTAACACCATTTCTGTTTCACCAAGGAAGAAACAGACAGAGAAGCAACTGGGGTTGCTTCGCTGCTATTGGGGGAAATTAGGATGAGAGCCCAGGAAGCTGATTCAGAGGCAGACCCTTAGCCTAGCACTGTGCTGAGTCTTTTTGTCTAAATGGGGACTAGAGCAAGCATATGAGACACCGAAAACAGAAAGCGGCCTCGTAGCTGAACGGCCACCGAGCAGCAGCACCACTCCTAGTAACATTAAGTTTTCAAGACTTATTTTTTAATGATGGTTCTTAAACACCTTGTAACCCACCAGAGGTAGTGGAAAAGAAAAGATACAGGGGAAGTGGACCCGTTTAGAAAGGTTCTTTGGAACAACTCCCGTCTGTGTTGTCTGGCAATCAACAGTTCAGTTCACAGGTCAGCAGGCAGCAGCAGCAACTCGATCCACTCGCAAACACCTCACGGACACACCAGCCATCCCAGTTCAGCAGAGTCAAGTTAACAACAGAGGTGACACAACCTAGCAGAGACAGCCAAGCCTCAGGTTGGGTTTGAGTCAGCAGGAGGGACCAACAACTAGGAGTTCTTGGCTGTGCCTCTCTCAGGGAAGCAAAGATCAGCGAAGACCAGTGGAGACGGGAGACCCACAAGTGCTGCCCAGCTAGCTGCACCAGCAAGGCAAGCTCTATCTCCATCACTCCATGGAGTCCTGTTTAAACCCTCCACACATCACGTGCCCTCCACACGCCTTGCCTCAGACAGGTCTTGCCTCAGCACGTGCATCCAATCAGCCGGAGTCCTTAGAAGCTGCAAGAAACTGCAGCACGCCACCAGAAGGTTGTTTTGTTTTTGTTTTTGTTTTTGTTTTTTGTGGGGAGGGTGCATTTCGCTCTTTGGAGTCCCAACAAATGCAGCTGGTGGACCAATATGTGTGAGCTGTTAGCAAAAATCCTTCATCACGTGTCCTTCCATGTGCTTGCTTTAGCAGAACATCCTCTCTCTCCTGTGTCTGCTTCAGAGAAACGTTCCTTCACGAGCCTACCTTAGCCTTTCATGCCTGTGTCCATTTTAATGAAATGTTCCTTCACGTGTTTGCCCCAGGAAAACACCATCCAACACAACTGACTCTCCAAAGAACCCTTAAGTTTCTATTTTGACTCCTGGTAATATTCTCGGAGCCCTTGTGAAGTTTCTGCTGGACACCGGCAGGCCATCCGGATCTACTTCAGGACCGAAGGCTTATTGCTCTAGCTGAGGCTGGGCTGCATCACAGCTTGCCTCTGATGCCTGCTCTCAGCTAGAAAAAACAAAAAACAAAACAAAACAAAACAACCCTGCCCGATCAGTTAGCCAAGAACCTTGTCGGCAAGGCACAACTCATCTTTCATGGGTGTTGATTCTCAGGGTGAACCCTCCTAAACACCTTGGTTGCCAGATACAGTGCCACACACCAGTATAGCAACAACAAAAGGAAAGACAAACAACAAAGAACCCATTAGAATAGCTGCCTCTGCTTCTCAACCTGCTGAGGAGACCACTTACCTAGAAAACCTCCCTCTGATGCCTCCCTAGGTCACCTCACCAAACTCACCCAGTCCTGGGATCTTTTGTAAATAAAAGTACAAAGGTTTAACTTGGCCAAAGATAGAGATGGCCATAGATGGATCTGGAACTGGAATCGAGATAGTCTAATCTATAACTTCTGCTCTTCCTACCTGTATTTTCCAAGTGCTTGGATTATAGGTGTATATATACTACCATACCCAGTTTATATGGTGTTGGGTGTCAAGCCCAGGGCTCTGAGCATGCTGAGTAAGCACTCTAGCAACTGAGTCACATCCCCAGCCCAGCTGTCTAATTCTAGAATGTGTGATTATTCTCAATATCTGCGCAACTGCACCCAGGGGAAACGGCTTCAGCTACTGAGATTTATAAGTCCAGCATGCCTTTAATCCAGAGGAAGAAAAAGAACATTTAAAAACAATGAATTAATTGTTTGTCTTGGGCGAATGGATGAAACTAGAAAATATCATCCTGAGTGAGGTAACCCAATCAAAAGGAACACACATGGTATGCACTCACTGATATGGGGATATTAGCCCCAAAGCTCAGAATACCCAAGATACAATTCGCAGACCACATGAAGCTCAAGAAGAAGGAAGACCAAAGTGTAGATAATTTGGTCCTTCTTAGAAAGGGGATTAAAATCCCCATGGCCCACAGCCAACCAATGGACTGAGCATAGGGTCCCCAATGGAGGAGCTAGAGAGGACCCAAGGAGCTGAAGAGGTTTGCAGCACCATAGGAGGAACAATAATATGTACCAACTAGTACCCCCAGAGCTCTCAGGGACTAAACCCAGGGACACATGGAGGGACCCATGGCTCCAGCTACATATGTAGCAGAGGATGGTCTTTTCAGACACCAAGAGAGAGGAGAGGCCATTGGTCCTGTGAAGGATCGATGCCCCAGTATAGGGGAATGCAAGTCAGGAAAGTGGAAGGTGGGGGTTGGTAAGCAGGGGGAGGAGGTAGGAGATAGGGGTTTTCAGAGGGGTAATGAGGAAAGGGAATAGCATTTGAAATGTAAATAAAGCAAATATCTAATTAAAAAATTTAAAAAGCAAAAAATTTCAGTTGTGAGGTAAAATAAATCTCACCACTGAGCATACCCAAGCAGTACCTGGAATGGCCAGCCTGCAATAATCCTCCTCCAGGTCTCCCACCACTCATTTCTTGGGAAGACAGAATCGAAATAGCAAAGGGGAAGACGTTCAATTAAATATATACGCGAGTACATTAAATTAGCTTAAACTCAAAGAGAAAAGGTTTCGTCCTCCAAGATGAGATGTTTATCATTTAATACATCTGTCTGCTATCTTTCCTCACACAAGGGGAGTTGAAAACATAAAATGCCAGCAGATGGCCCTGACTTTAATGAGAAGCTACAGGGTCTGAGATCTGCTGGCACTGTCCTCAGAGAGATGGAGCAGTGTTGAAAAGACGGGGGTGGAGGAGAGAACGGAGGTAGCACAGGCTCGTAGCTTCTGTCTGAGTTATAGTCCACGATTACAGACTTTATCCAGTGCTATAAATTGGCAGACGCTTTTATCTATCCTAACTCTACCAGTACAGATATATTCAAGACAAACACAAATGTCACAATTCTCACGTCAGCTTAAATTATGTGGAATCCATTTTTTTAAAAAATTATACCTAAATTATTTCTAATGGAGGCAACTGAAAAAATTCAAATATTAAACTTATTTCTGATCCTAGGTTGTCTCAGGCACACCTCTGTTTCATTGAAAATCTAGAGTAAATCTAAAATATACCAGGACACAGGAAGGCTGAGAAATCAAACACCGAGAAAATGGATTCAGTTAGCAAGGATTACATGCATCACCGAACTGTACTAAAGTGAATGCTTGCAAACGCCAGAGGTTCTCATTCCGAAACTGGGGATCTTGGAAGAAAAATCAATCATGCTGGAGAGAGTAACCCCTCTTCATTCATCTCCAATTAGTCAAGCACAACCAGGTGGATTTCCTATCATAGGTGGATCAAACTTGTGAAATTGGTTTTGATCTAAGATTCACTGGTACATCTTCTATAGGAAGCCTCTACTCAAACCCTCTTCCACCAGCATGAATCCTAATGGATGCTTCCGGGTTTTTCCCCATCCTACGTTTTGTTCACTGTGTCTCATGTTGACTATCCAACACTCAGTGTGTCTTAGGGTAACTACTGCAAATCTCCCTGGAATTACCCTGTAGGAGCTGAGGTTTTGAGGACAGACGAAGAGCCTTCAAGCTGGATGAGCCTTCAAAACATATGTCACATACCTGTATTCCCAGCACTTGGCAAGCTGGGACTTCAGGGCTACACAGTAAGACCTTGTCTCTCAAAGAAAAAAAGAGAAAGAGGAGAAAAAAAAAAACCCACACACCATATTATTAAGTGAAAGCAGGCATAAAGAGCCAGTTCTTCAGATCTTTTATTTTTTAATAAATCAAATAATATTGGTCATATTGTTTTTATTAGGGCAAAACCCCTTCTGGAAAGTCACTGCTCAGACTAATAATGGAGTAGGTAGAGGGTTTGGGTATTTTTCTGAATAATCAATACCAAAGCTGCTGATGTAAATTTATTTGAACTCTAGGGAACACAACCTTTGAAGTTCTGGGAACATTTTAAATATAGTGTGCAAATCAATAAATGGACAAAAACATCACTGTCAATGTATTCATTTTTATTTGGAGAGAAAATATGTCTTGAAATGTAATGGCTCATTCCCTCTCTGAACCTTTGCCTAAAGTCTTCTTTTCTTTTCTTTTCTTTTCTTTTCTTTTCTTTTTTCTTTTCTTTTCTTTCTTTAAACAGAAGAAACTCGTGATAATCTCTGAACATGAAACATTCTTTTGGGCTATAATTAGAAATGGTATGCCAAGGTCCCTCTCTCAACAGGGTGACTCCTCAAACCCTGAGGAGTCCTCTTTCTAGCCCTTTGTACTGATTTTATATTATATATATATATATATATAAAATTTTTTTTACTTGTTCATTAATTCACATTCAAGTCTAGACCTGCTCTAACCAGAAGGGCTTGAGAATATTTTACGGAGGGATTCTACTGGCCTACTTTGGTGATATGTCTCCCTTTGAATGGAATGCAGCTAGGAGATTTAAAATATATATATAGTCACTATTTTCACAGTCCACTAAGCAAAAATACAAAGCAATTTTTTTCTTCTTACCCCCATTTTCCCTTCCTTCTTTTTCTTCACCCCCCTACCCCCCATGGTGTTCAAATTAAAGAAAGGTGAAAATTGAAGCTGTTGCACACAAGGCGATTGCAACATGCATATTTGATTTTTATGATGGATCTAAATTGCTGAATAAGGCCACGGAACAAAGGGAGACTGTAGCTTCCTGCCTGTCACAGGCAGCCACTGAAGGCAGAACAAAAGCTTCGGCCATTAGGGGCTCAGCAGGGAGACACATTATATAAATGACTTTGTCTTCTCTGCCCCCTCCCCCCTACTGGGTGCACTGGACAGGGGTAGGCGTGTGTGTGTGTGTGTGTGTGTGTGTGTGTGTGTTCGATGATTTAGTAGGGAAGAGATAAGAAACGCTGGAAGCAGCTATGGGAAAAGGAATGAATCCTTGCATGTGCTTGAAAGGGCCTTGTTTTATGCACTGGACCAGGGTGACTCTCTGTGCTGTCTGTGCTCAGAGGGTCTCCTAAAATTCCCCAGAGGAATATGGTATAAGTCTTCAGAGAAACCGTTGGCTTCTCCTTATACTATTTTATCTCTTTATTGAGAACGATGAAGAAGGAAAAACGGCTAGGAAAAAGTATAAAATTTTATAAAACTAGAATTTCATAAAAATTCTAATAAAAAGCTAAATGTGCTCAGAGAATTAAGTCTACCCATGATTCAGTACGGCCCTGGCTTTCTGGGACAATGCATCAATACTGCCTTCCAGACTTCAGGAAAGAAGAGACGGATTAGTAAGAATCCAAATTTTAATGTAGAAGAGTCAAACGACTTTAGCAGCCTTCCCTCTGGTTCCCTGAATTACCAGGGGGTTTCCAACACCAGCAATCCCATGAAGTTAACAATCTCTGCGCACAGAATTTGTTTTGTAGAAAAGTTTTAGAACACTCCACAAAGGCCAATCATTTACCGCTTCTAAAGTCACCCAAAGGAAGGGTTGTGGGGAAATTTCCAGCAGAGAAGAGAATCTAAGCAGAGTTAGGTTTATGCACAAAACTCTTAACTTCCATGTTGGGCAGGACTGAAGTCCAGGTCACTGGCCACCCACATCCATCTCTGGTGTGACTATACATTCCTGTGAGGAAATACCTCGTGGCAAGGTTACATTTCAGAGACCATTGTTAGACACCCTGAGTCTTTGCTGACTCTTCTAATGCAGTGAATACCTCTGTTCCTTGGGTACCAAGTAACAGAAGATGTTTCTCCTGTTTGTTATGGTAAACCCAGCATGCTTGGTAACTGTTACCTCCTGATGAGAGGATGGTGCAGCTAAGCCAGGAAACGGCCCTTTCTCCTCAATCACTACTACCTCAGATCTGAAGCAGAGACAAATCTTGCCAGAGGTCATAAGAGACAATAGTACATTGATATTGTCTTAAACTGATCACCAACCTACCTTTTGGAAAGCACTTTGGGTTTCTCCTTTAAGGAGGTTAATATTAATTAAAATATTATGTATCTTTTTTTTTTTAAATTGGGTGGCAAAAGATTGCTCGTGGACACAGGTGAGAGGAGGGACTAAGGTTTGTCACCAACTTTAAGCAGCTGGGGTCAATAGGGGGCCAAAGGACATCCCTAAGCCTGGTTGCCAGAGGTGAGTACCAGTTGCTACAAATAAATAAGCACACAGCTGAGTGGGGGAAGAGTCTGCTGCACGGCCATTTCTGCTACCAATCATTTATTTGGTGATTGTATGTGTCACAGAGCCTAAGAGAGTATGACACAGTCTCCAGATAAGAAAACCACCGACGTGTACTTGTTCCTCGCCAAGAAGATACTAAGTAGTCAAATAGCTACAAATGTGACATACAATGAAACTCACTCTCAAAGGAGGAGGATGTTATTAAATCCAAGAGGACGGAGCAAGCCTGGGAGACCCTCTCAGAGATCTCTGATCTTCTGACGTGCATCTCCATTCCCACAAGTCAAGAAGAGGGGTTCTCTATGTGTTCACAGACACCTTCGCCTCTTCTTTATCCTGCCAGAGGAGAAGACACCGTTTTATTTTGTTGAAAGGTAGAACAGAATACCAGCTTGGGCAGAGGCATCCGGAATCCATATTTTCTACAGAGCCATCAGTGCCCTGTTTAAAAATGGTAAGCCCTAGCCTCACCGTGTTTCTTACACTCACATTTAAATGTCTGAAAACTAGGGGCTGGGGAGGTGGTTGGAGGTTAGGAGCACTGGCTGCTCCAAAAGAGGAATTGAGTTTGATTCCCAGTTAACCACAGCATTTGGCTCACAACCTCCCCCTTGTGGCCGTCACAGGCACCTGCACCCAGATGGTACAGATAGATACATTCAAACACGTGGCATACTGATAAACTTAGAATAATAGACTTAGAGAAATTGAATCAAGACTAAAATTCAGTTCCTCGGCTACACTAGCTGTATTTCGGGTGTACTTGAGCGCAGCCACTGTACTGGCCACTGGCAGCAGGAGGCTGGTGCAAGGACGGAAGTCACTCAGCATCTGAGGCATGCTGGCCACACATGGTATGCCTGGTTGCAAGCCACCTTTTCTCTTGCTTGCGATGCCATTCATTGCTTGCCGCCCCTGCTGTGAGCATCCCAGAAAGGTTCCCACTGTCTCCAGCCCAGCTTGTACCTCAGCCCCCCAATAACCGCCTTCCCTTTAGCCACGCCAAGCTTCTCAGCCCTCTCCCCAGAGCCTTGCACATACTCTCCCTTGCAAATGCTCTCCCTGCCTGTGAACTCCACCTCCAGCCCCCTGGGCTCTCTTGTCCAGGGATCTACACTGCTTTTCCCTTTCCCCAGAAGCCTCCTCCTTCCCTGCACTTCAAACACTAACTCACTTCTGATTTCACTAGGAAAGCCTGTTCTGGTTAAGTCAAATCCTCCTGTGCAAACTCGCATTCCTTTCTCACATACCGCTTATTACAGTGGAAGATTTACATTTATTTGTGCCATTTTTGATGCAAGTCGGCCCCTTCAAATCCACTGAGAGCTCCTTGAGGGCAGGGACCACGTCTGCTTCTGATAACTGTTATATTCTCAAATGGGGGCAGAAAGCAAGGAACAAAGGAGGAGTTTAGCGGGCACGTGGACACGGTTTACTGAACTAAGAATGGGTGTGAGCAGAGGAAAGTTCCGAGCGGAGAGCTAAGGGACGCGCAGCTGCTTCTATGCTCAGAAAGCACCTGCCCTCAAAGCGAGGGTAGAGAAATGCAAGGGTTATTTATCCAAGTGTGACATACTTGAATTTTTGGGTCCATAAGAACAATATCCCTCCAAATAAAAATACCTACTCGAATACAGTAGAATTATGGGTATCATTTGCAATCTTTCTCTCTGTCTAAATTTAGTATTTCTCCAAAAGGTTACAAGAAAATATCTTTGTAACAAAATATCTCTGAGTAGCAAGAACTGGGAATGTTTTTCCCACTTCAGCCAGGCCAGAGTTGAATTTCTGTCTCCTCTGCCTTTTGGTAACTCTGGTAGCCTTCCACATGCTGCCTCACCACTTGGAACCACACATACTGACTGGAAATAATTACGCTGTCCAGGTAGTTGGGAAGAATAAATGTGATATTGGGTATAAACTATTCAGTAAATAATGTAACTGCACAGGATAAAATAGCCACACAGGAAGAAACAGTCAGCCAGCTGAGCATGCACTTCAGGTTATCATGTTTCTTATATATAACTTTGAAAATAGAATTTTAGTTTAAAAATTCTAACTGTGGCTTCATTTTTGTTGTTTTCTATTACTACTACTACTACTATACTACTACATTGTGTGTGTGTGTGTGAGAGAGAGAGAGAGAGAGAGAGGTAGCCCAGGCTGGCACCACTCACCATGTAGCCAAGGATGGCCTTGAACTTCTGATTCTCCTTGTGTCTCCTTCCTGAATGCTGGAATTACAGGCATACACAATGCCAGGGGTTGAACATGCTGGCCAACCATACCACCCACCAAGCCACATCCCCAACCTCTAACTGTGGCTTCTGATGCTGAGTTTGCTCCCAAAATTACATTTATTTTCTTTTAAACATGATTAGTCTATGTGAGTTGGTAACTGAGATTAGTTATGAAGATGAAACACACTTAACAAATACTTTTGTGTGTGTGTGTGTGTGTGTGTTTTCCCCCAGTACATCAGGTGCTGTATTAGGGATAGCACAGCAAAACCTGTATTAATACAACTCTTTCAGCCTTAATAACATGAGTGATTCCTGCTATGCATAAAATTATCATGTGTCACAAACTTTATTATACTGGTATAATATTTTTAATAAATTATTTTTAGTGTTTACAGATGCATAAACTAATCTTATAAAAATTAGCATTGATTATGTCATTTGAAATTTAAGTGTCTAACAATGGTATGTTAGTTACATAAATTTTAATATATCCATATAATAGGATATATTAAATACATAGCTATTACAAATATAGTTGCAGAAATATGTTTAATGGTACAGGAAAATGCTCACAATATTTTGGTAAATTCAAAAGATAAAACTTCATGTTTAATAAGAATCATTTTATCTAGATTTCTAGCTATTTACCTATCTACATATCTCTTTATATTTATATATAAATTACAGGGTATGTCTGTATAAGCAAAAAAGACCAAAAAGACATTAAATATTATGATTTTTTGTTATCAGGATATAGCTCTAAACTGTTCTTCACAATAAAATGAACACAGACAGTTTATTGTTTTCAGTTCTGAGGATCAAATCTAGGGCCTCATGTGTGCTAGGCAGATGCTATGTAGCCCTGAGCCACACCCCAGCCATCATTTTTAAAGCCATACTGATGCACCTCAGACCGGAAATGCCATTCTTGTGACTCTTCCAGGAAACAAATGCAAATGTGTTCTTTTAAAGAACCATCTCTTGCTGCCCTGTGCTGTGTGAGGCCTTGGCCCTGTGCTGCCCTGTGCTGTGTGTAGTTTCTCTCCTTCACTATTGGCTTCCGCTGTGTATCATCTGATATTAGCTTTTTTTCCTCTTTCCTACTTTCAGATGGGCAATCACACGACTAAGTTCTCACCTGTTCATTTAGAACACACACATTTGCAACCAAGACGTTTTTTCTGCATGGGTTAGCTGAACCTCCTGTGTCGTGATAGCAGTATTTCATTTTCTATTTTTCTGCTATTTTCCCTCAAAGTATGGGCTATTTTAACATTTGCTTTAAATCTGTGGTGCTAAGCGAACACACTCTGCATGGGTTTGCTTCTTTGAAATATATTGACACTCTCTTCATAGATAGAATGCAGTTGTTATAGACTTAATATCCACCCCATGCCCCAAATAAACCTCCATGTGTTGAGTTTTCAATCCACGATGTGATCACATTAGGTGAGGCTTTGGCAGTGAAAGGCATGAGGATGCTGCCTTCATAGTGGAACTAGTGCCTTAATGGAGAGATCCCAGGTAGCTCCCAGCCCCTTCTGCCCTGTGGGATTACAAGAAGGCAGTCTGGAAGGGAGTCCTCACCAACAGTATGGTGAGAAGCAAATTTTTGTTCTTTATAATCTACCCAGCCTGTGATACTGTTTTTTGTTTTGTTTATTTGTTTTGTTTTGTTTTGTTTTTGAGACAGGGTTTCTCTGTATAGCCCTGGCTGTCCTGGAACTCATTTTGTAAACCAGGCTGGCCTCAAACTCAGAAATCCTCCTGCCTCTGCTTCCCAAGTGCTGGGATTAAAGGCATGTGCCACCACTGCCTGGCACCTGTGATACTGTTACAGTAGCCTGAATTGCTTCAAATAGTGATTCACTTAAAAAACAAACAAACAACTTTCTTCATGTACTTAAAATATTAATATTTAATATGTAGTTGTCATATGGATTCCAAAGTTTACACTAAATTTTACTAAAACAAGTTAAGACTTCAGCCATCGGGATGGCTCAGTGGGGAAGTAAGAACTGCCAAGCCTGATGGCTTGGTTTGATTCCCCAGAGCACACCCAGCGGAAGGAGAACACTGACTCTTACACACTGTGTTCCCATGCAGGACAGCATAGCCTATGTATTGAGTTCCAGGCTAGCCTGGTCAACAGAGTGAGACTTTTCTTTTAAAAGATAAGACACGGGTGGTGGTGGCGCACGTCTGTAATCCCGGCACTCTGGGAAGCAGAGGCAGGTGGATTTCTGAGTTCGAGGCCAGCCTGGTCTACAGAGTGAGTTCCAGGACAGCCAGGGCTACACAGAGAAACCCTGCCTCGAAAAAACAAAACAAAAAAAGAAAGAAAGAAAGGAAGAAAGAAAGAAAGAAAGAAAGACAGAAAAGAAAAGAAAAGAAAAGACAGACAAAAAAAGCAGCTAAATAAATACATGGTAAAAATGATAAATGAATTGTTTCTGAGGCAGACGATTCTGGGAAAACGAGAAAACGGTACATCAGGAAACACTGGGAATCAGTTCACCATTAGGCAGCAACTGTCCTGGCAAATCCCACCCAAGGTAAGTGTTTGAAGACTTCAGCTTTCACTGAAAAGCCAGACGGTTCTTTGGTAAAATGTTGGCTACTTATTCCAATAGCCCCAAACAAACCTCAGGTGTGGTAGTCACATACATGCTCCTGGAGGAGCCTGAACTGCAGGTATAAGAAGCAAGATAGGCAGAAAAGACCCTGTCCAATAAACAACGGGGCCAGCAGAGGCATCTACGCTCTTATGGCCAAATGAAGCTCCTAAGAGTGAAAGGGAAGACACAGGCAGGCAGGCATTGCTGCAACTTCACACCTGAAGCAATTGCTAAGAAATTTAAATGATCAACCCAAAGCCAGCCATCATGGTATGGGCCAGTAATTCCCACACCTGAGTGGGTGAGGCAGGACCATCATAGGCTAATCCAGGCTATACGGTAAGTTACGAGACTGAGCTACATAGCTAGACTTTCAAAGACAAAAGTTCAGAGATGTATCTCAGTGGGGGAAATACTTGCAGAACATGTGGAAGGTCGTGGGGTTTAAATACCAGGCTATAACAAGCAAACCAACCACAAATGAAAAATCACTGTGCCTTTCCCTTGCATTTTTATGTCTTCGTTCTTTTCCTGAAGTCAGACGCTTAAGAACATAGGATGCTGTTTTAGTTAGGTTTTGGTTGCTGCGATGAAACACCGCAGCCAAGGTATGTGATGGTCTTGGCTTATAGCTCTAGACGGACCTAAGTCCATCGTGGTGGACAGGTGTGATGAGAAGCTGTCCCCATGATAGCAGGAGCAAGCGGTGAGATGAGCGCTCATATCCCCCAACTCACGCACAAAACAGAAGTGGCAAGAAAACAGGACGTGGCACAAAGCTTTGATTGCGAAGTCTGCCCCCAGTAATGGCCCTCCTCAGCAAGGCTGGACCACCCAACCCTTCCCCAACAGAAACTCCAACTGACAACCAAGCATTCTTGCCTGAGAGCCTAGTGGGACATTCCTCATGGAAATCTCGACGAATGCGCATCAGACAAGGCATGCATGCCATGTTTTAAGTCAGGACCTAGGCTCAGAGAAGACCTAGCATCTCCATTTTAAATTGTCAACTAGTCTCTAATACAAAGATAGCTTAGGGCTCTTTTAGAGAAAAAAAAGGGGGGGCAATGATTTCCAGAGTCAAATTCAGTTTTGCAAAAAAGCACAGACAGAAACAAATCACAGAGCACTCAAAAAAGAAAAGAAGAAAAGAAAAGAAAGAAAGAAGAAAGAAAGATGGGCTCAGGTCAAAAATTGAATTAACAAAGTCTAAAAAGAATAAAATAGCCGTGGGAGTGGAGAAAGTCAGAAGGTCACCATGAACAAAACCGGGAGTTGATAGACAAAGGAAGCAAAAGCTACTTGTGACCTGAAAAGCAGAAGAACTGAAATAGCCTCCTCCAAAGGCAGAAATACATTTGAGCTGGTCATACAGTTAGCCAACTTCAGCTCACGTAGGATTATCTAGTCAGAGGAACAAAAAAAAAAAAAAAAAAAAAAAAAACACTAAAATGACTATAAAGGATTTGGGCAGTTTAATAGTATAAGATCTGTGATCCTCCAAAGAAAAGACTGCTGTCAAGGAAGAAACAGAGTACTACAGAAAGGTGGTAGCTGAATCCCCAGCACTCGGGAGGCCTAGCAGGTACATCTCTGTGAGTTTGAGGTCAACCTGGTCTACAGAACCAGTTCTAGGACAGCCAGGGCTACACAGAGGAAACCCTGTTTCAAAAAAGACAAAACAAAAAAAGCAAATAAACTCAACTAATTCCAAAGATTTTGAAATCACAGAAGCCCTGTGGAACATGACTACACTGTCAAAAGACAAGAAGGGGGGAGGGCTCGACAAAGGAGTGAGGGGTGCCAGCTACCTAGAGAGGACCAAAGGAGTGAGGGGCACCAGCTATGTAGAGAGGACCAAAGGAGTGAGGGGAGCTACAGAGAGAGGACCAAAGGAGTGAGGGGAGCTACAGAGAGAGGACCAAAGGAGTGAGGGGAGCTATGGAGCGAGGACCAGAAAGCAGGTTTTTTTCAAAAGACTATCATCAAATTATCTGCCAGCCAGATATAGTGGGCTGGAAGAGAAAAGAAGCAATTAATCCAGAATCCTTTATTCAGCAAAATTGTCTTTGAAAAGTCTGGAGATCGGGGGAGCGGGGGATGAGGCACAGTAAGAGTGCTGCCTAGTTGCACGCCTGTGATGACCTCAGCGCTTCAGAGACAGAAAGACCAGGAATTCAAGGTCATCTCCAGCTGTATTAGACCTGTCTCTCGAAAATAAAGAAAAGGGGGGTGGGGTGGAGTAAGGCTTTTTTTTTTTTTTTTTTTTTTTTTTTTGATAAACGCTGGGGGAATCTGTTGTCACTGGACTTACCTTTGAATAAATGTGAAACAAGCCAGCTATGGTGGCACGAAGTCATAATCCTAGTGCTCAGGAAGAGGAGGCAGGAGGATTGAGAACTCAGGGTCGATTACAGCTGCACAGTTAGCTCAAGGCCAGGGCTGGCCATGCCCAATCTCCACTTTTGTTCTATCAATGGGTTTTATTTTTAATGCCGTGTGTGTGTGTGTGTGTGTGTGTGCACATGTTAATGCTTATGGGTTTACACACATCTGCCATGGTGTGTGTGTGAAGGCAGGTGACAACTTATGAAAGTTCTGTGCTCCCACTATGGGGTCTGGTGACGGGACTCAGTTCATCAGGATGGCACGGCTAAGGCACCAGGCCAGCCTTCTATTTTTATTTTGCTATAAGACTTAAGAAACTAATGGATCTTTTTAAATCCCAATCATTTCCCTGTGTTTCTGGGTTTCAATATGAGCAGATACAACTTTGCAACATTTTACAATCATTTTTTTAAGATTAGCACAGGAAACAATGGGTTTGGATTTCATTCATATCTATTGTTACATTTGGTGCTCATTCGATCCCCCTATCCATGGCTATTCCTGACCCCTCCAGGACCCTCTCTGCCTCTTCTCATTACCACAGGCAGCACCTACCACTTCTACTTTCTTACTGAATTTGTTCCACCACAGTCTTTATTTCCCACGTCCCTTAAGATCCCCTTCTCCTCTCTCGTGCCTCTCTTTCTAGTTCCAAGACACACTTTTAAATCGAAGCTCTACATATAAGAGAAACATTCACAATTTGCCTTTCTGAGTCTGGCCTACTTTGCTTGAACTGGAAATCACACTAAGCAACATCACAGAGGTATATAAGGCCTGCTTTTTTTTTTTTTTTAAATTCTACTTTAAGTCAAGTTGGTCAAAATTTAAATTAGAAGGTTAAGATACTGAAAATAGTAAATGTATTTCTGTAACCACAAGGAATGGCTGCAGAATATACACAGAAAAATAAAAAAAGAAATGAAAACACTGCTGTTCTACAAAAATGCACTCAACAGAAAATATGACAGTAATGTAGAAATTGACAAAACTGTGAGTCACGGAGTGGAAAAATGGCAAACGGAGTGAAGACATTTCTTATCAGTAATTACTTTAAGTGTAAATAGAATAAAATTTCAATCAAAAGATAGAGATTGGTAGAATGGCTTTAAAACCACGATCCAATTATATGCTGTCAAGGTTCGCTTTGGATTTAATACCACAAATAGGCCGAAATGAAATGACAGACAGATATTCCACAGAAATAGCAACCTAAAGAGACCATGGGCTGCTATATCTATAGCAGGCAAAAAATTAAAGAGAGACAAAGATTGCTATTTTGATAAGGAAACCAATGCATTATACCAGGTTTAAACACAGACTTACCTAGTGCTGGATCATCTACATACATGACAAAGGAATATCTAAAGAGAAAGACTTCAAAGCAGTAATCGTAGGGATTTCAATACCATTGTGTCAGCAATGAACAAATAATCTAGACAGGACATCAACGGGGAACAGATGACTTGATATTTTGGAGCAAATCAATCTAACAGCCATAAACACACACTCCATAAGCCAGGAGTAAGAGCGAGTTGGTAGACAGGGAGCCTGAGACCAGACACAACAGCCAACTCCACCCATCATTATGATCCCCATTCCCACCTCCCCTGCCCACCAGGCCTCATTTGTTAGTTAGTTAGTTAGTTAGTTAGTTAGTTAGTTAGTTAGTTAGGAAGGAAAAGAACCTTGGCTGTCTTAGACACTATCTTGGACCTTTAGAATCACTGCCAGTTCCAAATCTTCTGAGCACATGCAGTTTCCTCAAACTCCAACTAGACAGCATGCGACCTTTGGAAGTGGTCTTCCATCAATCAGGACAAAGTCAAGAGAAATGTCCCCACTGCATATATCCTGCAACTTCAAGCCAACACTATGCATGTACCCAAGGCATGGTGACTTACAAAGGTGGAATTAAAAGGTGAGTCACATGATTGCTTGCTAAACATGCCCCTCTCACTAACATTAAGAAGCAATATTCTCGGTTCAAGAGATGGCTCAGTGGTTAAGAGCACTCACTGCTCTTCTTGAGGTCCTGAGTTCAATTCCCAGCAACCACATGGTGTGACTCACAACCATCTGTGATGGGATCTGGTCTGTCTGAAGACAACTATAGTGTACTCATATACATAAAATAAATAATTCTTTAAATAAAAAAAGAAGCAATAGTCCAACTATCTATGTAGAATCTGCATTCACTAGGTCCCTTGTACTGTCCATCAGTACCTAAGCTTTCTCTTACTTAAGGACTTCAACTTCTAAATCCATCTTTTGCTTGTTGGTTTTCTGTATCTGTGTCTAAATTCTTTTATTGGCAATGTCAAAACTTGGACCAAAGGGGCCTGATCTCCTGGTTGACCTCTCCTATAATAGCAAGAGAATATACATTTTCCTCAAGCACACATTGGCAGAGCACATGTTAGGCCACAAAGAAGTCATAACAAATGGAGATTAAAATCAGACCAAATATCTTTTTGGATTAGTAACAAAGGAATTTAAGAAAATTCAATAATACATGGTGTCTTAGTTCCTTTTCCCATGGCTATGATAAAAATCACCTGACGAAAACAATGTAAGGGCAACGGGTTTATTTCCACTCACAGTCCAAGGTGGAGTTCATTATGGTGGAGATGTCAAAGCAGCAGGAGCTTTAAGCAGATGGCTGGAGTACACGCAGTGTCAGAGAGCTATAAATGCACCCTGGGCTCAGCTTGGTCGCTGTAGTCCATGATCTTCTGCCAAGGAAATGGTCCTACAAGTAATTATGATAGCTCTTTCCATGTTAAGTAAGATAAGATATTCCATGACAAAAATGTCAAGAAATTGGTCTCCCAAGTGATTAGAAATTTGGCCACACTGACAACACTAACAATCACACAAGGAGATCAAATAATATGACTCCAACAATCAACATATTAAAGAGGAAATTAAAAGGGAAACTGAAAAAAAAATAACTGTAGATAAATGAAAATGGAAACACAGCATCCCGATGAATAGATTCTTAGAAACGTACACTTTGACTAAGGCTGAGTCAAGACGAGCTTCAATATACCAATAATAAGTAAGGAGATAAAGTCAGTAGGAACTCTGTCAGATGAAAGTCTAGAACAGCATGGCTCCACAGTCATGGAACACTTAAAGAAGGAATACTGATTGTATTAGTGAATCTTTTGCGGTGATAAAACATCATGACCGAGGCAACTTAGAGAAGAAAGTTTATTTCGGATTACAGGCTCAGAAGGGTAAGAGTCCGTCACAGAGTGGAAGCAGCAGGCACAGTAGCTGGATTGGCAAGCTGAGACTCACATCTTGAACTGAAAGCACGAAATAGAGAGGGAGTGAACTAGAAATGACATTAAACTCTTAAGTGGTTCTTAAGCTGTCAGAGCCTTACTCCCAGTAACATACATACTCCAAGAAGGCCATAGCCAAACCAATCCAAACACCACCACCAACTGAGGATCATGTATCCAAATGCCTGAGACTATAGCAGGTGTTTATTATTCAAATCAAAACACCGATCTTTCTCAAACTCTGTTAGCAGACTGAAGAGGAAGGGGGAAGCACTTCAGCATTACCTCCATACTAAAGGACAGTGTCACCACAATAAAAGCAAATTCCAGGCAAACACACAAGCAAAATTCTTCAGCAACAAAAGAGATATGTTTCTGGAATGTAAGAATTGCTCAACAAAAATCAATCAATATGATATACCACATTAACACACTTAAGGAGCAAAACCTACCATGGTCCTCTCAACTAACACAGAAAAAAGCATTGGCAAAAGTCATTTCATGATAAAGGATTCAACATACTAGGAATAAAGATAACTATATCCAGATACAGAAAAACGCCATATATGAAAAACACCACTTAAGAAAAACCCATAGTTACCATTACACTCGATGCTTGAATTAGTCAGGGTTCTCTAGAGGCACAAAACTGACAGACAGAATGAATATATACATATTAAGAGGGGAATTATTAGAGTAGCTTACAGACTGTGGTCTACTAGTCCAATAATGATTGCCTCCAAACAGAAGGCCCACAAATCTGGTATTTGTTCAGTCAATGAAGCTGCGTGTCTTAGCTGGTCTTCACTTTGCATTGGAATCCCAAGGAAGTAGGTCCTAATACCAGGAAAAAGATACCTCTGCAACAGGAGAGATGAACTTGCCAGCAAGAGTGAGGGCAAGCAGGCACAATACAAAATAATCCTTTTAGGGAGGCTGCCACCAGTAGACGTGGGCCAGATTTAGAGTGGACCTTTGTATCTCAAATGATCCAATCAAGACAGTCCTTCACAGGTGTGTCCAGCTGCACGGGTTTTAGTTGATTCCAGAAGTGGTCTATGGACAACCAAGATTAGCCACAGCAGCACTGAAAAGCTAAGAGGATTTCTACTAAGATCAGGACTAACTGATCTGCTTGCAGGTAACAGAACCCAGGGACTTCAAGCCAAAAATGAAATAAATTACACAAGTAAAAGAAAAGCAACGGCTATCTCAAAGGAAGGGATAAAATGAAATTGTTAGTGGATGACTGGTTTTAAGAATATAAAACCCTGAAGCCTCTAGTCAAAAATTATTAGAACTGGACATATTAATTCAATAAAAAGTGATTAAAAACAAATACTTAAAATCCATAGTTGTTTTTTATACTAACAATGAGAGCTATCAGAAAGGGAAATTAAGAAATCTTTGCCATTTAAAACACCACCACCAAAAATTATGAATAAGTTTTACCAAGGAGGTGGAACATCTATATGCCCAAATAAAAAATATGAGGAACTAGAAATAGCATCAGTAAATGAGAATACAACCTATGCCACTGGATTTGAAGAATTAGTTCTGATAACATGGTCATGTTATCTGAAGTTATTTATACATTCAGTGACATCGCCATCAAAATTCTAACATTACATTTCACAGAAACATAAAGAGATTCCTAAAAATCTATATGAAACCACAAAAGGCCCCCATAGTCAAAGAAGTCTTGGCTGAAAAACCAAAGCTGTAGTTACAAAGCCACAGTACCCCAAACAGTACATTCCTGTCATAAAAACAGACATATCAACTAATGGAACAGAGGGGAAAAGCCCAGAACAGCACACACAAGGGAAAAATTACTCTTATTAACAAACGGTGCTGGGGAGACCAGATACCCACATGTACAAGAGTTAAAATGGACCATTATTTCATGCTATTCATAAAACTTACCTCTAAAGGCACTTGTTATCTTTTTATTATTTATTATATCTATTATGTATGTATCTATGTATCCATGCATTTATCTCTATATGTATATATGTATGCATCCATCCATCCATCCATCTGTCCATCCATCCATCCATCATCTATGTATCTATCATCTATCAGCTATCCATCTATCTATCTATCTATCTATGATGTCTGTCTGTCTGTCTGTCTGTCTGTCTGTCTCTCTATGGTGCTGGGTTAATACAAGCCTTGTGCATGTCAGACAACCATAAATCCCAATATAATTATATGATTTCCCCATCTCTTTCCTCTCTCCAAACCATCCCATGTACCCCTTTGACTCTTCCAAATTCATAACCTTTTTTCTCTACACGTTTCCATACTTTACCCTCAGCTCCAGATCACAACAATGGGTTCAATAAAACAAGGGCTGAACACTCTGAAATCATCATCTGAAACAAGTATTTCCTCCCTTACATTGATTTTCTCTGGTGTTTATCACAATGACAAAAGGTCTAAAGCACAGACAGAACTAACTATAAACAAATGAGTCAACATCAAACAAATGCTTCTGCATAAGAGACAAAAATATGCTACACAGATTGGGAAGAAATAGTTACAAACCATGTGTCTTATAATGGATAATATCTAACTATATAAGGAAATCAATAGTAAGAAACAACTATCAAAAAAAGACGAAGAATCTAAGCAGACATTTCTCAAAGGAATACATACATGGCCAGCACATACACATCATCACTAATCACCTGGGAAATGTAAATTTCAGCAATGAGCTATCACCTCATATTTACTATAATAATTTTTATAAAAATGACAGAAGCATAAGCATTGGAAATGGCATACCAAAGAAACAAAACAAATAAACAAAAACACCATGGAAACTTTATGCCTAACTAGAAATGTAAGTTAACACAGCAATATTGCAAACAGCTTTGTGGTTCTTTAGAAAGCTAAACAGCATCACCATAAGACACAACAGTCTCATTTCTGGATAACTCTGTGAAAGAAACAAAATCATCTTCTCAACAGAAGATCTGCCTGCTCATGTTCATTGCCGCCATATTGGTAATAACTAAGATGCTGACTCAGCTTGTGTCCATAATCAGATGACTTTTAAAAAAAATGTGGCCTAAGTTACAAAGTTGACTAACAAAATAAACAAATGAGTTCTAACAAAGCAGAGGCAACTGTGTGATTTCCTCCAAAGAGATGAACACAGAGGAAATTATTCTATGTGAAATACACCAAGCACAGGACAACGAAAGCTGCCTGAGGTTGCTTATATGTGGAGCCCAAAACACTTCAATGTGCATAAGCAGCAAGAAGAAGGACAACTGCCTTTGGCTGGAAGGAGGTGTCTATGGAGAGAGAGATGCTGATCAAAGAGCAGAAAGGAGAAGGCCGGGGGAAAGGAGGCTCAGAAGGTAATGTATTTGCTGTACAAGTATGAGGATCTGAATTCGGAACCTTGGTACCCATGTAAAACTGGATAAAAGAATGTGATTGTAATCCCAGTGCTACTACTGCAAGATGGAAGGTGGAGACAGAAGTTCACAGGCCTGGGTCACCTCTGACCTCCGTACACATGCCGTGCATACATATGCAACAAATAGAAGGCATTAATAAGTATAAGTAGGAAAAATAACGAGGAGACTTGCCGTACAGAATGGTGGCAGCAATTATAACACACCGCACAGTTCCAAACTGCTGAAAGATGTTCAGTGTTTGCATAATGACAACGGGAAGTACAAGACCCTGCCCTGTATCAGCAATAACAACATACACTAAACAAAATGTGAATTCTTGAATTCTATCTCCATTGCAGCTGACTCGGAATTGCGTTTTCCACCAACGTCCCAGTTCTCTAAGAGAGAAGTTTGCTTTGGCAGGTAGGGACACGTTCCTGGTTTTTCATTGTCTTATGTGCTGCAGAGGTACGTCCATTTATAACGATGCATGGTTAATGATAAACTACCACTTTATAGATGAATTTATGGGAATATATTCCTTTTAAAGGGATGCTCCTAGTGTAATCTGCGTCTTTAAACTGTAAGTCATGGAAAGACAGAGTATCTAACAAGGATTGGCCTTTGCACAGCAGTCTTCTTTAAGGGGCTGGACGACAGACAGACATACTGCACATCCTTCACACCCACATCATCATACTCTAGACTTTCACCTAAACATAAGCCGCTAGCCTGAAATAAGACACTTCCATCTATGAATGTAAAAACCCCTAATGAAAAGAGACAAATGAAGAAAATTTCATCTCATTAATAAGTAATAGCTCCTGATGGAAAACGTCAACAACACAAATCATTTCATCCTTCCTCTACTAATCAGGATTCTTAGTTCATGATTTATCAGGTCAAAGAATTTTAAGATCAAGATGGATGATAAGGATGAGTGGTACAGAATATATCTAAACTTAGTAGTGGCTCTTAGAGACATTTCCTATTAAAATGAAAATTCCTCATTGAGATGAAAATTTCAAGTTTAGGGGAAAAATGAGGATAAATGTATTCTTTTACATAACTTGTTTCTATTGCTCCATGGCAGTTAATGGTCTGCAGCTAGTTCTTATTTATTTTTACTTTAGTAAAGCAAAAAATGGGTTTTAATGAACTTAAACTGAGGCATTACTTATAATCCCTTAATAAGACTAAATATGCTTGTGTGTATATAAAATGTTAAAAATCAAACCCCAGGGCCTTATGCATACCCAGGAATCACTAAGGTGATTTTTATGTGTTGTTTCTAAGCCAGACTAGCAACACTAGTGATAAAAATATCACTAGTTTCCTTAAATATCACTTCCAAAATGCGACACCATGCTTTTACTCAGCTTGCTGAAAAAAAGAGACGCACACACATACCTATGTGCACACGACTTCTATGCACACACCTACATGTATACACACACACACTCCTGCGCACACATCTATACACACACCTACATATACACATATCTCCACACACACACACACCTCCAGTTGTGTTCTTCCATGCGGATCATTGCTTTGCTGGTAGGAACATTTTAATCAGCTTTCAGTGACCGATCATTTTGTCTTTTCCTATTGCTTAGCCATTTTCACAAATGTTCATGTAGTTCTTGATACTCTGACCCCTTCCCTCACCACAGCAAGTCCCAAAACTCTGTTCTTCATTCAGAGCCTTCATCTCTGGCAAGAAGGTGACTCTGTTAGGTTGACCCGTCCTCATGAGAGTTTCAGTCATGTGCTTAGTCTCTCTCTTCAACACAGTATTTATTTTCTTTCTTTCTTTTTTGTTTCTGCTCTATAACCTGCTTTTTTAAACCTTCTACAAACCATTTTACAAGAGCAAAACAAAACAGCCAAGCAGCCACCATTACCACTACCACCACCATCACCACCACCACCACCACCAATACCACCACCACCTCCATCACCACCACCACCACCACCACCATCACCAACAACACAAACAACACCAACACCAACACCATCACCAACAACACCAACAACACCAACACCAACACCATCACCACCACCACCACCACCACCAATACCACCAACAGCAACCAAACAGCATGTTATCTGGGAAAAACAAAGCAAAAAGGCTAATCTGACAATTGAAAAGAAAACTAACTAAGCAGGAATCTGGAGAGCACATGATTGTCAATCGCACTACTCAGGTCAAAACAAAATTGTAGGTTAGTGTGAGCTGGCCATTTGGCTCTGAGTTACAGCTACAACCGGATCATGCTCTGATTTCTTTGCCTCAACTGCTATTCTTGGGTTTGGAGATGAGTCCTTTACTCCTGGGCATCTGCATTAGTGAGTTTGAAAGTGAAAGTACAGCCAGGCAGTGGTGGCGCACACCTGTAATTCCAATATTCTGGGAGGCAGAGGCAGGCGGATTTCTGAGTTCGAGGCCAGCCTGGCCTACAAAGTGAGTTTCAGGACAGCCAGGGCTAAACAGAGAAACCCTGTCTCAAAAAAATCAAATCCAAAAAAACCGGAAAAAAAAAAAAAAAAAAGAAAGTGCAGCTTGAGATTCTGGTTCCTTTCAGAGCATGTCTTAGGTCATGGTTCTAATTCTGTTGCCCTTGGCAATATCGCCACAGTGCCTGTCTACCTCTCACTCACCAACATCAAGGGGGTCTGCCTGTTGTCTCTCTTATAAAGGCTCCATTTCTTTATTTCTACCCTAACCGTTATTTCCACCAGGACTTCCAGGAACTAGCTCTACTTTTCTTGATGAAGGTAACGCAAAATGTGGAGACTACTAAACTCATGAGCAGAGGCTGTGACTGGCTGGCATCTGTACCTCCTCCTCATGCTTTTAACTAATGTAAGAAGCAGAAGTAAAAGATAGGGTTCAATAAACAAAACCATTATTATTTACTAAAGAAAAAAGTAATCTGATAAAATTTCATACCGTATGGGCAGTTAATGTTTATGTATTGGGTATACATATGTATATACATATACATACTACATATACTACATGTATATATACACATGTATATACATATACACATATATGTATACATACATATATACTACATATATACATGTATACATATATATGAGATTCCATATATATGTATATACATATATAATATATATGAGAGAGGAGGAGAGGGAGAAGGAGGGGGAGAGAGAGAGAGAATAGGCTGGTCTCAAACATATAGCCAAGGATAATCTTCTACCTCTGTCCAGCTCCCAAGGGTTAGGATTACATAATCATGATGAGCAGCCTCAAGGCTTCATTCAAAATACTTTTAAAAATTAATGAAAGTCAAATTTAGGGAAAACTTGGTTTGTTAGACATCCATGGTGCTATCCATACATTCAAGCATTTCATGTGTTTTCTTTTCAATACTAAGAAACTATTTAGGATTTGACTTAAGGGCTTAGAAAGGTATTTCCCCTTCTTCTCCATAAACGTGAGAGAATAAAGGAGCATAAGAGGGACAGAACTGTTTGGCTTTCTCCTCTCTGTGATGCCATTTCAAACATTAAAACAAAATCTTAGTTGGAGCTCATCAAGTTGTATATGAATAAAAAGGTTGGGAAAATATCTTTACAAATCCTACATCCAATAGAGGGCTAATATCCAATATATACAAAGATCTCAAGAAGTTAGACTCCAGAGAATCAAATAACCCTATTGAAAATGGAGTATAGAGCCAAACAAAGAATTTTCAACTGAGGAATATTGAACGGCTGAGAAGTACCTAAAGAAATGTCCAACATCCTTAGTCATCAGGGAAATGCAAATCAAAACAACCCTGAAATTCCACATGACACCCGTCAGAATAACTAAGATCAAAAACTCAGGTGACAGCAGATGCTGATGAGGATGTAGAGAAAGAGGAACACTCCTCCATTGTCAGTAAGTTGGTACAACCACTCTGGAAATCAATCTGGCAGTTCCTCAGAAAATTGGACATGGCATTACCTGAGAGCCCAGCTATACTTATAACTCCTGGGCATATACCCAAAAGATGCTCCAACTTATAACAAGGACACATGTTCCACTATGTTCATAGTAGCCTTACTTAGTGTACTGGCTGGTTTTGTGTGTCAACTTGATACAGGCTGGAGTTATCACAGAGAAAGGAGCTTCAGTTGGGGAAGTGCCTCTATGAGATCCAGCTGTGGGGCATTTTCTCAATTAGTGATCAAGTGGGGAGGGCCCCTTGTGGGTGGTACCACCTTTGGGCTGGTGTTCTTGGGTTCTATAAGAGAGCAGGCTGAGCAAGCCAGGGGAAGCAAGCCAGTAAGAAACATCCCTCCATGGCCTCTGCATCAGCGCCTGCTTCCTGACCTGCTTGAGTTCCAGTCCTGACTTCCTTTAGTGATGAACTGCAACATGGAAGTGTAAGCTCAATAAACCCTTTCCTCCCCAACTTGTTTCTTGGTCATGATGTTTGTGCAGGAATACAAACCCTGACTAAGACACTTAGAATAGCCAGAAGCTGGAAAGAACTCAGATGTCCTTCAACAGAGGAATGGATATAGAAAATGTGGTATATTTACACAATGGAGTACTCAGCAATTAAATACAATAAATTCATGAAATTCTTAGGCAAATGAATGGAACTAGAAACTATTATCCTGAGTGAGGTAACCCAATCACAAAAGGACACACATGGTATATACTCACTGATAAGTAGATATTAGTTCCAAAGCTCGGAATACTCAAGATACAATTCACAGACCACATGAAGCTCAAGAAGGAAGACCAAAGTGTGGGTGCATCGGTTCTTCTTAAAAGGGGAAACAAAATACTCACAAAGAGCAAATATGGAGTCAAGGTGTGGAGCAGAGACTGAAGGAAAGGCCATCCAGAGACAGCCCCACCTGGGGATCCATCCCATTTACAGTCACCAAAAGCAGACACTATTGTGGATGCCAAGAAGTACATGCTGACAGGAGTCTGATATAGCTGTCTCTTGAGAGGCTGTGCCAGAGCCTGATAAATATAGAGGTGGATGCTTGCAGCCAACCATTGGACTGAGCATGGGGTCCCTAATGGAGGAGTTAGAGAAAGGACTGAAGGAGCTGAAGGGGTTTGCAACTCCATAAGAACAACAACAATATCAACCCATCAGACCTCCCCAGAGTTCCCAGGGACTAAATCACCAACCAAGGAGCACACACGGAGGGACCCATGGCTCCAGCCACATATGTAGCAGAGGATGACCTTGTTGGACATCAATGGGAGGGGAGGTCCTTGGTCCTGTGAAGGCTAGGTGCCCCAGGGTAAGGGAATGTGAGGATGGGGAGGCAGGAATGGGTGGGTGGGTGGGGGAACACCCTCATAGAAGCAGGGAAAGGGTGGGATAGGGGATTTCCAGGGGGAAACTGGGAAAGGGGATAACATTTGAAATATAAAGAAAATATCCAATAATAATAATAATAATATTTTAAAATATGCCAATTTTTTTTTTGTAGAACACGTTAGGCACTTGCATTTTGTAGAACACCTTGGACACTTGCAGTACATTTTTGTTTGCTGCCCACCTCTTCCTTTGTTCAAATATTTGCACTGGGCAAGGAAGCTGTGCTGCTGAGAAACAATTCCCATAATGCACTGTGGCTTGTGCTCCATCTGAGGCCTCTGCTCATTAAGGATACCTAGGCCTTTCCTCTTTGTTTTTTAAGAGGGCAGAATGCAGTAATAACTCAAATGCCCAGGCCCCTCCCCAGACATAATTTTTCTAGCAGTCCAAGAGGAGTGACCAAAGGTCAGTGGCTCTGCTCCGTCTGCCAGCTGGCAGAAGGCTGTGTGGACGGAGCGTGCAAGAGGCATGGCGATTCCTCAAGATGCTTATTCACACAGCAAGGACAGGATCCCCACAGACACCTCCAAAATACTCTGTCAGCTTGGTGGGCTAGAGATCGCAGGTCAGTTCTCTGGAGTGGCCTTGCAGCACTGAATGTGTCCTGATCCTAGCTTTAGAGGCTGACTTTATATCAATACAACAAAGCTGAAGAGTATATATAAAGTTTCTATTATAGATAAACATTATCTGCTCTGTGACTCAGAGCACAGTCATACACTAAGAGGCAACCAACCGGAACCAGGTTTTCGGGAGAAAGAGCAGCCAGTGTGAGCACTCTCTAGAGGGACAAGAAAACAAGAAAACTCCCGAATGGGGAAATCATCATAGGACATTCGTGTCTGTAGTTATTTTTGGTGAGTTGTTTTCCTCTCTTGAACTTCTTTAGATTTTGTCTATTGTCCCCCATACCATATCTAGAATTTGGCTGTTTTATCCCTTCCTAAAAGGCTAAACTGAGATGCTGGGTATAAGAAATGGAAAGTGACAAGATATGACCAAGGCATTGGAAATCAATCCAAACTAAATGTGCTTCTTAACTATAAGTGAACAGTTGAAAACACTCCTCTTTTATAGCCATGGAGATAAATACTCTGTTTTTATTAGGAAAAAATTGCTTTGGACTGAATAAAGTCATTTGATTAACAAGTCAAAGCAGATGGTTTATTGATGTTTCAGAAAGGAGTTTACAAGGTCTAGTGAAAAAAGAGACCTGGCTTCGAATTAACAAATTACCCTGGTATAGGGGACATTGACAGTTCATGGCTAATAGATTTATGGGTTACTGCTGGGTGTTTCATCCCCATTTGGTTTGTTATGATAAAAGATCGTGGCACGAGTAACCTATAGCCTTATTGCAATATACTATACTGACCTCTGACCCTGAAGACCCAACAGCAAAACTATGTATTAGATTTTTAATTTGTCTTAATCTAACAGGATCAACACGAGTGTTGTGTGGTTTATTTTGATGAGACTATTCCAAGTGACTAACACACGGCATTCTGGCTTTGGATTCTGTTGGCTAAGGCTCTGTAAGGTTAGTTCTCAGGGATTAAAGAGTCACATGTTAAGACCCAGAAATCATTGGCCAAATGGCACACAACAGAGTGTGTACACAATAGCTGCTATTATTCCGCTCAGAAGGTAGCATTTCTTGTTTCTTAGAAGCTTTCAGAATCTTTGTATGTGAAAATAGATCTTTAATTGTTTTCCAGATTTTTTTTTCTCTTATCACTTCAAATCTGCTTGGATATTTGGCCTGTTATTTTGATTTTGTGTGTGGGGTATGTTTGCTACAGTGCACATATGGAGGTCAGAGAATGACTTTGTGGGATCTCTACTTTCCTTAAATATCTATACGACTCTGGGGTTAAGATTCATTATGTTTCCACAACAAGCAAGCCTTTCCCTCACTGAGCTGGCTCATTGGCTCATTTTGTAATAATACCAAGTATTATTACAAAACTTACAACAATTTAAGAACATTTATGAGTATGTGTCCAGGTTTGTATGTGCCATTGTGGGGAGGGGACTTGTGGGGACCAGGAAAGGGTACGGGTCTCCTGAAGAAGCAGTTACAGCAGTCCTGAGCCTCTCAACAGAGGGTGCTGAAAATTTAGCTCAGGCCCTCTGCAAGGGCAGTGAGCACTCTTCACCTGAGACACCCCACTAGCTCTTGGCATCACCTATTCTTTCCTTCTGTTTCCATTCCTTCTCTTATATCTTTATCATTTTAAAGTCTCTTATAGCCTCTGGTAACACTGTCGATGAGAAACCTCGAGCTAGGACTGGTATGCCGGGGCCAAAGGCTGGCTTGCTTTTCTTCTGCATTTTCTCATTTGGGGGCGATTAGCTCATTTTTTTCAGTGGCACTGTATTGATGGGAATCCTTGGCTGAAGGTAAGTCTCTTTGAAATCCTTGGTTTTAATTGCTGCACGCTGAAGTGCTGTGGATACACTGCACATAATTTTTGGCCTCAGTGACTTAGTGTTGATTTCTGAGGAGCAAAGTGACCACAGATGCTGAGAGGAAGCCAGTGCCTCACAGGTCTGTCTGCTCTCAACCTTGTCACGTGCTTTTTCTCTCCCGCCTTCCCTCCTCCCTCTATCCACCATCCCCACCCACATTACACCCCTATGTACCTTAATGCTGAGTCAGCAGCAGTCTGACAGGTTTCGAGCTTTGTCTCCCAACAATATTCCCTACTCTGTTTTTTACTTGGGATATATTATAGGAGAAATTTTTAGTTTTGGGTTTATTCCATTGTTTCCCAGTGCTAGGGACTAACCCCATGTGCCTGGGCACATTAGAAATGGTCTATGCAGCATCAAGTCACATGTCTGGCCTCAGAATTTTGGTTTTATATGGGAGTCCTAGGGTCATCTATGTCTTTCCCAAGTCCAAACCCTTCAAGTGCTGAGATTGTCATCCTCTTCCAATGACAGCTCACACTCCGCTTCTTCTTTGTCATCTTTGTTTTCAGAGTTGGGCCCTTATCTAAATTCAGTTATGCAATCAAAACCATTTTTTTTCCTTTTGTCTGCTTTTTATACCTCACAAAGCTATCTCTGACAGTGGCTCTAACATAAACAAAATCTACAAAACTGCCAGTACTGGAAGCTACAATCTTATTGTGGATCTGAGCCTCTGAGGATGCTCAACTAGGAGAGCACTTGCCCAGCATGCGTGAAGTCCTGGGTTCAGTAGTCAGCACTACACAAACCAGGTGTGCAGGGGCTGGGGCTGGTGCAGGCACCTGTGGAGGTGGAAAAAGAAGATCACAAGTTCAAGAACCTCCTTAACCAACTACATTCCCATTTAGAGGCTGGACTACATGAAAACCTGTCTCAAAAAGAGAAATGAAATGTTCCTTTTCACATAAGTAAGTAGACATAGAAGCTCAAAAATATTAGTTCTCATAACTTAATCTACTTTCTAATGCACTTAGTGAATTGTACATATTTCATAGCAGCACGCTTCTTTTGTTCATTCTACTTTATATACTCTAGAAATAGTGTTTTATATGGTGCTAACACACCACATAAAACACTAATATCCCTGACTCCATTTTATTTTTTAATGAAACAGGATCTCGCTACAGCCCAGGCTGTAGTCCCACCCTCTGGTTTCTGCCCACCAAGTAACAAGACTATAGTCACACCCTACAACCGTTGGCTTAATAGCCATGTTTTGTCACATCTGCAAACTCAGGACTCAAGGGGCTGAGATGGTAGGACCATGAATTTGGTGCCAGCCAAGACACAGAAAAAAAAAATAGCAAAACAAACAAAGAAAAACTTGTGGGGGTTTGAATAGGCTTGCCCCATGGAAAGTGGCACTATTAGGAGGTGTGGCCTCCTTGGAGTAGGCGTGACCTTGTTGGAGGAAGTGTGTCACTGTGGGGGTGAGCTTTGAGGTGCTCAAGCTCTGCCCAGTTCAGAAGAGAGTCTCCTTCTGGTTGCCTTTGGATCAAGATGTAGAACACTCAGCTCTTTGTAGATCACCGTGTCTGTCTGGATGCTGTCATGCCTCCTACCATGACAATAATGGATGAAACCTCTGAAATTATAAGGCAACCCCAATTAAATGTTTTTCTTTATAAGAGTTGCCTTGGTTTTGGTGTTTCTTCTTAGCAATAAAACCCTAACTAACACAAAACCCAAGTTTGAAATATAGTGTTTTACTTGCTTTTTCTTTAGTCAGTGTTTTAAGTAGCCAGTTTTATAGAAGCTATAATTTCACCAGGTTTATGACTCAATAAGTATTGGGCTTGATATTTTCAATGATATCATATATATTGTTACAAATATGAAAAGTACTACATTAAATGGCTTCAAATATATATCAGAAATTTAAACATTTCTGTTTTTCCATAGACTCAACCAACCACCAGTAAATACAATTAATAATCACCCCTCTGTAACTATCACATTCCCATATACTATCACATACACATATACATTAACACACATACACAGAGTAAATTTTGATAGATGCCCACACCTTTTCCAATTAAAAGTCTCTAAAAATACCCAATGTATATATATATGTATATGATATATATGTATATGTATATATGTGTGTATAAAACTCAAATATACATATATATATTTCCAAATCAAAACACATACCTCGTACATTTGTAGTTACTTTCAAGAGATCTCAGACACATTTTAGAGAAGTTGTTAATATGTGTTTGATTTAAAAATTTTAATAGCTACTAAACTCTCTCTGCATAATGACTAGCTGTGAGGAGGAGTCAGGGAGGATGAAGAGCACCAGGAGAAGATGGCTCCCAAATCAAACACAGAAGCTGCATGGGTCTACACCAGGTCGACACCAGGTCCTCTGCAGATGTTATGTCCGTTAGCTCGGGGCTCTCATTGGACTCCTGAAAATGGGTGTAGGTGTATCTCTGACTCTTCTGCCTGCTCTTGAGACTCCCTTCCTCCTACTGGGTTCCTTTGTCCAGTCTCAATAGGATGCCTTCTCACCTTGTCTTATTGTATCTTGTTTTGTCCTGTTTGGGTGTCTTCTCTTGGAGGCCTGTTCTTTTCTGAAGAGGAAGAAGCGTAGGAGGAGTGGATCTGGGGGAGAGGAAAGGTGGGGAGAGAACTAGGAGAATTGTATAGAGGGGAAACTGAGGTTGGAATGTGGTGTATGAGAGAAGAATCTATTTAAAAAGACAAAAAGAGGAATACTTCAATATAAAAATGAATTTTAATGGCTTTTCTCACTCTGTGCTTTTGGGAAAGTAGTTATGACAAAGATGAGAAATCAAGAATGTAGTTCATGGCATCTATTAAACAAAATATTTTTGAGATGTGGAGGTAGTGAGCTGGTTCTGGGGGAAGATGATCACGCCCTCAGAGTTTGCCTGCCTGTGGTCAGTGCAGCAGGAACCTACCAACAAACAGGGTTCCTCTGAATCTAATAAAACAATGTCCCTTATATTGAATACACTAAGAAACATGCTGGCATATTTTGGTGTTCCCATAAACCAGGATTTGTTGATTTGACAAAAATAAAGACTATGAGTGAGCTCGGAGCATCATTTGTATTGTTGGGAGAATGCTTCCTTTAGATTTTAAAGCTTAGAACCTTATCAAAGACCGAATTTTGAACTCTAAGGAGGAACCTTATCCAAGACCGAATTTTGAACTCTAAGGAGTCAGATGATTATGAACCCATGGTCTAATCTTTAGCCAGTGTGTGTGTGTGTGTGTGTGTGTGTGTGTGTGTGAGAGAGAGAGAGAGAGAGAGAGAGAGAGAGAGCCAGATATTTCAGGAAAAAGGAGGAGGAAGGGAAATTATCTTTTCCATCATTCACGACTAATTTGGGATCCATCATTCTCTGCTCCAAGACAGAATAAACCAGTGAAAAAATGTACTGCCAGTAAAGCTACAGTAAAAAAGAGGGAGGCCCTTGAGGAGGAGCTAACTTCTCAGCCTCAGACTGAGTGACAAACCTAGCATGAAACAAATGACATCATAACCAAACGACTTCCGGGATGAGTGCAACCACTTCCGGGATGATTGCGGGAAGCAGATCGCTTTCCAAGTTTGGTAGGTCCTTTTCCTCCTCCACTACATCTTCTTTCTCACTTTTCACTCTAGCCTCCAAGATGTTTTTCCCATGCAACCTAGATGTACTAATGTATGCAACACAGATAATCTGGCAACTGAAATTTAAAAAAAAAAAAAGCAGAACTCAGGTGTTAAGATGAATGCTAGTCGTAATTCAAAAAGCCAGAGGGTTAATTATGCTCCAAATGTTTTGGGTGTTCTAAAGGGCATGAATCAGGTCAAACGTTGTCCATTGAAAGGTCACCAGGTGGTAGACCCATTCAAGAGAGGAAGAGACAGAGTTTGTGTCAGGATACAGTGACTTTTAATATCTAGTACACTAAAGCAGAAGTTGCATTGCAGGATGATTGCTTTGACAATGAAAAAGGATCTTTGGAGTGTTCTCCATTTTTCTAGAAACTTCCAGGTTTTAATGTCACATTTTCCCAGTAGGAAGTTAGTGATCTGAGGGAAGGACCAGTGATTTAAAAGCAGTTATCCAAGATATCAGAAGCCAAAGCTGTGCCTACACTTGGAAGGACAGATGCAGACATACTTTGAGTATCCTTTACTGCCTTTTAGAGAATCACAACCTCCATTAGGTTAATCAAGCCACACCCTGGAGCCTTCCTGTCCCTGGCATGAGGAAGGCATTTAAAAATATAGTGTCTGGTTTTGAACGATCTGGCAGTTAACTGGCTATGAGAGCTGAATCTATATTTCCCCTTTATGTTAATGCTATTAAAAATAGAATATTATGCTTCAGTGATTTTCCTAAATAATTTTGTTTTCGTACTTAAGCACCGTTGAGTCTTGTAAGTTGGTATGATATAGTTAATTTGGCTTTCAGCAACTTGTAGATTTTCAATGAACAATAGATGGTTTCATAAGCTAGTCACTGTTCTGGTCATACAGGATTGAACTTTGTAAAACTTCCTGAAATAATATATTACTTTGACTGCCAAGTGCCACAGGTAGAAGTAGGCTCCTGGTGAATGTCTTAGTTAGGGTTTTACTGCTATGAAGAGACACCATGACCAAGACAATTCTTTTTTTTTTATAAATATTTTTATTTTCTATATTCTTTGTTTACATTCCAAATGATTTCTTCTTTCCCGGATCCCCCCTCCCCATATGTCCCATAAACCTTCTTCTCTCCATCCATTCTCCAATGACCTCCCTCCTTTTTTTCTCTGTCTTTATATTCCCCTCCAATGCTAGATCAATCGACCAAGGCAATTCTTATAAGGACAACATTTAATTGGGGGTGGCTTATAGATTCAGAGGTTCATTCCATTATCATCAAGTTGAGAGCATGGTAGCATCCAGGCAGACATGGTGTAGGAGGAGCTGAGAGTTCTACATCTTCATCTGAAGGCTGCTAAGAGAAGACAAGCTTCCAGGCAGCTAGGGCTAGGGTATTAAAGCCCATGATCACAGTGACACACATACTCCAACATGGCCACACCTACTACAAAAGGCCACACCTTACTAATAGTGCCACTCCCTGGGCCAAGCATATATAAACCATCACAGGGAGTTTTATACTGGCTTTGTACATTCACATGCCTGCAATATTTCCTTTGTTCTCTAGTACATCTGCACCCTATTTTTTTGTAAATAGGTTGCACAAGAAATGAATCTTTTGAAAAAATAATTTTTGAAAGAAAGTCAATGAAGTTATTGTTGCCTTGTCTACATGATGATGGGACATTTTTTTCTGATCTCTTTTCTCAAATATGAGAAAGAGAGCTACTTAGCAAAAATGTTATTTCAAATGTTAGTTTTCTAAGGGTGGGGGCAACATTACTAAAGATGAAGGAAAAAGAGGTGCATGGATATGGGCAGCCTTGGGATTTTTAAATTATTATTATTCCAAAATATCCACACACAGGAACTAAGTTCATTATTTTAGCATGGTGATTTGTTTGGTTTTATTGCCTCCTTCCCCCCCCCTCTCTCTCTCTCTCTCTCTCTCTTTCTCTCTCTCTGTGTGTGTGTGTGTGTGTGTGTGTGATGGAGTTGGAGTGGGTTTGGGGATCAAATGCAGGGCCTTATGTATGTTAGACAAATGCTGTGCCACTGAGCACTACTCATCCTTAGCATGAGATTTTTATTCAGTTTGATTCATTTGATCCACCACTTGATGATTTCTGAATAAGACTGATAGTCGGTAGTCCAACACACGCGCACACACACACACACACACATGCACACACAATTTTGAATTCTGCCATCCCATCAGTTTGTTTTCTATTTAGAAAAACAAAAGAACAAACATCAAAAGACTGAAAACAAGCAACTTAAATACACATCCAAGACACCGACAAGGGAAGCAATGGTACAGAGTAGGGTATCAGCTGCATCTCGAATCGTATACCACACATTCAGTCTTAACTCTGATGGGAGAACAAAAAGTCAACTACGATGCTTTGAAAAATCACCGTAGGGAAAATGGATCAGACGACGCTTTCCTTATAAAACAAGAAGGAAAGGCTTGCCTCATTTTCAAGTGGTAGCAGGGAAAGACCTGAAATCAGGGCGTTTATGGCAGAGTGCAGGGGTCTGCGCTCCATAGCAGACAACACAATGTCTGCCTCTGAATGCTCCATGTGAGGAAGACCCAGCAATGGACAGATGGAGACACATCTTTCATGGCCTTTCCTTTGATGACTAGTGCACAGCAAGATAGAGGGATTCTCCTGCCCACCCATAATAAGATCTGTAGAAATAATTCAAAGGGCTGAAAGATAATTTACTGTATTCTCTAAACTTACTTTCTTCGAAGTCCCTTTCTACTTTCTACTTTCTAGAAGCACTAGGTACTCTCCAAGTGAATTAGTTCTACCTTAAAGTAATTCTGCTTTTAATTCTCCTAATCTATCAACAAGGCTTTAGATGAACTTGGATAGAAATTAATGTTCTTGATTTCTTGCTGGCTTTTCTTTTTAGACTTTGCTTTCCTAGGCTTATTCTACTGCACCTGTTTGTAAGTCCTTTCCCTCGTCTTTAATACCCGCTTCTTTTCCTCCTCTCTGTTGGTCCTGAGGTGAGTATTATAGAAGACAGAATTATAGAATTTCTATTTTCATACTATCTTTAAAGTTTACTATAGAATCCTGTACTTTGAAAAAAATACAGCCTCAGCAACGTGACTTGGAATATCTAGGCAAATACTTCCCTTGGAAAGGGAATTTTACTTTCGATTTGAAAAGTTATAGACCTTAGAGTGGATCTTTAGAGTTGGGACAAACAAGAATTGTGAAATGATTCAGTCTGTCCACAGTAATTGCAGGGCGAGAGGATGCTTGAGTGAGTTAAGAAGCCAGGCATATCGCTAGCTGACTCCGGAGCAGAATCTGCTCTGGTTCAAGGACAAAATAGAGATAATGTAATATCAAGCCTACATGTTAGCCTTAAACAATAAGAGAAATGCAAACCTAAGCATTTTTGCTTCAATAGAAGGAGACCATGAACACGTTTCAGAAAGGTAATGAAGCGTTTTTGAATTATGTGTGCCTTTCAGATACGAACCAACTGCCTCGACTACCAACCCTCCAGTTCTTTTCCCTTTCAGCAGTCTGAGAGTAGAGATCTGCTCATGTGGAAATACGCAGTGTGCCTCCCAACGAAAGCAACCGTCTCCGGAGCTGGAGTTGTAATCAAAGGGGCTGATAGACATTAAGTATTGGTTTAGATAAAGGATGGAAAACCTGCTCCATTTTTACCAAACCATCCAAGCAACTATAGCAGAATCACATAAAAATACCCCAGTATCTACCATTCTCAAATTAGCAACATTTTCTATTACAAATTGCCCATGGCTTATCTTTTAAAAAATTATTGGTTATTTTATTTATTTATATTTCAAATGTTATCCCACTTCCCAGTTAAACCCCCATCCCCTCCCCATTCTCCCTGCTCCTTTTTGAGGGTGCTCCCCTTCCATCTACCCCACCCACCTCATCTTGTATTCATCTTGTATTTTTAACTTACATAGATAGGAAAGTGTATTTAAAGGCACAAATGAATCACGTTTATATCATGAAGGAAAGTTTTCAGTAACAACTAGACACAGAAAATATATATTTGAAAAGTAAATGTTAGCTCAGCACAGTAGTAACTCATGCCTACTAATCCCAGAACTTAGGAGGCTGAAACAGAAGGATCAGCACTACAAGTTTCAGGTCAGCCATAGTGAGTTCAAGGTCACCTTGGGCTACAGACTGAGATCTTGTCTCAAAAAATAATTAAGAAAAGTAAATGATTAATGCAAATTGCACAACAGCTATCGTAAAATGTTTTATAGTTAGGAGACAGGGCAGGCTGGCTGGGAAGATGGTTCAGTGAGCAAAGTGTCTGCTACACAAGGGTGAGAACCCGCGTTGATCTCCCACACCCATGTCAAGAGCTAGACATGATGGCATATTATACCCATAATCCCACCCATTACTGGGAAGCCTTGAGAGCTGGGTATCAGGGGCTGGCCGGCCAGCCAGTCTAGGTACCTGGTAAGCTCCAGGCTCAGAGTGTGACCTTGTTTCAAAAAAGGGGGGAATGGAAATGGGACATAAGAAAACTCCTGACATTGACCTCTGACCTCCACATAATCAGGCAAGAATATGAGAGGGAACAAGGGAAGGCATTCTAAGTTTAGAAATGTTTTCAGAAAGCAAATAATGCCATTTCAAGTCAAGGATACGAAGAAGGTCTAGTGTGTTAAATAAAGGTTGGTGAAAGAAATGAAGTTTAAAAATGTACAGAGAGCAGAGAGTAAGGGAAGGAAGGTAAGTGGCTCTCAGAAGCTAAGTATTTATGAAGGACAGATACAGCATCAACATAAACACAGCAAGAGAACATTTGGGAAAATAACTGAACATCTATCAAAACTAGCTTTTTCCTTACTTTTTTAAAAAGGCTGATTGACAGGAGCCAATATAACCAAGTCATTTTACAAGAAGCCAGTAAGTGAATCCAGTACTTGAGAAAAACTACAAATATAAAGGGTTAATAAATAGGACAGAGAAACAATTACATATACTTGTATTTCTGTCTACAGATTTGTGTGAAAATCTCAATAATGGTTCAATTACTTTTTTAAAAACTGTAAAACAAATGATAGATCTCAGAAGTCTGAAGCTAAACCAATAATCAAGAAGGAGAAAAACAACCCAAATGATCTTCCTTCTAGGATCTCAAGGTAAAATGACCATAGACCTTGAGTCATATCATCCAACACTGAGTCTGTGAAGACTATGCACTACTCCCTGTTGATTCCTGTTCAGCTGGCTAAGAAAAGCATGCCCAACTTTTACTAAATTCTTGTCAAGTTCCATATACTTCTCACAAAATCCAGGGTTTAATTTACAACCTAAAAAGACAGTAATATCATCAAATACTTTACAATGCATAATTATTATTTAATAAACTTTCATGACACTGAATAGATCCCAAGAAAATAAAAGGATTGGGCCTTGGTTTTGATCTGACATAGTGTGTGCAATAGCCCCACCACTTCATTTTGGTCATGCATTACCCGATAACACCCAGTGACAATGAATTCAGTACAAAAGGAGGAACTTAAGTCTCACCACAGCACATCTTAGAATTTGATTAATGAGCCAGGAATAAAGCTTCGTGATCTACGGTGAAAGGAATGATAATAGAAAAAATTATACGGAATGGAGCTAAATCCTGTGTGAGTTCCCTTTTTGTCAATAGCTAAGTTATGCAAGGACTCTTCTACGTTACTGGAACACATCCTACACCCATGTTTTATGGACTGTGGTGGTTTGAATACAAATGCCCCCTATAGGCTCATATATTTTAGTGCTTAGTCATCCGGAAGTGGCACTATTTGAAAAGGGTTAGGAGGTGTGGTCCTGATAAAGAAGGTGTGACCTTGCTGGAGGAAGTGTGTCACTGGGAGTGGACTTTGAGGTTTTGAAAGCCCATGCCAGGCTCAGGTGCTCCCACTCCACAGCCCTCAATCCCTCCCCTCCAACTATGAATCAGAATGTAGCTATTAGCTATTTCTCCAGCACCTGGCTGCCCACTACCATGCTCCCCACCATGATGATAATGGAATAAACCGCTGAAGCTCCGAGCCAGTCCCCAATCAAATGCCTGCTATTTTAAGAGTTGCTTAGGTCATGGTATCTCTTTACAGCAACAGAACACTAACTAAGACATGCACAAAGGGAATACTTGACCCCTTTGAAATTTCTTATTCAA